>NC_082710.1:103551933-103858964 GCF_030144855.1 Hypanus sabinus | reverse complement strand
CTAGAACAGAAAAGGGAATGAGAAGACCAGAACTAGGATGTTTTGCCTGGACAACATGAATTATTTTTTGATGGAAGAAATGACCCAAGGACCAAATTTGGAATTCTGTTTAAATAAACAAAAGGTTCCTCCAAGATGCTCACGATGTCCCAAGCATGCCCGAGATGCAGGTTAGATCATACATTGCACACAGAACTAACACCTTTACACATTTTCCCTCCCTCTACCTTTGAACCACTTCTTAGGAAATTGCTCCTCTCCAAGCAAGATACTAAAGAACGGTTCTGTACCGAGAGCTGGCAACACACAAGCCAGCGTGGATAATAATGACTGTTAGTCATAACAGCAAGAGCCCCAGACCAACTTCTGGGTAACTTTGCATCAAGTGGAAAATGCAGGTTACGCAATGAATCAGTAACCAGTAAATAAGAGTTCTACGGTGTGAAAAGGGATCTTGTCAAAAAAAAGTCTTACACAAGTTTCTGCAGCTCTGCACTTTTTTCCTGCTCTTCCATTTTTAACTTTTCAAAATCAGAGTTCAATTTTTCTTGCTCCAGCATCAGCTTTTGGTTCAAACTGTGAGATTTAAAGAATATAAACATTGTTAGATTTGCCTAGAATTCTTTGGGTATTTTACTATTGTATAATTGTTTAGTACTTTTTAAAACAGAAGCAACTTCAGGGTCCTGTCAAGGTCACTAAAGCCAATATTTTCAAAATAATTATGCTATAGATCCATTCAAATCAATTGAACTTCTTCCCCACAAACGTTTCTTGTGTAGCAGAAATGTATTGAAGTACAATCCCACAATATGGTTACAGAATAAGAACAAGAAATCCTCGCTTTCCAGGATTAATGATTAATTCTGCAGAAAAGGTATCATCCTAACAATGATCGCAGTAATGAAAGTAATCACAATCATCATTCAGATGAAGACGTTTGTGAAAAACACTAGTTTCAACTAAAATAATTCATACTTCTCAAAACCCTATGGCCATTCTTATACTGAGAGAGCAAACAGTCTTGTCATCAATAGGGACAAGTCAATGATGAGTCCTATGATGGTATCTTTGTCTGTTTGGTTTAATGCAATGCCCTACAAGTGTTAAAACACCATCCACTGAAACAATCAATTAAAGGTCAATGATAGAAATTCTGCCTCTCAGGCAGGAGGTTGAAAGCTCACAGCCCTTTCCAGAGAGTTGAACGTAAAGGCTTAGAAACTCTAGAGCACCCTAAAAGTGTGGTTGACGGACATTGCACCAGAGGTAAAAATGCCTCCTTCTGCAAGCAACCAGTTATTTATTGATTAAAAGTGTGCCACTTAGTTTATTGGTCCCAAGCTGGGATCAGACAAGTGTGAAGAAGCCTCTGGCTACTACCCAGTCAGGCCTATGCCGTCTTAGAGAGACTGCATTCAGGGCAAGAACACTTGGAGCCTTTTGCTACCGTATGGATGGAATGGAAAGAGAAAAAAGAAACATCTTGCCTCCGAGACAAATGACCAATTTTCTTTTATATGATAACTGAGAACTTAGTTTAACATGCAAGACTTCACTAACCTTCCCTGGTAGTGAATAAAATACTTATATCCTCTTTCACTAAACATCACTGATGAGGCCCACAACTTTGGTTTGTTAGGCCATGCCAATACTGAAAAATGATACAAGATTGTGAGGAAAAAGTGTTGGCTGCTGAGATAGAGACCATAAACACAAGAGGTTCTGCAGACTCTGGAAATCTGGAGCAACCCACACAAAATGCTGGAGGAGCTCAGGTCAGGGAGCACATATGGAAATGAATAAACAGTCGGCATTTCGGGCCGAGACCTTTCTTCAGGATGGGAAAGGAAAGGAAAGAAACAGGATTAGTTAGAAGGTGATACATGAAGCCAGGTGGGTGGGAAAGGTAAAGAACTGGAAAAGGAGTAAGCTGATAGGAGAGCAAAGTGGACGATAGGAGAAAGGGAAGGAGGAGGGGATCCAGGAGAAGATGACAGGCAGGTGAGGAGGACCAATGAGAAGCCAGAGTGCAAAACGGAAGAGGGTAAGGGGAAGGAGAAAAGGCAATAATGAACTTTAGATAAACATTTAACGGAGACCAACAAATAGACTGTGAAGGAACTCAGCAATCAGACTTCATCAGTTTCAACCTCGACTCTCTATTTCCCTCCACAGATGCTGTCTGACCTGACAAATTCCTCCAGCTTCTTGTTTCTTGCTTCAGATTCTAGTATCTACAGTCTCATGCTGTCATAGAACAATGCAGAAACAGACCCTTCAGCCCATCTAGTCTGTGCTGAACTATTATCTCCTCATTTAACAGAGAGCATTCTGTTGGTCCAGAAAGACTTTAGCCTCAATACCTCCTTGTGCAATAGACTGGCTGCATCACAGCCTGGAATGGAAACACCAATGCCCTTGTATGGAAAATCCTACATAAAGTAGAGCACCAGGCCCAGTCCATCACAAGTAAAGCCCTTCCAAAACTGAGCACATCTGCATGAAATGCTGTTGCAGGAAAGCAGCGTCCATCATCAGGGACACAAACCACCAGGACATGTTCTCTTCTCACTGCTGCCATCAGGATCCATAAGTAATCTCTTCCTTTTTAAATGAAGGATCAGAATTGAAATCATGGAAATGATTCCAATAATTTGCTCATCAACCAAGTTAAACCAACTGACCTTGTAATCAATTCACCTTTTTCAGCAACTGTTAATGTTAGCTATTATCCCTTCAACAGCTATTACCTCTCAACCATCAGGCACTTGAACCAAAGGGGATAATTTCTCTCAGCTTCACTTGTTCCATCATCAAAATGTTCTGACAACCTATAGACTCACTTTCAAGGACTCTTCATCTCATGTTCGTGATATTTATTACTCGTTTCTTTTTTTTTGTATTTGCACAGTTTGCTGTCTAATGCACAAGTTGCCCATGTTGGATGGTCTTTCATTGATTCTGTTATCGTTAATATTCTATAGATTTGTTGAGTATGCCCACAAGAAAATGAATCTCGGGGTTGTATGTGGTGACATACAGTATATATACCGATAATAAAATTTACTTTAAACTTTGATAGGTGGAAAAAGGTCAGGAGAAGGAATCTGATAGGAGGGGAGAGTGGGCCATGGGAGAAAGGGGCCCTCTCTTCTTGTTAGATGAGGTTAAATGTTTTATTTCCTCATCTTTCTTCCTTGATTAGATAGATTATTTCTTTTCAACACTACCCACAGTTAAAATGCAAAAGGTTATTTGTGGCTAAACTGAAGAAGCAGCTGTACTTTCTGAAAGCACTTCGATATCAATGAAGATTTGATGATGGAGATGCTTTCTAAATAGGTAGCTTAATACGTCACACTCTCGTTCTGAAGTCTAATCAGTACTCACTCTCTCAGTTCATCGATGATTTTTTGCTTTTCATCAATTTCATCCCTCAGGCGAGCCAGCTGTTTCTGGTGGGCCTCTCGATGGGTTTCCATTTGCTGCTCCAGGGTTTTCTATGTGAAGACACCAAATAATTCAGAGCTCAATGAATTCCTGCCAGCTACTTATGCATGGATGCTTGGTTCCCTACATACTCACAACACTCTTAGTGAATCTTGTGGGTTTGCTTGGAAGATTACTTTTGGAAGGCCTAACGTTATTTGTTTATTTATTGAGATACAGCACTGAATAGGCCCTTCGACACACATGGCCCAGCAATCCACGATTAGCCCCAGCCTAATCACAGGCCAATTTACAATAACCAATTAGCCTACTAACCGGTACATCTTTGGCTGGCAGGAAGTAACTGGAGCACCTGGAGAAAACCAAACATTTCACAGAGAGGATGTACGGACTCCTTAGAGAGGACGTCAGAACTGAACACCGAACTCTGATCCCTTGAGCTGCAGCAGCATCACGCTGATCCTCAGAAACAACATGCGTGCAGGGATTTCCTACCTCACTTGTGATGGCAACACTGACAATTTTGAAGCCCAGTACATCAGAGTTATTACACAACCCTCCATTTGTTAACCATGTAAATTGCTGAGAAATACTTCATTCTGCTGAAAGGGTCCTTCTTAAAGGCTTAACAATGAAAATGATTGTGAACCACCCTCATTACCAAACATAAGATGTGTTTGGTGGCAAAAGTATAGAAGCTTTCCCTGAATTCACTCCTGAAAGGCCAAGTTATAATTTGTGGGCTAACACACCCTTGTCGCAGTCTCTCCATCAAGCAGAGATGATTACCATACAAATAAGCTCTTATTAAGAAGATCAACTGAGATGGCTGCCACCAAAAAAAAGACATCATTCTTTACTCTTGAGAGTCAAAATTAAGATGTCCACAAAATGACTTCAGTATGAAAGCAAGAGCTATTTTTTTTTCCTGGAAGATGCAGATATTATATGCTTTACAGATAGTGGAGGCTGCTAGGCTAAAACATACAATAGAGGAGAAGGCATCATTTTAACCAAGTAACAGATTCCTTTATCAGTTAATATTAGAGGTCAGTAACAACTTCATGCATTGTCGGGAAGGGTTACTAAGCACACACAGCTAAGTTTTTCCTTTACTTGCTTCCAATTTCATAAGGAGCCTCAAGGTTAAAACATTTGATTGATTTATGGAATAAGATAAATGTTGATGATGAGACAAAAAAATCTTTATTAGCAAAGAGATCTTTAATTCAAAATAGACTTATTCCTTTCACAATGGACAATCAACTTTTATATAATTGGATTCAAAAAGGGATTAGATATATAGGGAATTGTTTTGAAGGAGGTATATTAATGTCATTTGATCAATTAAAGAATAAATATAAAGTATCAAATTTATTTTGTTACTTTCAATTAAGGGCTTATTTAAGAGAAAAATTAGGTCAAACAATGTTATTGCCGAAACCTAATGAAATAGAAATTTTAATTCAAAAAGGAAATATTAAAAAAATTATATCTTGTATGTATAATTTGATTCAAAAACAGGCAATTAAACAAGGAATCCATAAGTCAAGACAAAAATGGGAAAGTGATTTGAATATTAAAATTGAAGAAACAAATTGGTCAAGACTATGTCTTGATAGTATGACAAATACAATAAATGTTCGGTTAAGATTAGTGCAGTATAATTTTCTACATCAATTATATATTACACCACAAAAAATAAATAAATTAAATCCAAACTTATCGGATCAGTGTTTCCGATGTAACCAGGAAACTGGTACTTTTTTACATTCTACATGGTCTTGTTCTAAAATTCAACCTTTTTGGACAAATTTAAGACTCTTACTGGAACAAATTACAGGAACACAATTTCCTCATAATCCAATATTATTCTTATTAGGTGATATTGAAGGGATAAAACCAAAACTCAAACTAAATAAATACCAGAAAGAATTTATAAAAATTGCACTGGCAGTAGCCAAAAAAGCTATTGCAGTTACTTGGAAATCGGATACATATTTAAGTATGGACTCTTGGAAGAAATAAATCTATGGTTGTATTCCATTAGAAAAAATTACTTATAATTTAAGAGATAAATATGAAACATTTCTGAAAATTTGGAGCCCTTATTTACAAAAGACAGGATTAAATCTATAGATGCTCTGAAGATGAAACAATTGGTCATTTGGGGAAAGAAATAAATATACATATTAAAGTTTTTACGAATTCCATGGAGCATGTGGAGATCTTCCAACAACCAGGCAATCTTTCTTTCTTTCTTTTTCTCTTTCTCTTTTTTTTTCTATAGGGCAGTTAGGGGGGGGGAGGGGTTAAGGGGAGGGGGGAAGGGTTATATACATTTTTTTCATACTTCATTTTGTAACTTCTTAAAAATGCAATAAAAAAAGTTTTCAAAAAAAAAAAGGAGCCTCAAGACATCTTTGTCAATTCAGGAAGTCAATGCCTTACCTTCATTTCATTGGCATCTTGAAGCAGAGTCTGATGTTCTTTTTCTTTATCCTGAAAGGACACTTCGTGCATCTTTTCTATTAAACAATTTCAAAAGACAATTAACTATACAAATGCTTAATAGCTTTGAAGATTGTGTGCAATATCATTTTAAACTATTGGCTGCAACAAAGGAAAATTTACAAGAAACTATTTCCACATTTATGATTTTAACTAATCTTTAAAAATGTTATGCAAGACAGATTAACTCTGCTGAGATAATTAAATCCAGCATATCATAATAAAGCTGATATAAGATATAGGAGCAGAATTAGGCCATTCAGTCCATCCAGTCTGCTCCAATATTCCATCATTTATTATTCTTCTCAACCCCATTCTCCTGCTCTCTCCTCATAACCTTTAACACCTTTACTAATCAAACATCTATCAACCTTTGCTTTAAATATACCCAATGACTTGGTCTCCATAGCCATCCATGGCAATGAATTCTGCAAATTCACCATCCTCTGGCTAAAGAAATTCCTCCTCATCTCTGTTCTAAATGGACGTCTCTCTAGTCTGAGGCTGTGCCCTCTGGTCCTAAACTCCCCCGTTATAGGAAACATCCTCTCCACATCCCCTAAGTTAAGCCTTTCAACATTTGATAGGTTTGAATGAGATCCCAAATCCCCCACCCCCATTCTTCTAAATAATGTCAAACTCAGTGTGAATGAGTTTACTTGATTAGGGCTACATTTTAACTAAGGTAGGGATAAATATCAAGTTTATATAGGACAGAACTTTAAAAAATGCAGATGTTGGAAACTGGAAACGGAGAATGCTAAATACTCAACAGGCAGCACCTGTGGAAAGAGAAGCATTTGATGTTTTATCAGAACTGGGAAAGAGAGGAAATGAGTTGACTTTCAGCAGCAAAGAAAGTGGTGGTGGTGGGGGGGAGGAAGAAATGGGTAGAATGAAGGGAATATTTCTGACAGGGCGAGATCAAACAGGTTAGCAAGGGCAATTAGACTAACAGTTTTAAAGCACAAAGTTATGAACATTCCCTTTTCATGGATGCTCCCTGACTTGCTGTTTTCATAACTCGAGAGTTGATCTTCAATTACTGAGATTAGTTGCACAATCTTTTTAAATTGAGATACAGTGAGTAATAGGCCTTCCTGAGCTGCGCTGCCCAGTAAACCCTGATTTAATCCTACCCTAATCACTGGACAGTTTACAACGACCAATTAACCTACCAATCAGTACATCTTTGGACTGTGGGGGGAAACCAGAGCCCCTGTTCTAAATCAGTACGAACATACACCTGTTCACCAAGATACTTTTCGATGTTGTTAATTTACCTGCCTCAGCCACATCCTCTGCCAGCTTATTCCATGTATGGACGACCCTCTGGATAAAAAAGTTACCCCTCAGGTTTCTATCAAAACTCTCCCCTCTCACCCTAAACCCATGTCCTCTTATTCATGATTTCCCAGTATAAGGAGAAAATTTCTGCAAATTTACCCTATGCTTGGTTCTCATGACTTTATTCATTGGAGAATAAGTCTGGTACATAAAGTTTTACAAAGTCTGAGCTAGTTGAAACTCCCTCCCCAACTCAGGCCCTCAAGTCCAGGCAACATCTCTGTAAATCTCCTCTACACTCTTTCCAGCTTAGTAGCATCTATCCTATAAGGAAGGGACTAAAACTGATCCCAACATCCCAAACATGAGAACATCTGCAGGTGCTGGAAACCCAAAGCATTACACGCAAGATGCTGGAGGAACTCAGCAGATCAGGCAGCTTCTATAGAAAAGAGAAAACAGTCTACTCTTTTCCGTAAATGCTGCCTGGCCTGCTGCGTTCCTCCAACACTTAATATTCCAAATGTGGCCTCACCAATGCCCTGTGCAACTGCAAAATAACATCCCAAATTCTACACTCAGTGCCCTGATTGATGAAGGCCACCATGCCAAAAAGCCACCTTCACCACACTGTGCACCTGCGACCCACTTTCAGGGAACTATGTACTCCCTAGGTGCCTCTCTTCTACAACTCTGAGCCAGGGGATCCCAACCTGAGTCCACAGCCCCCTGGCCACATGGTATTGGTCTATGGCATGAAAAAGGTTCTAGAGCTTTACCATTCTCAGTAAAAGTCCAACTACTCCTCAACCATCTGGCTCTTGAATAGAACGGGATAACTACACTCACCTGCCCCATCATTGAAATGTTCCCACAACCAGTGATCTCACTTTAAGGACTCTATACCTCATCATCTCATGTTCTCGATATCTATTGCTATTTATTTATATTTGCATTTGCACAGTTTGTTGTCTTCTGCTCTCTGGTTGATCCCTCATTAGTCCTGTTATAGTTACTATTCTATAGATTTACTGAGTATACCCACAAGAAAACAAATCTCAGCGTTGTACATGGTGACATAAATGTACTTCAAAATCTACTTTGAACTTTACTACCCTGGTATGTCTCCAAAATGCAATATATTGTGATTATCCGAATTAAACTCCATTTGCCAATTAAGTAATGCTCTCGCTCCTTTCTCCATTTCTTCTGAAGGGTTAAATAGTATTTTTCACCTTCCCTTTCTTATGCAAAGCTAAGTATCACCCCCACCTCTGCCCATCCCATCCCCCAAGGCATCAGGAGGAATTTTAAACCTCAGGCACCTTTTCAAAAGGCGCTTTACTAAAACAAACGTGTCTTGAATGACACGTGTATCGTAATGTATATTTCTCAGAGACAATAAAACTTACACCACCCTGAAATCAGCGATCAAGTGGATTAAACTTGCTGATTTACAGAAGCTGCAGGCCAATGCATACCTTGTGCACGAAGTTTAGCTAACTCCTCATCCAGTGCATCGTGAGACTCCTCCAGCTGTCTGCGCTTCTGCTCCACGTTCTGCATGTAATCGGTCAGTGATTTGATCTTGGCTTCGTGCTTTTAAAAGATTAACGACACAAAAGGTGAATGTAAAAATGGCACGCATTACCACAATCTGCCAGCTGCTTTGATCCGACCAGTAAAAGCCTGGTTGGTAAATATGAGCTCAAGCTACATCTTGGACAAGGCTTACTGTCAAGTTTCATCCATTGTGTGTAATGGAGATTAGACCTATCCTGTCTACATTACACTTTTCAAAATGCCCACTCGCATGATTCTGGCTTTCAAACAATCAGAAGACATGCTGATGTACAATAACATTTGCTTTTCCTTGTACTCCCAGCACAATGGGAGATCTGTTGTAATTTCACGTATTCATTAACCAGGAACTTGATAGTTTGCAGATTAGCCCGTGCACAATTGCCCTTTTGTCAATGCACTACTTGGGGTAACTTTTCCTTTTATTAAGGGAAGCCACCTTTTCACGGAAGTCATTCACCTCGACTGGCGCGATGGCAGCCAGCTTTGCAAACAAGCTGCAAACAGAGAGCACTTCACCAAATGGCAAACCTCAGCGGGGAGACAAAAACACGAGAGAGTCTGCAGAAGCTGGAAACCCAGAGCAACACACACAAACTGCTGGAGGAACTCAGCAGGCCTGGCAGCATGTATGCAAACGGATAAACAGTCCACACTTCGGGCCTGGAAGGGCAGTGGGGGGAAGATGTCAGAGTAAGAAGGTGATGAGGGGAGAAGCACAAGGTGGCTGATGACAGCTGAAACCTTTGCTCTGGCCGCCACAAAAGCAGCATTTCCCAGTGGCCAGCCATTACAATTCTACTTTCCATTCCCATTCCAACACGTCAATCCGTGGCCTCCCCTACTGCCAGGATGAGGCCACACTCAGGATGGAAGAGCAACACCTTATATTCCACCTGGGTAGCCTCCAACCTGATGGCATAAACATCGATTGCTCAAATGTCTGGTAATCGTACACCCTCCTCCTCCCCTTCACCATTCCCCATTCTCATGTCCCTCTCACACCTTACCTACCGATCACCTCCCTCTGGTGTTCCTCTTTCTTCCAGGGTCTTCTGTCCTCTCCTATCAGGTTCTCCCTCTTCCAGCCTTTTACCTCTCACCAATCAACTTCCCAGCCCTTTACTTAACCCCCTCCCCCTCCAGGTTTCACCCATCACCTACCACCTTGTACTTCTTCCTTTCCCTTCCTCCCACCCTCATATGCTGACTCGCTCCTCCTTCCTTTCCAATCCTCCCAGGGTCTTGGCCCAACAACTGTTTATTCTTCTCCACAGATGCTGAGTCCCTCCAGCATTCAGTGGGGAGACAGACTATTTCTTCCCATCCCCCACAGGGCACTTAAAAGAACATGAAATAGAAATGGCAGGAGACCATGCAGTCCATTGCCACCACTCAAATATTTAGCAAAATCCTAGACCTTGTCCACGTTTCTCCACAAATCTTCTATTTCCCAGATGTCTAAAGACCCCAAATTCCTGCCTCACTAAAGGAAATGAGACCTTGCACAGGCCTGTTGACGGTACGGAGTATAGGGGTTAACCGCACACAAGAAATGAGGCGAGAAGATACAGCATTTGCACTGCTATAAATTCTTTTAACATGCAGAATACTGTATTTCCCAAGGGGCAGATCTAAAGTACTAAATATTGTGAAAACAAAAAGTGGGTCCCCTCCAGGCACAACACAGCAAATCCCTGACTTGCTGATCTCGTTTGAACTCCGTGGAGTTACTATTTTAACGCTCAAATAAAGCCCAAATTTCAACAGGGTCCTTGCTTACCCCTCCCTCAGGCACAGAGATCTGCGAGCCCTTTCACAAGTTAACACCGAAAGAGGACGCAGGTTGCAAAGTGAGGGTCGGGTAAGGGTGAGAGAAAAGAGGTAGCAAGGGAGATTAAAAGGAGAGGGATGAAAGATTGATTGTCAGAGGTAGCAGCTGGCATTTGGGATTTTTCATAAATATATTTAGCACAGAAAATGGACTTGAAACAGTCATGAATAGCTAAGTTATGTCTGTGATATTCAAGTTAAAAGGCAAGTGCAATTGTAATTAAAATTCCAATGATAATAGTCATATTTATCTTGTGTTATATGACATTCATGGCTTCATTATGATGCCCTACCGATGGAGAAAAATAAAGCAAATGTTTTGGACACATTAACGAGACTCAAATATTGATGACTTCATTGTGGAAACACGGCTCCAACAGTTTTGCAGTTCAACAGTTTAAAGTACATTTACCTCAAAGCTCATCTGAATAATGAAAGGAATTAAATTTCACATCATTGCATTAAAGTGTCGAGGGGCACGTAAAAACAGAATGTAACCACACTTTGTGTGGTTATCCAGCAAAGAGGTCAGCAGAGGTATCTGGTTATTTGGTAGCAAATATTCCAAGTGCACTGATGTATGCACCAGAGACCCATCAATTATAACCAAATCCCTTACACTGCTGCTTCAATAGAAATTTGCTCTGGGGTGACATCTGGCAGAAGTTAGCTGCTTACAGGAGAGAAAATAAGTAGTCAGCCCCAGCCCCTTTCCAGACAGATCCAAACATGTCTCCATAGAGAGTACGGGCAAACAGAGCTCACAGGACACTAGGCTGCAGCTGTTGAACTTGTTTAAAAACTTTAAAAATTGAACTTCCATAATGCCATGTAAAAAAAAGTATTTTAAACCATAAATACCACAAAGTACTAAAACCCTATTTGATTAACAGGAATCATTTTTTAAAAAATCATAGCATTAAACACATAAATGTTAATTTGTTAAAGAGAAATAGTCTTTGATAAATCTGTGAGAAGCTTTCACAAGAATGTAAATGAAGTGATTGGTTTTAGAAAAGGATTTCTTTATGTCATTTTGGGGAAAGGTTTACAGGACCAGGATATCGCTGACATATATTGCACACTCTTGAGGCATTTGGAGTTTGGAGTCACATCAGACAAAATGGGCAAAGAGGTAGATTCCTTCACTGACAGACATGAGTGAACCAGGTGGACTTCTACAACAATCGAATTGTTTTATGATGGGTATCGCAGAGCAATTCCAGATTTAGGAAATTACTTGAATTTAAAAGCATCAGCTGTCATAGTACAACGAAACCCTCAGTTTTCAGATCAATGGCCCAGGTTTCTGAACACTTTTGTAGAATAACATGACCTTCATTTTGACCAAACCTTATATTCCAGGGTTCCTAAACTGGGGTCCATGGACATCTTGGTTAATGGTAGGGGTCATTAAAAAAAGTTAGGAACCCCTGAATGCTCTGTAGAACTAGAAACAAGTGGCAAGTTTTCCTCACCTGCGACACCAAAAGTTGGCATGCCGCCAACTCCCGCTCATTCTCGTTCATCTTTTTATTACAGTCGAGCTGTGTGCTCTCCAGCTGTTTGGCCCGTTTCACCAAGGTCTTGACCTCAGACTTCATTTTGCTTACGTACAGACGAGCAACCGTGAACTCTTCCTCCAGCACCCCGTTCATTTCTGCCATCTGGGAGACCAAGGTGATGGTTAGATGGTTAGCTCTATCAACAACATAAACTGAAATCTTCCTGCCCCTGCCATATAAAATTTAATTTCTGTTACCTTCTTTGGCCAGTCTGGACAACATTTATTAACACTTTTCTCCAATGAACCTTTTTTTAAAAAAGGTGGTACAGTGGACTGAGAGCAACCAATGACCAGAAGATCTCCAGGATGATCTCTGACCCCTGCTGTATAAGTACATTTCATAGCACCGGTGGGATGGTAGAATGGCCTCAGATCCTCAGACTGGGGCTCATGAACGAGAGCAATGGAGGGAGTGGAGATGGCATGTGGATAGCAATGTTTGTTAGACTCTAAATAGTTACCTTTCTTAAGGTTTAGGCTTGATATATTTTATATAATCACCTGTTGGTATGTAACTTCAGTGAATTTTCAGTAATTGTAGTACAGCTAGTTCTGTATGTTTCTAGCAGTTTCTCTGCAGCCTGTCATGCCACTGAGCCTGACATAGGCTGCTCTTTATCAATGGAATGTCTCTCATCTGTCTAGCTGATCATGACTTCTTTGTCCTTTGCCTTTTCCCATTCTTTCTTTGTTCTCTCCCTATGGTAGACTGAAGTGGTCATCATTATTTCTTTGTTAAGAGCACCTGATAAAACATGTCCAACCACAAGATTTGTGTCTCATTCTTGACTTCTGAAAATCCCTCTCGATCAAAACATCTCCAGGTACAAAGAGGAGGAGAAAACCTTTCTTCACCCTCTGCTCCTGTATGCCACTGAGGTGAAACAATGCAAAATTTAAAACAAGAGTCTTCTCTTGAGCATGGGAGAAAAATTCCTCATGATTTCTCCATAACCCTTAATTTCGCTACTATGTAAAAATCTATCCAAGAGATACATTGGATAGATTTAAGTATATTCAATTTAAATATATTGTCTTAAATATATTTACTGAGGAAGCCTCCACTGCTTCTTTGGGCAGAGAATTCCACAGATTCACCACTCTCTGGGAAAAGCAGTTCCTCCTCATCTCCATCCTAAATCTACTCCCCTGAATCTTGAGGCTGTGTCCCAATGGAATCAGATAAACTGGACAGTTTAAAAGAATTATTGCTAAACAGTGTGGCAAAGAGTGAACATGATGTGGTATCAGAAATGAAGACATTTTATTTGTCCATTAGGAGAGCCAGTTGATTTGAAACTGTTAGTATCAAACCACAACCTCTTAAGGTTTATCAAAAGGGAAATGCTACACTTCACCTTCAAATCTCAAAGTAGCAACAGTGTGGAATCTGCTAGGTTTATTTTGTTGAAGATTACAGTATTGAAGTTCTTCAGCCACCAACAGAAATGTTCATGACACTCAGAAAATCGATGTTAGAAGATCTCATTGCACTTTTTTCAACATTGAAAAGGAAATCAGGTTCTGTGTATGAGCAACCCTTCCCTGGGGCATATTCGAGAGAAAAATCCAACCGCAACATCAACTGAAATGCTACTCTAAATACTACCAGTAGAGGGAGCAAGATACTGTATATATTTAACAAGAGGCGTCAGACCATTTAAATCTTGATGAGCATTCAACAGCTTCAATATCTTTGCTCTGAAAGTAGCGCAGAAACCTGAACAGTGATTATTACCCTTCATTTATGCAAATTAAAAATAACAAATCATCCACCCCACCTAGGTTCTCAATATTTATTCCTTACTGTTTTTTTCTTTTGTATTTGCACAGCTTGCTGTCTTTTGCACATCAGTTGTTTGTCCGTCCTGCTGGGTGCTGTCCTTCACTGATTCTATTGTTTCTTGTATTTACAAATCTCAGCATTGTATATGGTGACATAAAGGTACTTTGATAATAAATTTACTTTGAATTTTGAAAGGCACAACTTACACCCATATGGATCGGATGTAGAGGGTCCCAACGTGGGGTTCATGGACCCCTCGAGTAATGGCAGGGGTCCACTGCATAAAAAAGGTTGGGAACCCCTCATCTAATGGGAGCTTGTCATTGCAAAGAGCTACATCAACATTTTGGTATTCATATGTTGAATGGCACATGCTTTAAATGCAAAAACAACAATTTGATGTCCTTATTTTATTCTTACCTCTAGAAATTGAAGGCAAATTGCAATATGAAAAAAATAATAATGCTGGAGCTACATATTAGGCCCTCATAATGCAGTCAGGCTTTCTGAAAACTTCCAGCATGTTTTTGTTCCTTCTTTGGTTATCCTGGATCTGCAGGAATTTATTATAGTATCTACACGAGGCCTGCCATCATTGAAGAATGCAACATACATGCAATGAAGTATTTACATGAGGACTATCATTCTTGAAAAACGCAACATTCTTTTCTTTTAACCAAAGCCTCCATTACCTACATGGGGAGGAGGCAGTGAAATGCTGTCTCCATTCTGACTAAGACCTCAGAAAAGCTTACTTACTGAGAGGTACTGTATGAACAGGCCCCTCCGTTCCAGCAAGCCCAGCAATTCCCTGATTTAATCAGGACAGTTTACAATGGCCAATTAACCTACAAACTGGTACGTCTTTGGACTGTGGGAGGAAACTGGAAACCCACGTGGCCACGGGGGGAGCATGGACTCCTTCCGGACAATGCTGGAATCGAACTGCGAACTCTGGAACACCCCAAGCCGTAATAGTGTCTACACTACGAGCTCTCACTGATGTAGTGGTGTCCCCCCACAACACCATCCCTCCACCCCATCTGTACACCAAAAGTCTGGCGCTAGCACTCAGACCTTGAACAATCCTTTATAGGAAGGCTTACTGTGTTACATTTTCTTATCTATGTTGAAAAGGCTTGGAAAAGTTTCTCTTTTCAATCTACAAAAGACATCCATCTTTGATATCTCTTTTTTCCCCTTTCAGGGTTCTGACCTGGAGTTACACGCAGGCTTTGTTTCTTTGTGGAAATGGGACCCGCTCTCAGGGCCTCACACCCGCCACTTTTCGATATGCCAAGGATGCGGCCTGGAAGACTAGTGTGCCTTCAGGGTGCCGGATTTTCCTGGCTCTGGAGGCAGGCAGATTCAGGGTCGGTGCTGCCACTTGATGTGGGAGACGGAAGATCGTAAGCAGCAAGCTGGCTGCTGACTGTTTGCCCAGAGACCCAAGCTCCTTGGGTACAGGGCTCAGAAAAAGCGATGCAACGGACTTTTAACACCATAAATCAGCAAGTTGCTTTGTTATTTCTCCCCTCTCCCTGTGAAATGGGGACACCTCTTTTTCGCTTATTAGGGAGAGAGAGCCTGTGGTATGTCAAATTATTGGGTGAACGAGTAGTCTTTGGGGCACTGCAAGTCTGTGTCTTTATTGATGCTTTGCTGCACGCTGAAGTGCTTGGGAGGCGGGGTGGGGGGGGGGGTTCCGATGTTTTTTTGCTGCTGCTGATGTGTAGGAAGGAGGTTCTAACATTTAACTGTCATTCATTCATTGGGGCACTCCTCTGTTTTCATGGATGTTTGTGAAGAAAAAGAATTTTAGGATGTATATTGTATACATTTCTCTGACACATAGAAACCGTAATATGAGCAATACAATTTACTGACACCATCTTAACCAACAAAATTGCCAACATTTCCAACACCATCCACACCCAGGATGACTTTATTTCTTCACTCCTGGACAGTGTGCAGGTGGCTCTGACAAGTCCAACATCCTATCCTCAACTAATCCTCAACTGACTGAGCACTTTGCTAAGCCATTTCGAAGGGAAACTTTGACAGCCGAAGTGCTGGGTCTAGGATTCTGAGAGTCCACTGGTAAATCTGGAGCCCTGCTGTCTGCAAGTCCTCGAATCTGCTGGAGGCCAAGAGCCTGTCCTGGAATTGGAGGACTGTCTATGTGTGTGAGTGGGTAAGTGAGAGGGAGGGAGGAAAGGGGCTTGCTTTGCCGTTGTTGTTTTTCTGCTTGTTGTGTACTGTTTTGCGTGTTCTGCGTTGATCCGCTGAGCACCGTGGGCACGCGATGTTGGCACCAGATTGTGTGTGACACTTGCAGGCTGCCCCAAGCACATCCTTAGCTTGTGCTGAAGTTAACACAGGTGTGGCATTTCACTGTGTGTCTTGATGTACACGTGATGAACGTTAAGAGCGATCTTTGGGTTTAGGACATACAGCAAAATATTGACTTTAGCGACCAACCTTCAGATTCAAGTATACAATAAAGATTAAACTTAAAAATACAGCTCAGAGCAGTAAACTGCAGACCAGACAGACCAGGAAACGGGCACTTAACTAACTGTCTACATATGCACAAACCCCAATCAACATCCCGACAGTAATGAACACTTATTTTGGGTGTGATGCTGGTAGTTCAAAGGAAACAATATAAATATGGATTTGTTTGATATTGTCTTCAATTGTTCTCCCTCTCTGGTGACTCCAAAGGCTGTCAGCTGATTTATGATATTTTGTTGAATAAAGAGGCTGGTTAACATCTACCAGCACTTCTCTCTGGTGACCTTGTTCATGCAAATTCAAAAAATAAATTAATCTATATCTGAAAAGTCTCTAACCCTTAATGTTGATTTAGATTAGCTAATGATGACAGATGCCCTTCCCCAACAAACAGCACTAAATCATGTTTTTCTAACAAAAATCACTTAGGCAAGAATCATAAATTGTTTATCTTGTCCATGTTCTTAATATTTATTGCTTCTTTATTACTATATTTTTCTTACTTTCTTTTGCATTTGCACATTGGTAGTTTGTCCAACCACTATTAATTTTTTTTTATTTTTCAGATTTTTAAAAAATGAATTTAAGTGATAGCAGAAGAGTTGAAGCACATTTCCTTTAACAAGTTCTTTGTTAACATGATCTAGCAGAAAACTTTCCAATTGTTCTTGCCCTCCCCCACTAATGCCATGATGTAATTGAATTCTTTCACAACTAGCCCTGGTCTGAACAAACAAGTTTTATTATTAAAAATGTGTTCCCAGCATTGGATACACACATCAGGAATTTGGAACAGAGCTTATTTAATTAATTTGTCCTGAAATCACCCCAAGAATTCCAAGTAATAGATTTCAAAATTCAAATGCAAGCACAGCAAAGAGTTTTTGGTTCTGGCAAAAAAAAGCACAATCCACAAGCTGTGGCAGACCTGCTGAGTGCAGCCAGCTTGGGAAAGGCTCACTAAGGCAAACTGCTCTCGTTCCATAAGCTCAATGAATGAACAGATGGCTCAATATTTGCCATTGTAACTCGAGTACAATGGAAGCCAGTTACTGAGCGACATGTTCAATAACTCAATGACCGCTGTAAACAAGTGATCAATATAGGCAATTCTAAACATCTGTTGGACAACTGAGCAATGGCCTCTGCTTTAAACAGCTGACTTGCCTATCTCTCCTACCACATCACTGTTCAGAACACAACTGTTATCCCTCTCCTTCAATTATCCAACTTTAGAACAAAATTCCAATTTTCAAAATTGCTCTCTCCTCCCTTTCAATTTACATTTTACAGATGAACTACCACTTCTTTTCAACGTATTTTAAAAATATTGTTGTAACATATCAATGAAACTGTAACGAAACCCAAATTCCCTCATGATCAATAAAGTATGTCTGTCTGAATATTTATGAAAGGAAGCTGGTGCAGACTTATTAATTCTGACTAAAATGTTTTAAATCATAAAATAACCTTTTTTAATTTTATTAATGAACACCACCAATTCATCCAATTTTAAAGAACTGAGAAAAATGAACAACAACCTGCCAGTTACAGTGTGAACAACACTGAAGTTTTTTTTAAATATAAATTGTCTATTGTTATCCTAACCCTAACATTTAAACCTAATCTCCTAATTTGTAAAACATTTTCAAAGGTCTTCAAAAGATTCAAACATAGCACAACACAGCAAAAGGATCTTTGGTCCACAATATTGTGCTGAGCCAGCTAAAAAGGAAATAAAGAACCCCAAAATCTAAACTCTCTACACAAAGTCCATATCCCTCCATCTTTCTCATATTCATTTGCCCACCTAAATGCCTCTTAATACCCTCTAATGTATTTGCCTCTACCACCATACCAGGCAGCACATTCCAGGCATGGAGTAAAAAAACTTATATCCCTTTTGAATCTAACCTCTCTCGCCTTCAATGCATGCCCTCTGGTATTAGACATTTTCACCCCAGGAAAAAGATGCTCTTTGTGCACTCTACCTATGCCTCTTATAATCTTATAAATCTCTCTCACATCTCCCCTCAGCCTCCACCACTCCTGAGAAATCAACCCAAGTTTGTCCAACCTCTCACAATAGCACGTGCCCTCTAAACCAGGCAGCATCCCGGTAAAGTGTAGCACAAGGTTACTATATCACTGAAGGCACGGTTACTTCATCAAGCTAATTTCCTGCAGATCATTTTCTAAATGAAGGATGAAGATTACCTGACTACTGTACAATGTTCTGCATGTGTCTGTGTTCCTTATATGGATATGGCAACAAAAATCATGATTGGGGATCAACTTTCTACAGATTTATATTGCGTCAACTCATTCGTGCCCAGACCAAGATTACTCAATTTTCCGTACATACCAGCTTTACTTCACTGTTGCCGATGATTCCACCAATTTCTCCCAGGTCCTTCAACAAAATATTCAGGATCTCGGTCGCCCTCTTCTTCTGATGGTTGCTGAGTTCCTGGAGCTGGTTGAGTTCTTTCTGAAAAACTATTAAAGTACTCTACAGAAAAAAGTTTAAATGTAAATCTGCAGGTTAAAAAGAGAATGATGTGACACTCACCATTTTAAAAATGACTAGCTTCAGGTGCAACCTAAATGATAAAGAACAACTGTTTCTAAGTGCCAGTGGAGATTAAAATGTGCTGCCAGCTCACCACAAACCAACACAGTACCTGCCTTTTGTCGATCTACCACAGTTAACTCCCCACTGTACACCAGCACCATCTCTGCCTGACATAACAAGCCCAGCCATGAATTAATTTCAAATACAAAGACAAATGACATTTTTATGGAGTATCTGAAATGCAAGAAAGAAATCAGGAGGGCTAAAAGGCGGCATGAGGTTGCCCTAGCAGATGTGATGAAGGAGAATCCAAAGGCACTCTACAGGCACATTATCAGCAAGGGACAAAATTGGTCCTCTTGAAGATCAGAGTAGTGATCTATGCATGCAGCCAAAAGAGATGGGGAGATTTTTGCATCTGTATTTACTCAGAAGAGGGACACAGGGTGTTTAGAAGTGACGGAAAGCAGCAGTGAGGTCATGGACCCAGTACAGACTACAGAGGAAGGGGTGTTTGCTGCCTTGGGCAGATAAATCCCCAGGGCCTGACAAGGTGTTCCCCTGGATCCTGTGGGAAAAATTGCAGGGGCCCTAACAGAGATACTTAAATCATCCTTAGCGACAGGTGAAATACCAGAAGATTTCAGGATAGTTAAAGTTTTCTGCTCTAAAAATAAACCAAGAAATTATAGGCCAGTGAACCTGATATCAATAATGGAAAAGATATTGGAAGGTATTCTAAGGGTCTGGATATATGAGTATTCGGGACTAATTAGGGGTAGTCAATGTGGTTTTGTGTGTGGTAGATCATCTCTAAACAATCTTACAGAGGTTTTCCAGGAAGTTACCAGGAAAGATGATAAAGGCAGGGCAGCAGATGTTGACTACATGGACTTTAACAAAGCATTTAATAAGGTCCCGCTTGGGAGGTTGGTCAGGAAGGTTCAGATACTCAGCATTCAAGAAGTGGTTGTAAATTGAATTAGACATTAGCTTTGTGGAAGAACCCAGAGAATGGTAGTAGAAGGTTGCCTCTCCTGCTGGAGGCCTGTGACAAGTGGAGTGCCACAGGGATCAGTGCTGGGTCTGTTGTTGTTTGTCATCTACTGTATAGATTGAGGGGGAGAGGGGTGTAGTGGGCAGTTAGAGCTCACAGGGGATCCGGACCAGCTGGAAAAATAGGCTGAAAAATGGCAGATGGAATTTAATGTTGACAAGTGTGAGATGTTGAATTTCAGTAGGACCAACTAGGGTAGGTCATACAAAGTGGAGAGTAGGGCACTGAGGAGAGCTGTAGAACAAGAAGCTCTGGGAACACAGGTCCATAGTTTATTGAAAGTGGTAGCACAAGTAGGTAGGATCGTAAAGAAAGCTTATGGCACGTTGGCTTTCGTAAATCAACATACTGAGTACAGGAGATGGAATGTTATGTTGAAGTTGTGTAAGACAGTGGTGAGGCCTAATTTGGAGCATTGTCTGCAGCTTTGGTCACCTACCAACAGGAAAGATGCAAATAAGATTGAAAGAGTACAGAGAAAATTTACAAGGACGTGGCCAGGGCAGGAGGACCTGAGATATAGGAAAGATTGAATAGGTCATCACTTTATTCACTGGAACATAGAAGATTGTGGGGAGATTTGATAGAGGTATACAAAATTATGAGTATAACTAGGCTAAATACAAGCAGGCTTTTCTCTCTGAGGTTAGATGAGACTAGAACAAGAGGTTTTGTGCTAAGCATGAAAGGTGAAAAGTTTAAGGGGAACAAGAGGGGAATCTTCTTCACTCAAAGGGTCATAGGAGTGTGGAATGAGTTGCCAGTACAAGTGATGCACGTGAGCTTGACTGCAAAGTTTGAGAAGTTTTGATAGGTACATGGATGGTAGGGGCAAAGATGGCTATGGTCCCAATGCAGGTCAGTGGGAGTAGGCGGTTTAGCACTGACTAGATGGGCTGAAGGGCCTGTCTCTGTGCTGTACTTTTCAATGACTCTATGACTAACTGTGCAGTCTCTTGTCCCACAGTAACAGGCTCAGGACAACCCAGCTCAGTAGTGCTGCAGTCCCCCATCGGCATTCAGAGCTAAATACTGCTTGAGAGTGATGCAGCAAATCTTCTTCAAAAAACCTTAAGCTTCCAGCAGACGTACTGCTTACCTACCCAGAGCTAAGCAAAGGCTGGGCAGCTGGTCTCTTTCCCCACTTCCCCCGAAACAAACAAGCGCTTGAAAAAGTGTAACAGTTACCGTTTTCTGAGCCAATTCATCAGTCAACAGTTCATTAGCTTTTGACTTGTCCTCTACTTCTTGGGATTTCTGGTCATAGTTGACAGCCAGTTCTTCCAGGGCCTGAAGCACTTCCTTCACCTCATCTTTGGCGGCTTCATTTTCCAGCTGCAAGCGATTCAGCTCCTCTTGAATCTTCTCATAATCCCTCCGCGTGGAGACCAACAGCTGAAAAAGGCCACATATTTTAATATCAAAGCCCTCCACACAATCACCCGGGAGTCAAAACGTTCCCAGAAGAAAAGCTAGTTACCCAGTACCAATGATAATGGCAAAAGCGTCCTTTAAGTTTTGGGGCGGCGCAGTTAGCTCAATGCTAATACAGAGCCAGCGACCCCAGTTCAATTCCCACCACTATCTGCAGTGAGTTTGTATGTTCTCTCTGTGACTGCCTGACTCCATGTGCTCCAGTTTCCTCCCACATTCCAAGGATATATAGGTTAGTAGGACATATAGGTCTGCCACATGCATGTAATTGGGTGGTGCAGGCTCATTGGGCCAGAAGGACCTGTCACTGTGCTATATCTCTAAATAAATAAAGATCTTTGCAACCTTCCTTAGAACGTGTGGCCATAGATTCAATCACAAAAGAACCCCAACTGTCAATTATCACATTTGGTTATTCTTGTCAGCTTGGATTAAAAAGCCATGAACATCAACGCTTCTCCCATCAAAACTCACCTCCTCTTGGTCCAGCATCTGCTGCTTCAGATTCTCTGTCAGTTGGCTCTGTTGGTTTATTTCTTCATCCTAAATGGGAAAAACGAGACAGAAATTCAACAGGAAACAATGGCAGCATCCTACTTTCTTCACTGATGACTATTCCCTCACAGGAAAAGTCCTCCCCGTCAGTGAGCACACCTACAAGGAGATCTGCCACAAGAAAGCAGCATCCATCATCAAGGGCGCCCAGCATGCTCTCTTCTCGCTAACTACAGGAGCCTTGGGCCCCACACCACCAAGTTCAGGTTTTACCCTACAACTCCTGAACCAGTGTGCTTGACCTCACTCACTTCAACGCCGTCCTGCATTGAATCTATTAACTCACTTTCAAAGACTCTACCACTCATGTTCTCAGTATTATTTATTTATTCTTGGCATAAAATAGTGCCAGTAACATTATACCGTCCTACATAAACATGCACCTCACATTTTATGTCAAACTGTCAATTCTCAGGCTGTGCCACTCAGGGACGTGCTAATATTCTGTGACTGTATGTGCTGTGACTGTATGTATTGTGTTTGTATAGTTGAATAGCCATGACCTTGAACCATCTGTCCCCTTTTGCCCTTTGGATGTTTGCACACCTTTGTAATGTATAGCTTTTCATAAACTTTAATTGTATTTCTTTATTGCAAATGTCTACAAGAAAATGAATCTCATATATACTTTGATAATAAATCTAATTTGAACTTTTTTTCTCCTGGAATAATTTAGTATATACAGGAAGCATTTCTGCTTCATGACTGCATTGGTGCACAGTTTAATAGCACATTTGGCTATAAAATCTTCAGCCACACTCCATGTCCCTCCAATCCCCTTCAGTCCTACAACCATCTCATCTGCTCCATTTCTGGCCTCTTGTCCAGTTCCAGACTTTTTTGATTGTTTTCAGATGCCCTCCCTAAAACACCTTTCTCCTCCCCCTTTAAATACATTAAACAGAATGCTTTCTCCAAGCCTTTGGTCTGTTCCAGCAGGTCGTGTCGACAACATCAAGCAACTTGGGCTGCTCCTCCATGTGAAAGGTGCTCTGCAGTTGCAGGCTGGCATACAATCTGCGAAAATGTCAGATTATCCACTGGTGGGAAAAACAGAAATCCAAACATTTTCCTTAAATAGTTGGAGACTCCAAAGGCTGATATATTGAAGGACACTGAATTGAACAAGATACTGAAACGCAGGTGGAGCAGGAAATCAGGGAGGGCCCTGGTCAGTGTCAAACAGCACAAAAAACAGGCTCCCTTAAGCCACCACATCCAAGCCCATCTATACTAATACCTGCACTATCTCCGTGTCTTTCTATGCCTTACCTACTCACCTCTGGCAGGATATTCCAGATATCAATCATGTTCTGCAGGTAAAAACAACCTTTACTCTTAAATCCCCTTTAAAACTTTTCCTTTCACCATGAACCATAGGAAAAAGATTCTGACCATCTGCACCAAGGGTTCCCAACATCTTTTATGCCATGGGCCCCTACCATTAACAGAGAGGTCCATGGACTCCACATTGCGTACCCCTGGTCTAATCTACCAAAACCTCACACTGAAGTTATTATCAGAGAATCCGCGTGCAAGAGATATCTTGTGCCTTTGTGACACCTTTTCTGAAGCACTGTGCACAATTTTGGTCAATTTATAAGAAAATACAGTCATAATGTGGGAAACCGGTCCTTTGACCCACTAAATCCATACCAGCCATCACGCCCCCTTCACACTTACACTATAATGTAGTATTTCCTCAGCACAAACAGCTTCACTTTATTTTTAAAATGCTGTGATCACAGTGTTGCTTATTTGCATATTCTAACCCACTTCCTCATGGAGGTGGAATCTGCCACCACACAAGGTCCATCTGTCATCGGATACGAACCTTGTCATCGAGCTGTTTGTACAAATTGCTGATCTCCTCCTCCAACTTCACTCTCTCCCCAGCTGTGATTTTGGGTGCGGCCACAACATTATCAATAGTCGTCTGGTTGTCACATGGCTCCAAGGTCTTCTGATCCTTGGCGTCAATCTGCTCATCTTCGGGCACAGACTCACCTGCAACGAGAGTAAGGACACCACACTTGGAAGCAAAAGCAGTTTCCCTGGCAACACAGTGCTCTTGTGCAGAGAAAGAATGGAGAAATTCTCATTTCCCGGTCAGTGACAGCAATGAACGAAAGGCCATCACTAAACTGAAACAATATCATCGTATTCAAAAAAAAACATCTCTATGGCTTTCTGCTTTAAAACTGAATTAGCGGCATTCTTTCTGGGCAGTTAGTTATCTTTGTAGATAAAAGCAATTAATCAAACCGGTTGAGAGGCAGATCTGCGAGGGCCTCAGGTATTTTAATTTAGGAAGAGAAGCCAGTCTTTCAATAAAACCAAGGCTGCAAGGTTAAAATGGACATTTTTTGAAACCATAGATTATATGCATGCCCAGGAGACACACAATCAGTGAACGGAAACACATATACGCAGACGGAACATTAACATATTCTATTAAGTTCCTTATTAAGTGATATCTGACCAATAATATTGAATATTAACAAATTATTTTCATTCCATCAAAACAAACACACTACCTATTATTAATGCACTCTGTCACAATTGACATGGCCCCTCCTGCTCTGCAGATTCCAAACTGCACTACAATAAATCTCAAAATTCACAATTTATTCTGACAGCAGATTATGCATATCTTTTCAGATTGTCCGTCCTTCAACCACATTGTCACACTATGCACCAGAACATGCACCTACTTTTCACTGAAAGGAGCTTCATATACACTTAGTGGCCACTTTTTTAGATACACCTGTACACCTGCTTGATAATGCAAATAACCTAACAGCCAATCACGTGGCAGCATCTCAATGCATAAAGCATGCAGACGTGGTCAAGAGGCTCAGTTTTTGTTCGGACCGAACATCAGGATGGGGAAGAAATGTGATCTAAGCGACTTTGATTGTTGAAGGATTGTCGGTGCCAGTCGGGTGGTTTGAGTATCTCAGAAACTGCTAATCTCCTGGGATTTTCACGTGCAACAGTCTCTAGAGGTTGCTGAGGCAGGTGCAGAAAAGAAGAAACTTCCAGTGACTGGCAGTTCTATGGGCAAAAATGCCTTGTTAATTAGAGGTCAGAAGAGAATAGCCAGACTGGTTTAAGCTGACGGTAACTCAAGTAACCACACGTAACAACGGTGGTGTGCAGAAGAGCATCTCTGAATGCACAATGAATGCATCGAACCTTGAAATGGATGAGCTACAACAGAAGATGATTATGAACACTGTTGGATTGGATCACTGTTAAGGGTGGGAGGCTTGGGCAAACACTGGCTGAGGTTCTAAGTATCTCTCTAGTGTTTGTCTCTCTCTTTGTCGATTAGTACATAGCTAGCACACTGAGAAAGGGTCCACAGTTAGTGG
The DNA here is from genome assembly GCF_030144855.1 of Hypanus sabinus. Taxonomy (NCBI): domain Eukaryota; kingdom Metazoa; phylum Chordata; class Chondrichthyes; order Myliobatiformes; family Dasyatidae; genus Hypanus; species Hypanus sabinus. The sequence continues at coordinate 103,833,431 of NC_082710.1, read as the reverse complement.
GATGTCCTTACTGGGAACTTTGGGAGACCTCCGGTCTTCCTGATAACTACATCTGCACAAAGTGCATCGAGATGCAGCTCCTTAGAGGCCACGTTAAAGAACTGGAGCTGCAGCTTGGTGACTTTTGGGTCATACGAGAGAATAAAGAAGTGATAGATAGGAGCTACAGGGAGGTAGTCACCCCTAACTTGCAGCAAGAAGGTACGCATGTGATTGTCAGGAGAGGGGAAGGGAATAGGCAACTAGTGCAGAGCATCCATGTGGCATTCCCAATAATATTTATACCACTTTGGATACTACTTTCTGGGGGTGGAACAAGGTATCAAGGGGAAGCATTAGCAACCAGGTCTCTGGCACTGAGCCTGGCTCAGAAGGAAAGGAGGGAGAAGAGAACTGCATTGTTAGAGGAGCTGATAGAAGATTCTTCGGATGTGAAAAAGACCCCCAAATGGTATGTTGCTTCCCAGGTTCCAGGGTCAGGGATGTCTCGGATCAGGTCCGCAGCATTCCAAAGGGGGAGGGTGAGCAGCCAGAGCTCGTGGTATATACTGGGACCAACAACATAGGGAGGAAAAGGGAGGAGGTCCTGAAGAGAGAATGTAGAGTTGGGAAGAAAACTGAAATGTAGGACCTCCAGGATAGTAATCTCTGCTGCATACCAGTGAGGGTAAGAATAGGATGATCTGGAAGATGAATGCATGGCTGAGGGATTGGTGCAGGGAGCAGGGTTTCAGATTTCTGGATCATTGGGATCTCTTCCAGGAAGATATAACTGTACAGAAAAGATGGGTTACACCTGAACACGAGGGAGACCCAATATCCTAACGGGCAGGTTTGATAGAACTTTTGGGGAGAATTTAAGTTACTTTGTCTGGGAGATGGCAACCAGAGTGGCAGGGCTGAGGATGGACAGCCGGTACACAAGTTGATGTAATATGTAGTGAGACTGTGCTGAAGGACAGGCAGATGATGGGCAAAATTACAGGCAGTGGGATGAGTTGTAAGTGTAACATGGGGACAAAATTACAATGTGTGATGAATACAGTATACAAATTACAAGTGCAATGTTACAATATCTATGTGGGATTAGGAAAGTCAGGTTGGTGCTGGATCCTGAGAGAAGGAATTTGTTGGATGCCCTGGAGATGGCTTCCAAGAGCAGCTTGTGCTTGAACACACTATGAGAAAGGCAATTCTGGATTGGGTGGTGTGTATTAAACCAGAGTTAATTTGATTAAGGTAAAGGAACTCTTAGAGGAGGCAGTGATCATAACATGATAGAATTCACCCTGTAGTTTGAGAGGGGGAAGATGAAATCAGATGTATCAGTATTACAGTGGAGTAAAGAGAATTAGAGAGGCATGAGAGAGGAACTGGCCAAAGTTGATTGGAAGAAAGTGATTGGTAGGAGCTACAGGGAGGTAGTCTCGCATAAGTTTCAGCAGGAAAGAACCTGAGTGATGGTAGAACAGCAATGGCTAGAGTTTCTGGGGGCAAGTCAGAAGGTGCAGGATAGATGCATCCCAAAGATCAGAATCTATGCCCTCGAGTTTTGGATCTATAAACTGGGGAAAACACTGTGACTGTCAACCTTATTCATATTTCTCATCTAGATCCAGTGTAGCCACCATTCCATCTAAGCTCCACGGGTGCGCGGCCACACTGTACCTGAAATACTCCCGTGCACGCAGCCTTCGTTGCCATGTGGCTGGAATTTTTCTTTATAGTGTTAATATAATTGTGAAATACCCTATAATTAATCATGTTAATGAATGTAATCCAAAACTTTTCTAAATAATAAACCTACCACAACATTTACTTTGAAACATTATAGAGCTTCAACGTATCTACATACATTGTCAGTGTTTCAAGTTACAACACTCTGTTACAAATTGAAACAATAAACACAGAATAGAAGTTGGTATCTCATTTTTAATAAACTGCTGTCAATATCCCACGCTGTTTGGTCAAAACATTTTAATTTTGTCATTGTGCCTGTCAGTTCTTTTGATGGACTGACATCATTTACTTACTTGTGTCGTGTGTTGTGATTTGTGTTTATTTGATGTGAAAAATGCTATGTTCTGACCTTTCTTGGTAAAATAAAATCTTTCAAAACAATCATAATCTAATAATTTTTAATCAAAAAACTGTTGGAACAAGGTAAAAAATTTGTTTCTATAAAATTGTTTGCATCACTGTGCTTCTTTTATTACAATTATAAACTTTTCAGCTTTCCTAATTAATTTTTACAAATAACTATTATTATTTTTAGTATCCTAATGATGTCAAAAAGAAAAGCAGAATAAGAGTTAAATGCTTTGAAGAACAAAGCTTACAAAATTTCAGGTGGAATAGCTTTTGCAACTCATAGATACTGATCTTCCACCTTAGCATTAAAAACAAAACATAAAAATTGCTAAAATTTTTACTTATCAAGACACTGGCAAAGTTGATTCACCATTTATGTGGAAGCGAAATATGGGGGAGAGTTCAGTTGTTGAAAAAAATGGGAAGAACGGCAGTTAGATTACTTAAAGCAGCATCTTAACCAGAGAACTCATATACTTGCAGCACCCAAATTATGCAACCAGAAGACATGTGGAATTTTTTGCATGTTAAATGAAACTCCAGAAGAGTATGAACCAAGAGAGAAATAAGATGTGTGGTTTATCTCTGATTTTGTCAGAGGTCATTGATAACATAATTTTAACAATGAAAATTAATGCTTCCATGTATTCTGTGCAAGAAGTTCACGCACACAGACAAATATGTAAATGTACCAGAGAGCTGATGTGTAAGGACGATGCATTTGACTTTGTTGCATGAATCAGCTTTCCACGCACTAATTGCTGACAAAAATACAGACATCTTTGTACTGAAAATGTTAATTTTGTATTTTAAGTTAAGTTTTAACTTAAGTTTAAGTTTTAAGGAAAATGAAACTTCCTATAAGACTGTTGAAACTAAGTGCATGTGACAGTATCACTCTTGTTGAAGAAATCTTTAAAAATTAGATCAACTATCTCGATATTCAAAAGATGGCGATGTTTACATCAGACAGGGCAGATGTTATGCTTGGAAAGAGTAATGGTGTGGTAGCAATTCTTCGATGAGAAATAAAGCAGCTGTCTGAGCAGCATTACATTACACACAGAGAAGACTTGAGATTAGATGACAAATAATGGGAAAAAAAGGATCAATTATGCAGAATACAGAAACACTATGATGGAGAGTGTAGACAACGTTCAGCAGGACAAAGGAGAACTAGAAGAATTAGCTAATGTCACAGGAAATAAGATGGCTGTCAAGAGATTTTGCTGTTACTGCTTTAATGAGGAATTATGAAGTTTTGACCCAGTACTGCAAAAAGCAAGTTAATGAATATAATGATATAAATAGCAACTACCGACTTAAGATTTTGACCAATCCACAATATTAAGTACCATTAACTGTCCTTAATGATGTTATAGAAGGTCGGGTATCTGTTCGTAAATTCCTTCAGAAATGCTGTTTGAATACAATTGAAGCACTGCAGAATGCAAAAGCAAAAATTAACAAGTACGCTTGCAGTATCGTTTATTAGAGTGACAAACTGCTTCCATGGATATGCTCTTATGTCAATACTGCACCTATTATTTGATTCATGCAACGTGTGTGTAATCACTTGGATAATATATTTCCTGACAATGAGTGAAGAGGATGGCAAGCTTTTGATGCTGTTGCTGTTGCAAACACAAACAATTTTGAATTTGCAAAACCAAATTGTACAACTGACAAAATATATTTAACTGTAGTTAAAAACTACAAAGAAAGTGTTACCTCAAAAATATCACAGCAATACTGTGATTTCAAATATGTCACCTCTGAGAAAGTTAAGACTGGTTTAATTAATACATTCACTGGTATGTTGAACGATGTGCTTAGAAATAAAGAATTTGAAGAACTGTCAATTCTTTTTGACATCATTGGAACATTTCAAGCTTCCAGTACCGGTTACAAACATGGATTTAGTCTTAGGAATTCAATCAAATGCAAATGCAGAAACAGACTAGAAGTAGAACATTTAATCATTGAGAAGTTCGGCACAGAAACAGGCCTCTTGGCCCATCTGGTCCATACTGAAGCCGTTAAACTACCTACTCCCATCAACCACTACCTGGCCCATATCCTTACTATCGATGTGCCTATCCAAACTTCTCTTAAGCATTGAAATTGCGCTCACATGCACCACTTGTGCTAGCAGCTCATTCCACTCTCTCACCACCTCTGAATGAAGTTTCCCCTCATGTTCCCATTAAACTTGTTCCTTTTACCCTTAACCCATGACTTCTGTTTGTCGTTCCACCCAATCTCAGTGGAAAAAGTCTGCTTGCGTTATGTCCCTCATAATTTTGTATACCTCTATCAAATCTCCTCACAATTTTCCATGTTTTAAAGAATACAGTCCTAACTACAAAGAATACATTTAAGATCTCCCGCAACTGTTTTGACTCCACATATCGACTGCCTTTCTGGTCCTCCAGAGGACCAATTTTGTCCCTTCTAATCCTTTTGCTCTTAACAAATCTGTAGAATCCCTTTGGATTCTCCTTGACTTTGTCCGCTAGAGCAACTTCATGTCTTCTTTTAGCCTTCTTGATTTCTTTCCTAAGTGTTCTCTTGCATTTCTTGTATTCCATAACCATCTCATTTGTTCCTACTTGCATTTACCTGCTACGCACCTCCTTTTTTCCCTTAACCAGGGCCTCAATATCTCTGAAGACCAGGGTTCCCCACACTTCTTATCTTTACCTTTTATTCTGACAGGGACCTACAAGCTTTGTACTCCCAAAACTTCATTTTTGATGGCCTCCCACTTTCCAAGTACACCTTTGCCAGAAAACAGCCTGACCCAATCCACACTTGCCAGATCATTTCTGATACCATCAAAATTGGCCTTTTAGAATTTAGAATCTCAACTCATGGACCAGACCAACCTTTTTGCATACTTACTTTGAAACTAATGGCATTGTGGTCCCTGGATGCAGTCTTCCCCTATACAAACTTCTGTCACCTGCCCTATCTCATTCCCAAATAGCAGGTCCAGTATAACATGATCTCTCATTGGGACTTCTACATACTGATGAAGGAAACTTTCCTGAACACATTTCACAAACGCCATCCCATCTAGTCCTTTTACAGTACGGGATTCCCAGTCAATATGTGGAAAATTAAAATCACTTCCTAGAACAACCTTATGCTTCTTGAAACAATCTGCAATCTCTTTATAAATTTGTTCCTCTAAATCCCAAGGACGGTTGGGTAGTTTACAATATAGCCCCATGAACGCAGTCACACCTTTCTTATTTCTCAGACCCACCCATAATGCCTCACTGGCCGAGTTCTCCAGTCTGTCCTGACAGAGCACTGCTGTGACATTTTCCCTGACTAGTAATGCCATCCCTCCTCCTTTAATCCCTCCCACTGCCAGTCCTGCCCCTCCCGCAACCAAGTCTCACTAATGGTTACAGTCATAATTTTAACCCTAGGTTATTTCTAAAGTAAGTACATGTTCAGCACAACATTGCGGGTTGAAGGGCCTGTAGTGGGTTTCTATGTTTCTAGGTGTTGATCCATGCCCTGAAGTTTCCTACGATACTTCTTACATTGAATTATACGCAGCTTAGAACACTACCTGCACCATGCTCAACCTTTTCATTCTTTGCCTGAGGTCTTACCAACACCTGCCTCCACAACCTCTCCACTCACTGTTCTGGCACTCTGGTTCCCATCTCCCTGCAACTCTAGTTTAAACCCCACCGTGCAGCATTAACAAACCTTACTGTTAGGATAGTAGCTCCCCTCCAGTTCAGGGGCAAACCATCCCTTCTGTACAGGTCCCACCTTCCCTGGATGAGAGCCCAATGATCCAAAAATGGTATGCCCTCTCTCCTGCACCGGCTGCTTAGCCACATATTAAACTATAATTTTTTTAATTCTGGTCTCACTAGCACGTGGCACGGGTAGCAATCCTGAGATCACAGCCCTGGGGCTCCTGCCCTTTAATTTAGCACCTAACTGGCTGTTCACCCCCCGCCACACACTTAAGAATGCTGAGGTCTTGGTCTGAGACGTCCCAGCTCCTGGCACCCAGGAGGCAACATACCATGTGGGAATCTCAGTCTCACCCACAGTTACCCCTAACTAACAAATCCCCTGTCACCACAGTGTGGCTCTTCTCCCCCCTCCCTTCTGAGTCACAGAACCAGATTCAGTGACAGAGACCCAACCACTGTGACTTTCCTCTGATAGTCAAAACCACTCCCCTCCACAATATTCAAATTGACATACCCCTTGTTGAGGAGGATGCTACTGTGCTGACCCCTTCATCCCATTCCCCTTCCTAGCTGTCACCCAGTTTCCTGTGTCCTGCACCTTGGGTGTATCTACCTGTCTATACGTCATATCTATCACCTCTTCAGCCTCCCGAACGATCCAGAGTTCTTCCAGTTCCAGCTCCAACTCCTTAACACGGATTGTTAGAAGCTGCAGCTGAATGCACTTCTTGCAGTTGTGGTCATCAGGGACACTGGAGGTCTCCCTGCCTTCCTACATCCCACAAGAGGAGCATTCCACTATCCTGCCTGGCATTTGGACGGTCTAAAGAGGATTAAGATGCATCCTTCATCTGGATGCAAAATTAATCTGGACAATGCTTATAAGTAACAACAAACAAGAAAAAGTTTATGAATTATGAAATATCCTTTATTCTACCTAATTTAATTATACCCTTCAATCAATAAATAAAATCAAAAGTATGTGATTTTTCAATTTTAATTCTAAGATTCAATTTTAATTCTAAGATTCATAACAACAACATTTAGAGTGCTGTGCAGTTTTCAGGTCATGTAAAAATTTCCTGTTCAGAACAATGGTTGTCAGTACAGCTGTTAAAAAAAAAACTGAGAGAATGTTGAGTGTAACCAACCTCACCAAAACACTCGCAGCCTCCAGTCAAGACAGATCCTCGTAAATCTCCTCTACACCCTCTCCAGTCTGATAATTTATTTCCAATAACAGGGCAACCAAAGCCAAACAGAATACGTCAAGTGTGGCCTCACCAGTGACTTATACAACTGTAATGTAATTTCCCTGCTCCTGAACCCAATGCCCTGACTGTCGAAGGCCAGCATGCTAAACGTGTTCATGACTACCTTATCTATTTGCACAACTTTCATTGAATTGTGCATGAGTCCCAGCTCCCTCTGTTTCCCAACTCTCGTCAGTGTCCTGCCATTCACTGTACAAGTCCTACCCTGGTTTGACTGTCCAAAATGCATCACCTCACATCTAAAATGTTGTAACTATACACTTCCATCGGCATAGCCCACCATCCTCTGTGTGAAAAGCTCCTAATTAAGTCCTTCCCCTCTCATCTTAAATTAATGCCCTCTAGTTTCAGACTCTTTACCCTGGGGTAAAAAAAATGACAATATCTATCAATGCCCCTCATGCTCTTACAAATCCCTCCAAGATTAGGAGTGCTTCAGCCTCTTGTTCCAAATTAAATGACTCTTCTTTGATAAAACTTTCCAGTACTAGTTGAGAATCCCTTATCTGAAATATTCACAGCTGTAAGTGTTCTGAATTTTGGAATATTTGAATCTATGTAATTAAAGAACTTGGGGATGGGACACAAGTCAAAACACGAAATCCACTTACATGACATATACAGCTGTTATGAAGCTCACAGGGTGGACAGCCTGCAGTCAGAGCAGTCTGACGTGATGGAGCTGGTTCTCCACAGACTGTCGGAGTTGAATGACCTCCCCCAACACAATCTGTTACCAGACTCCAGCACTGCGATTGGCTTCCTATCCAGCATTGATTTCCAACAGCCGCCTGTTCCACCACGACTGGGGGTGGGGAGGGGAGGTAGGGGTAGTAGTTTTATATAATATCTTTTATAATTTATTGCATGAAAATTACCTTCAATTTTCAGTTCATCATGCAAGATCTTTGCTTGTTTCATGACCATCATACCATTCAGCAGCAATGCTGATTCACTCTTTCAATACATCACCGAGATCTTCATTTTTCACTTTATTCAGTGATTTTTGAGTTTTCATTAACTTCTGTTTGTGACATATGTGATATCACTTCACAGAATGGTGGTGTGCAGAGTCCTGGAAACCTTCTCAGTGCCTTGTAGAATTTTCCATTTGTGACATCATGTCAGTGTGTAAAAAAAATAATTTGGTTTTCTGAGTTTGACATTTCACATAAGGGGTACTCAACCTGTACTGACAACATCTTCATAAATTCACTAGCTTCTCCAGTCCAATCACACCTATTCTCCAATGAGGTTATTAGAACTGTACTTACCATTCTAGCTGTACATACTACTGCATATAGTTCTGACATAACTTGATAGTGGCACAGATAGATAGGGTCATAAAGAAAGCTTTTGGCACATTGGCCTTCATAAATCAAGGTACTGAGTACAGGAGATGGGATGTTATGTTGAAGTTGTACAAGATTTTGCTGAAGCCTAATTTGTTTCCATTATGGACCAATATTAATACAATTTACAAATTTCTCCTGCACCCAAAGGGCTTTTACTTTATTTGACCAGTGAGAACTTGTCAGAAGCTTTACTGAAATTAAAGTACCCAGCATCAAATGCTCTGCCCTCATCACTCTTTGATAATGCCTCAAAAATAATCCATCTGTTAATCAGACATCAGTGGTAAGAAACCTGATTCTGAGAAACAGACAGTCAATGTTTCTGGTCGAGACGCTTCACCTGCATCCAGAAATGGCAAGTCAATTTCCCTATCTCTCAACCCCACGAGCTCATAACCCTCGATCACCTCGGAATGCAAATTTCCTCAGCATTGGTGGCCTGCTATTGAGCTGCCAGAGCCTCAAGCTTTAGAATGACCGCTTTCACACAACTCTCTGTAAATGGTTGTTGGTGAAAATCCCAGAGCAGCAGTTTCTGAAATACTCAAACCACACTGTCTGGAAGCAACAATCATTTCACAGTCAAAGAGATCACATTTCTTCCCCGTTCTCATGTTTGGTCTGAATAGCTGAATCTATTGATTATGTTGTTAGAGCATTTTTTGGGGTTTAGTACATACAGCAATTAAAAGTAGCAACTGACTTCACCAGTCGTCAGATGCCAATATGAACTGTGGATTAAATCTAAAAATGCAGCTCGGAACAATGGGTTTCTAACAACCGGGCGTCACCGTTAACTGGAAGACCAGGCAATGCTGATTTAAATTTATTTGGGTGTCAGTAATGTGGGTGCAAAGGAGGAGAGGTGAGGGTGGTGCGTAGTTCAAAGGAAGCCTTATAATTTGGAATTGTCCTTTGCTCTGTAGCACATAAAATGTCGTGTAGTGCTGGGTCAGTCAGACCTCCCTCCTCTGAAAGGGACACCATTTGATGCCTGCCATATTTCATTTTGTCGAATGAAGAGACTGCTTCAAATTTACCAGTACTTCTCTCCGGTGACTTTGTTCATGTGAAGACACACATCTGCATGCTTTTATGCACTGAGCTGCTGCCACACGATTGGCTGATTCGATATTTACTTTTATCGAGCAGGTGTACAGGCGTACCTAATGAAGTGGCCACTGAATGTATGCCAGTTACAATAAACCCGATTTTGATTTTACTCCCATAGCCAAGAAGGAGCAAGAAATAGTGGTCACAACCTCCATAGTTTGTTCTCGTTTCTTCAAATAACCCAGATGAGTTGTCCTCTTCCAAACATACCAAGCCTCTTGATACATTACCTCAAATTTGTTTATCCCATTCAATATTTCACACTCTTCCTTAACAACGATATCTCATCTTCCCCCTTTCGCTGTTAAATTTATCCTGTTGTATAATGCACGGTAACTAGGCGCCTCTAGGAAACTCAGAGGAGACCCTACAGATTGCATATTCTGGAATGTCGTCTGGCTACACGCCAGACGACAGAGGATTTCAGCCAGTCAGACAACATGGGTGGAGGGAAGTGGACAGTCGATGTTTCTGATTGAGACCCTGCATCTGGACTCAAAAATATCAAATGTCAATTCCCTCCACAGGTGCTGCCTGACCTGCCAACTTCTTCCAGATCTTGTCTTCAATGGAAGTGGTATTATTAAATCAAAAGGCATGAAATTATAGACATGATTCAATTGCGACAAGGGTTCAACCTCATCTTTTCCAACGCGGCTGAATTTTCTAGAATTCTATGTTTCCAGTCACATGCCCCTCAGGCATCAATGACTGCACTGTCCTTCCCAACTCTTCTCCAACATTAACCAGCAGGAAGACACCGTGCTTCCCTGCTTCCACCTTTGTATCTGGTTACCCCGAGAATCACTAGCCATGGCTTCTCTTTCAATGCCACTACTTCTGACAACCCTAAATATCAATCCCTGGCTTATCCCTCCAGTTTCCTTTTCCTGCATAAAATCTCATGGCAGCAACATCAAGGATTAATTTCCACATGGAAACTGATGTCGTCCATGTCTAGATCGTTAACATTCTCTTGGCCTCTCCACTACTTTTCACTCTTTAAGCTGCTTATACGACACCCAGAGAGGGATGTGCAAAAACTTCCTCCAACTAAAATCAAAGGCATGATCTTTGCCCCTTCCATTGCGAATCCATTGGTTATCACTCTCCCTGGTAAATCACTAACGCAGGGGTTCCCCACCTTTTTTTATGGCGTGCACCAATATCATTAAGCAAGGTCTGTAAACTCAAGGTTGGGAACGCCTGCACTAAAACATTAAAATTCTCACTTGTTTTCAGTTGCTGCCCTTCCCCATCTCGAAACCCCTCTAGCTCCATAGGCCTCTTGATCATATTTGAATGCAACTTTGCTCTGCATTAGTGCCCTGCTATTTAGATGAGAGTGCCTTAAACATTAGAGCTCCCTCTTTAAACCTCCAGATCTCGTCACCACTCTTTCCTCTGCAAAAATTTCCTTCTATCCAAGCTCTTGAGTTTCTGCTCTAACGTCTCTAAATGTAGCTTGAATGGAGACTCTAAGGAATGAACCCTTTCACTAACACAAGAACATAAAGAGTGCAACCATAAGTAGGATAAGCAAGTATAACACAACAGTTTTCAGAAATTTTAGTAGGATAATCAATTGTAGGCATTTACTATAAAGTGAGGACTCACCAATTAACATGATTTTAGTAACATCTGTTCACTGCTTCAGATTCTTTACTGAATTCAAATTAGCCTTATGTTAGATGCAGTATTGATAACTAACCATTTCTCCATCTGTTCAGCTCCATCTCCAGGTGCTGAAGAGCATTCTTCAGGGACTTGTTCTTCTCTTTTTCCTTCTCGTATTTCTTCTTCCACTCCTCTGCCGTCAACTCCAGATTGACAGATGCTGTGTTCTTGATCGTCTTTGCTCTATTAGACAGAGAGATTTATCAAGTAGACTTTATTGCTGCTCATAAATTTTCCTGCCCATCTGGCTTCATTGGAAACAAAGAGCTTAAAGAAACATTTCTTCTCACACTGAAGTAGATGCTCCAGGATAAACACAAACAAAAGAAACAATCTCCAGAACAGGGGATCCCAACCCGGGGTCCATGGACCCCTCAGTTAATGGCAAAAAGAAAGGTTGGGAATGACCACCCTAGACCTATACAGCCAGCAGCCCCATCTGGGCGAGATTAGGTGAGCAGGGTCAGTAGAGGATGAAACAAGACCTGGTAGGGAATGAATCGCTCCTTCTACACTGATGGCCCTTCATATCTGGAGAGGAGATGAAGAAATCACCCACAGTTCATGTGTTAGAAATGTATCACCCATGAAAAACAATTCAGCCCAGCTCATGACTGTTGCCATGTTTAAAGATCCCCAACCACTGCAGGAGACTCTAGAACAGGGATTCTCAACCTTTTTCATGCTATGGAACCCTAGCGTTAGCTCCGGGATCTATGGATCCCAGTTTGGGAACCTCTACTCTGCAGTGTCTTTGTATATGCAAGGAAATCTGAATTAATTTGGAAAACAATTAATTCGGGAACTAACTTTAACATGTTTGGAGGAAGGTATAAGGGGTTATCAGAGGTAGTTTGTGTTTTTTTAATATACACAGGGAGTGGTAGGTGCATGTAACATGTTGCCAGTCATGGTGGTACAGGCAGGTACATTAGGGATATTTAAGAGACTTTTAGATAGGCACATGGATGACAGAAAAATGGAGAGCTATGTTGGAGGAAAGGGTTAGATTAATCTTTGAGTAGGTTAAAGGTTTAGCACAACATCGCGAGCTGAAGGGACAGTACTGTTGTAATGTTATACGCTCCATGTTGTATGTCAATCTCTCGAAAAACTATCAAGTGCATTCTAAGACATTCCAATGAAATATCTCGAATCGACCTATATTTCTTTGTTCTGGGACCCTGTTTCCCACCCCACCCCCTAGGCCACTCCCACCTCATCACATCCCGTACTGCCTAGCACCTATCCCAATCCCAAACTGCACACAGATCTCAACTCTGATCTGACTTTGAAAGGAATGAAAACCAGGTTCTCATCTGCAAAATTACCGAAGGCATGCCAACAAACAGTTTGAAAGCATCAATGTTCCAAATATAGTTATAGTTTTGGATGTGTTATAAAAAATCTCAATAATGAGCTGCATGGTGGATTAGCTTACAAAATGAGTACATGCCAATGGTAAAAATCAGCTAGAAAACCAGAGATGATCACAACTGGCCACTTCTGCAAAGGAACAGATGACAGAGCAAGGAAATTTATATTTACTCAGAAGACAATAGAAAAGAACAGGGAGATGATGTTTGAAACTAAACACAACCAAGCCCTTTACTTGTCCAGGCATTTGTTCAAGGAGAAAATGTGATGTGTCTAACATAACTTGTCCATAGCAGACGCACGACGCTGGTGCCTGAATAATGCATTAAGGAATGAAAAAATGTTCAGCTTCACATGCCCAAGAATTTCAAGTGCTGAAATAACCCCTTTAGACACTTTCCTGAAGCATCAACAATATATTTTGCATTTTTTGAAACCAGGATTACTATGCAAGGATTTGTATATAATGCTGGAAGAAATTTCTTTGACTTACACTCAAATGCCTGAAAGGTAAATCTATTAGATTAGCTTTCCTGATGAATCCCCTCAATATTGATTAGAAACATAGAACAGTCAATACGTGTCTAAATTCTTTATTGATTTTCTAACAATTGTGACAGCAAATGCTATTAGTTTTAAATTCCTAGTCCTCACTCCTAGTCCTACATCCATAATGAAAGTTGAGTTCAGAATTTTAATGGTTTTTAAATAAATAATTACTTATAAAATGGAACTCATAAAATTCTCATTAACTAGGTTGGTGGCATGTTAATAAACATACACATTGGTCAAATGACCCCATGGTCATGCTTAATTAATTGTCTATCTCCTGTGAAATTACTCTACACACCACATCAGATTAGATGAGATTCTTACCTCTGGCCAAACATCAAAGTTGTTTTTGATTCGGCTTCATTAAAATTGGAGGGCGAGCAACAAATAATTATGGTAGTTCGGCAGTTGCCACCAAGGGAATCCTGAAGAATTCGGGTCATCTTACTGTCACGGTATGGAACATGTGTTTTCTGTAAATAAAACACATCCATAAAAATCACAAAATGGAGCAGCAGGGAAGAAGGCCAATTTGGTCCATCATCTTCTGCAACTTCCCCAAAGCCTGGCAACCTTCTCTACTCTGGGCAAATGGTAACCTGAAATGCTCAACTCTAAAATATGGGAAATTCATTGGCAACCTGCCACAGGAGCAATTTTGATATATATACAACTAAATTAATAATCTGAATGTTTCAAGTATGTCACTCTTCAAGATTTATTTCAGCTTTCTGCTAAAAACAGTTCTAAGACAGTTCTGTTCAGGTAGAAAAAACTAAGCAGATAATCAAGGCTACGATCATTCATCAAATTTCCCTAAGAAGCCACGGAAAATCCACTGACGTTCAGTGGTTTAATTTTATATCAGAGAATGTATACAATATACAGCCTTAAGTTCTTACCCTTTGCAGACATCCTCAAAACCAAAAAAAACACAAAGAATGACAGAAAACATTACAAGCCCAAAGTCCCACTCCACCTCCCATGCACAAAGTGCAGCAAAAGCATGATCCCTCCTGCAGTGAAGCCTATGCACCTCTTCTCAGAATACTGTTTTAAAACACAAAATAAAATGCATGGGATTACAAAGGAAGCCAATTATATTGAAATACAGCGATCAAAATACTACAGTAGTTTGTTGCCTACATTCATGACTGAAGGAATTGCTAAATTTCAGTTAGAAGCTAGCAAAAGTAAAGACGCAATTTTTTCCCATCCAAGTTCACGGGCCCCCTGGAATGTACCCATGGACCCCATGTTAAGAACCCCTGATGTGGAGGGACATAGCCCTAATGTGGCCCAATGGCACAGGCATGGCAGATACAGGTTCATTTATCACATGTATATTGAAACATACAGTGAAATGCATTGTTTATGTTAACAACCAACACAGCCGAAGGATATGCTGGGGGCAGCCCAGAAGTGTCACCACACAATCCAGCGCTGTCATAGCATGCCCACCATGTTCAGCAGGTAAACCCAAGGTATGAATGAGTTACACCCAATAGGCCCATTTCTACGCCTACAGTTCGATGATTTTCTTGAATATCCACAAAGAGCAAAACAGATTGTTTGGGCAGTCCTCAACTTCCTATCACAAAATACTATGATCAAATACCACTAATACTTTAAAAGCAGAGTTAGGTTTATTATCACCAGCATGTGACGTGAAATTTGTTAAATGTAATGCAGTTAAATGAAATGCAGTTAAATGTAATATATAATCTAGCAGAGAGAGAGAGAGAGAGAGAGAGAGAGAGAAAACATAATAATAAACAAATAAATCAATTACATATATTGGACAGATTAAAAAAACATGCAAAAAATACTATTTAGTTTTTTAAAATATGAGTTAGTGTCCAAAGCTTCAATGTCCATTTAGGAATCCGATAGCAGAGAGGAAGAAGCTGTTCCTGAATGTGTGTGCCTTCAGGCTTTTGTACCTCATACTGATGGTAACAGTGAGTAAAGGGCATGCCCTGGATGCTGGAAGTACTTAATAATGGACGCTGCCTTTCTGAGACACCACTCCCTAAAGATGTCCTGGGTACTTTGTAGGCTAGCGCCCAAGATGGAGCTGACTAGATTTACAACCTTCTGCAGCTTCTTTCAGTCCTCTGCAGTAGCCCCTCCATACCAGACAGTGATGCAGCCTATCAGAATATTCTCCACGGTACAACTATAGAAGATTTGAGTTTATTTGTTGACATGCCAAATCTCTTCAAACTCCTAATGAACAGCTAATTTAGATCAGCTAACAATATAATTCTGAGGTAACATTAATTCTGTTTCTCTGCCCCCACGGGTGCTACCTGACCTGCTGAGTATCCCCAGCATTTTGTTTTTATTTTAGATTTCCAGAATGTACTGTGGTCTCTTTTAAAAATGACATTTAAATCTAGCTTGGGATTTCTCTGTTTCGTCTGAATCATTGGAAAATTTACAGCGCCAGAAAAAATGCTTCCAAGATCTTATTTATATCAGTCCCTCCTAGACCCACTTGATGGTGAGACGTACAAGTGCAAAATTCACAACCGAAGCATTCAAACTCTCCTGTGTGTGATCCTGCATAAGTACACCCATCAATGACATTTTATTAAAATGAAATTCTTATTTTTGCAAAGAAACACTTTCAGATAGGAAAGTGGGGTTAGGAATAGACCAATAAAAACACAAAATGCTGGCAGAACTCAGCAGGCCAGACAGCATCTATGGGAGGAAGTAGTGACGACGGTTCGGGCCAAAACCCTTCATCAGGAGTGAAGTAACATGGGATGGTCAAGGGGGTATAAGAAGTGGGGGGAGGGATAAACTAGAGAGCTAGGAAGTGATAGGCTGGAGGGAAATGGGCTAGGGGGAAGGTGGAGAATTATGGGAAATAAAAAAGAAAGAAATGTAGGGACAGGGGGAGATTATAGTGAGGGGGAAAAAGAGAAAGAGAAAAAAAGAGAGAGAAAGAGAACCAGACTAAAATAATAGATAGGGATGGGGGTAAGGTGGGGCAGGGGTATCAACGGAGGGCTGTGAGTTGAATATTCATGCCGGCAGGTAGGAGGCTACCTAGGCGGGAGATAAGGTATCGCTCCATCGACCTGCATGTGGCCTCATCTTGACGGTAGAAGAGGCCATGGACAGACATATCAGAGTGGGAGTGGTCTGTGGAATTGATGTGTGTGGCCACAGGGAGATCCCGCCACTGCTGGAGGACTGAGCGCCGGTGTTCGGCGAAACGGTCTCCCAGTCTCCGGCGGGTCTCTCCAATGTATAAATGGCCACATCGGGAGCACTCCCTTGTCCATTCATCCCCCCCATCCCTCCCTCCCGACCCCCCTCCAGGCACTCATCCCTGCAAACGGAAGAAGTGCTACACCTGCCCCCACACTTCTTCCCTCACCACCATCCCAGGCCCCAGACAGTCCTTTCAGGTGAGGCACCACTTCACCTGCGAGTCAACTGGGGTGATATACTGTATCCGATGCTCCCGATGTGGCCATTTATACATTGCGGAGACCTGCCGCAGACTGGGAGACCGTTTTGCCGAACACTGGCGCTTGGTCCTCCAGCAGTGGCGGGATCTCCCTGTGGCCACACACTTCAATTCCACAGACCACTCCCACTCTGACGTGTCTGTCCATGGCCTCCTCTACTGTCAAGATGAGGCCACATGCAGGTCAATGGAGCAATACCTTATCTCCCGCCTAGGTAGCCTCCTACCTGCCGGCATTAACATCCAACTCACAGACCTCTGTTGATACCTCTGCCCCCCCCCCCTTACCCCCATCCCTATCTATTACTTTAGTCTGGTACTCTTTCTCTCTCTTTTTTCTCTTTCTCTCTTTTCCCCCCAGCCCTACCTTTCTTTCTCTTTTATTTCCCATAATTCTCCACCTTTCCCCTAGCCCAATTCCCTCCAGCCTATCACTTCCCAGCTCTCTACTTTATCCCTCTCCCCACTTCTTATACCCCCTCGACCATCCCATGTTACTTCACTCCTGATGAAAGGTTTCGGCCCGAAACATTGTCACTACCTCCTCCCATAGATGCTGTCTGGCCTGCTGAGTTCTGCCAGCATTTTGTGTTTTTATTTATTTCCAGCATCTGCAGATTCACTCGGGTTGCCTTAGGAATAGACCAACAACTCAGTCACTGTGACTGTATGTTTGTTGCTATGGAATTATGCTGCATTTGTACTTCTGTGCAGATCATCTTTTGAATCGAAGGAATTAAAATATCCCATCGCTTTAAGTTAAATAGTGAGAGGCTTTTTTATATACAAAAAGAACTAGAGTCAAATTGATGAGCAAAAGCAATTGGTTTCCCAAAAATAAATACTGGTTATACAACAGAACTACCAAGTCCCAAGAGCAGCAGGAGTCAACCATTTGTCCCATTGAGCCTGCTCTGCCATTCAATAAGATCATAGCTGAACTGGCTGTGGACTCAGCTGCACCTACCTGCCTTGACCCTTAATTCCCCTGCTGTGCAAAAATCTATTTCTGAAAGAATCTTAAATAAGGTAACCTCTACTGCTTCCCTGGGAAGTGAATTACCCCAAATCATGAGAGTATGCCCCCTAGTTCTAGTCTCCCCTAACAGTGCAAATATCTTTCCTGCTTCTATCTTATCTACTACTTTCAGAATTCTATGTGTTTCTAAGAGATTCCATTTCATTCTCTTGAATTCCAGTGTGTATAGTCCCAAGCAACTCACTTCTCTCTCAGAAGCTAACTCCTTCATCTCTGGGATCAACCTGACAACTCTGCTCTGCACCAGTATATCCTCAAATATGGAGACCAGTACTGCACACAGTACTCCAGGTGTGGCCTCACCAGTAGCCCGTGCAGATGTAGTATAACCTCCCTGCTTTAAAATTCAATTCCTCTAGCAATGAAGGGCAACATCCTGTTCGCCTCCAAGTCAATAGCAATCACACTGGTTTCACTGAAACTGCACTCACGGGGAAATTACATCGGAGAAGTAAAGATTGACACGAGTTTCAACTCTCTGTCACTGTAATATCCTGTAGGAGGACCACAACCTTTTCATTGGGTTTGGAGGTTTGTATGCCTCGATGACCCAGAGCACTATGTAGGCTGGGGCCAGGGCTTCCTGCTTTGGCTCTTGGTATGGTCACCCATGCCAAACAGGCCAAAGAGTAGAGGCCGAACTAAAGAGTGGTCCACCAGTCTTGCATGTTCAGGGGTTCAAGTTCAGGGCTAACAACCTAACTAGTTAAACAAAACTGTTACGAAAACAACAATGAAGAATCCTTCCACATCTGTGTGTAACTGTATTCCTGAGTCTCCACCCAGAACTCCCATGACTGACAGTAGCAAAAACAATGAAGTTGTTACTGGCATGATGAAGGAAGTCCTACACACCACCAGAAAGTCAGAGATGAAGGACATTCAATGCTACCCTGAACACCAGTGGTGTAACAGGCAGTGAGCAAGTCAGTCACTGTAATATCTACATGAAACAGTTATTTTTAAAGGTCTATAAGCAATTCAGGTTTGCAGACTGCTGGCCACCATAGCATCTAACAAAACACTCCTATCCTTGGTATTATGAGCTTATGCCAGATAGAATTCGTCTTCAACCATTTCTAGATCTTTTGGCTATTAAATAAATCTGTTAGTCAATTAAAACTCCAGATTTAAGTATTAAACATTTCATTTTCTGAAACCTTTAATGTGATATATTACGTCCAGACCAAGTCAGCTTCTCCAAGATCAAACCCTCCCAACACTTGTCTTCCAATTCTGGAGCTAATCCAAGGAGAGTCAAGTGCAAAAAAGGCTCAACAGTCAACACCTCAATAAATGGGTAGGAAAAAAATGCAAGAGAGAACTTTATAAGGTCTCAGCTTTAGCACAGAATACTCTCACATTTCACAACGCTCCATAACAGAAGATGAACTGTACAGAACTCTACAGTATACATAGTTAAATAATAACTCTAACCTCCAGCCAGTTTTGACCTTTAGATTTATCATTCCATTAATTATATTGTCACTGGATCTACTGAACTCTTGATCATTAAGCTATCAAACCCCATACACTCAGCCTTTTATTACTTCCTTATCATTTTCTCCCACAAGTCGAAACATTGTAAAGGTTTATAGAAAGTCCTTCAAAAAGGTGAATGGTTAAACAGTTTGTTACCTAGACTGCATATGGAATTTAGTTTAATTTGCCATCACATTGCCATTAATCCATCAAACAATCAGTAACATTCAAATATTACCTAATTGAGTAAACAGTAGCTTGTGATAGAAAGCATCGAAGCACAATGAAAGCCAGAATCTTTGCTAACTATAAATTATTGAAGACTTACAGTTCCCTCAGCCAGAGCAGAGATCACATTCCCCAGAGCAGAAAGAGACTTATTGATATTTTTAGCTTCATCAAGGACAGCTCCTTCAGCTCCTGTTTTGCTGACCTACAATAAACAGATACAGACAGTTTGTCAAAATGATATCCAATAACTACATCACATTTTTCTTGTATTCGTGTATTAAAGTGATTGGATCAAGTGTAGTGAAGAAACATCTGGGCTTTTCTTTAAAAACACAGAACCAGAATGACTTAATTTTAATTAATGCTTCACTACAATTTCTTCTTTTCCTTAACATGACTGACCTTAAGGCAGTTGACATTATTGGCAATAAAAACTGGTATGAATAATGTCAAAATAGGAAATGGAACTCCAACCGATTAAAATGTTAGTCACACACTCTGCCAAACTGATCCAGATCTCCACTCTTGTTCGTTGTAGCAGAGGTCATCACTTACAACAAGGAATGAACATTTTGCCTTGATTTTCTTTCTCATTCCTATCCAGAAATAACTTGAACATTCAAGAGTCCATGTCGGCTCTAACTGGGGAATCAACTGCACAGAGTCAAGTACTCAGTCTCAAAGAAGTTCCTACAAGTCCTGCTGTGGCCTGATGAGCCCCACAGCCCTGCTGTTAACAACATTTAACACAGACAAAAGTATCAGAATCAGATTTATTATCACTGACATACGTCATGAAATTTGTTGTTTTGCAGCATAAAATATACTTTAATTATAATAAGAAATATATATTAATAAAATTAAATAATCAGTGCAAAAACAGAGCAAAAATAGTGAGGCAGTGTTCATGGGTTCAGTATCCATTTAGAATTCTGATGGCAGAGGGAAAGAAGCTGTTCCTGAAATGTTTAGTGTGTGTTTTCAGGCTCTCTTCTCTGATGGCAGAAACGAGAAGAGACATGTCCTGGATGGTGGGGGTCCTTAGTGATGGATGCCACCTTCGCGAGGTATCACCTTTTGAAAATGACCTCGATGGATGGGAGGCTAGTGCCCATGATGAAGCTGGCTGTGTTTATAACCCCCCCCCCCCCCGTAGCCTTTTCCAATTCTGGACAGCAGTCCCTCCATACGCCATGCATAGTACACAACCTCTAACTGCCCCATTAACACATCTTATCTCACCCTATCAGAGATATTCCCTTGGTTCTATTCCCTAGTTTTAACACAAAGACTCAGACATAACGCCTTATGGAACCAAGATCAGAAAAAGGAATTGCAACAAAAAGCTGGATGATTAGAAATGCAAAAATTGTGAACATCAGGGAGGGCC
Organism: Hypanus sabinus; assembly: GCF_030144855.1. Lineage (NCBI taxonomy): Eukaryota > Metazoa > Chordata > Chondrichthyes > Myliobatiformes > Dasyatidae > Hypanus > Hypanus sabinus. Next base: position 103,812,635 of record NC_082710.1, on the reverse strand, counting down.
AAGTCAGCTTCAATATTTCCAGATGTCTATCGAGGAGCTTTTAACATTAATTATGCAAGATCTTAAATAAAAAAACAACTCTGGAATATCTTACTGTATATGTTTGTACGCTTCATGCAAAAATGCACTAGTCTGATCCAGTATTTTATCAAAGATTGGGCAAGGAAATCCTGGGATGAAGGGGTTGCCCCTATGACAATGATCCAACTAGTTGAGTTTAGAAAGATGAGAGGTACTATCACTGAGGATTGTTGTCGAAGCCTAGTAATTAGATTGTGCAATCCAAAACTTCATTTGGAAATGACTGCAAAGGAGACCTACTCCAGATAGCTTGATGCCTCACAACACCTGAGGAAGCAGATTTCAGGACACTCTGCATTACTGTTAAGACGCTATTATCCCTCTCTGCACCTTGCAGCACATCGGGCAGCAACACTGGTGCTTCTTTAGCAATTTTTTCAGTTTTTTTAAAAAAGAGGCCAAGTTACCAGTTCAATACTCAACCCAACAGGGATGGAAAATGTGCAAGGATCGAGCCAGATTCGAACATGGGACCACTCGCCTCAGAGTCCGGGCACTGATGCCACTACACCAGCGGAACTGCATTATTGCTTTGAGTTTTAATGGTAGAGCACATTCTGTCAACATAGGAAAACTTAGCCAGACAAATGCAAAACACACTGGTGTCTGCTCTTGGACATTCCCAAGTGCCTAATCTATGCTCAAGCTTACAAGTCACTGGCAACTAATTCTCAGCACTGGTCCCTCAGGTAGTATAGCACGTGGCTACAAATATCAGGCAGATCCAGGAGGGTGGCACAGAAATAAATAATTGTGAAACCTCTCTCCACGCAGCTTGATTTCCTCCACTCTGAGCTCTTCTGGTGACTGGTTGCCATGGGGTTTGCGCTCCCAAGGGCAGGGATGGAAGACGTATTCCAATGACACTGGGACTCACTGGCAATCTCTTTTGAGGTGTAGAACAGTCATAATGTGCCCTCCCCTTGTTTTTAGCCATTTTTGGGAGGAAATCTAATGAGACATAAATTAACACCCCCCCCCCCCAAGGAAAAGGCACGGGTACGTGTGGCTGTTTTCTCAGTCCAGAGAACCAGGGAACTAATCCCAGCGGTCAGTTGAGAAGAAGTGCCTTTATGTGGAGCACTGAAAATCCCTGGAGATCTCAACAGCAAGGGGCCAGACATGCACATCTGCTTAGAATACTTAAGTAAAGATCAATACAGTTTTGCACACAAACAAAAATCAATAAGAGTCAGACATAAAGTGGATTGAGGCAACAAATCAAAGACAATAGTATTAAATAGCAGGGACAGCTTCAGGGGTTGTACAAAGTACGTTGTTTGTTTGCTCAGCCCTTCTGAAAATTTCTAAGTATAACAATGTTAATTATTTAAAACTTATAGTTAAGTGTATTTATACTATTCTTAGGAATGGGGGCAAGATGTACTTGGGAAAATGTATTTACTGCTCATCTACTAGTGAGTGTATACTGAATCACTGACACAGTGAAGCCATATTTCTTTTCCATTGATTGTGGACTTCAGGAAGGGGAAGTTGGGAGAAAACACACCAGTCCTCATTGAGTGGAAATGGTGAGCAGCTTTATGTTTCTGGGTTTGAACATCTTAGAGGATCTATCCTGGGTCCAACACACAGATACGATCATGAAGACGGGACTCCAGTGGCTATACTTCCTTAGGGATTTGGGAGACTTAGTATGTCACCAAAGACACTGGCAAATTCCCACAAATGTACGCCGGACAGCATTCTGAATGGTTGCATCACGAAGGCTCCAATGCACAGGATCGAAGGAGACTGCAGAGGGTCGTTGACTCAGCCAGCTCCATCGCAGGCACATGTCTTCCCACCGTCAGGAACATCTTCAAAAGATGGTGCCTCATGAAGTTGACATTCATTATTAAGGAGCCTTGCCACCCTGGACATGCACTCTTCCTGTAGCTACCATTAGGGAGGAGGTACAGGAGCTTGGAAGACCCACATTCAGTGTCTTAGGAATTGCTTCTTCCCTCTGCCATCAGATTCCTGAATGGTCAGTGACTCATGAATACTACCTCACTGTTCCTCTTTTGAATTATTTGTTGTGAATTATAGTAATTTTTATGTCTTCAACTGTAGTGCTGTCACAAAATAATATATTTCATGGCATGTCAGTGATAGCAATTCTAATCTATCTGAAATGTTCCTGAACAGAAAAGCTGTAGAGCAAATGATGCAACAATGGAATAATAAGGAAGGGAAATCTGCAAACTGGGTTCTTCCATGAAACACATCACTGAGTTTAAAGGTTATGGAATTGAACACTGCCTTTGTTATAATATTGCATGTCAACATTTAAAGTTTAAATCAAATGTAAGTGTTCACCCAAGAAACTGTGCAAGTATGCTGCCTGTGGTATCACTTACAAGAATGAGTTCAAATAATTAATCAGATGCTTGTTCTAATCATTCAGCACTGGCCCCATGGAAAAAAGCAGAATAATTGCTACCCTTTCACTCTACACCAAACAGCAGAGGAAAAAAAAATCATTTTTGACAGCATCTTGCTGATGGTTTTGAAGTTCTTTCTCAGATGTTAATTAAATCCAGCTCACTAAAGATCTGAAAATTGTATCTTACCTTTTCACTACCAGCTAAATCCACAAGGTACAGCTTTCCAGAGAGTTTCTTCTCAGTTTCTATGTTCTCCTGTTTAATGTTAATGAGGAAAATGCTGTGGCTTCGGGAGCTGTGTTCATTCATGTCTGCGCAGGCAATCAGTCAGTCAATTAGAAGTTTATAAAGACCATTAAAACACAGTATAGGCCCTTTGGCCCACAATGTCATGCCATCTCTTTAACCCATTCTATGATCAATACAGCCCTTTCCTCATTCATTTTCCTATCATCCATGGAACTATCCAAGAGTTTCTTAAATGCCCCTACTGTATCTGCCCCTACCACCACCCCTGTCAGGACATTCTACACACACACCACTCTCGCTGCTTACCTCTGACATACACCCCCCCCCCAACATTCTTTCCTCCAACCACCTTAAAATTATGCTCCCTTGTATTAACTATTTCCACCTGGGGGGGGGGGAGAGAGAAAAAAGTCTCTGGCTATCCATTCTATTTAGGCTTATCATCTTGTACCCCTCTGTCAAGTCACCTCTCATCCTTCTTCCCTCCAAAGAGAACAAGCCTAGCTTGCTCAATCTGTCTTCATAAGACGTGCCCTCTAGTCCAGGCAGCATCCTGGCAAATCTGCACCTTCTCTAATAGTGCCACATCTTTCCTGTAATGAAGCAACCAGAACTGAACCTGGTATTCCAGGTGTGGTCTAACCAAGGTTTTATAGAGCTGCAACATTACCTCGCAGCTCTTGAACTCAACTAATTAGTAGTTTGCATGTTTAATACTTGAAGGGGAGAACAGAGGGACTGTTCAGGCCTCTGCTGGCACTCTGCATCCTACAAGATGCAAAAGAGCGAGCTGAATCAGAGATACAAATTGCGGTCATTCACCATATTTCAATGTCTTGTGTTTTATTGGGCTCAGGTCAAACACCCGCTTTGCAGGGCAGTGGTCAAATAAAAACAATGCAATTCCAAGCAGTTTGTGAAGAAGAGCAAACATCTTTAAAATAATTTACCATTCCAAGAAGACAAGCTTCAACTAAGTTTGTCAATTGAATGCAGTTGCCATTTCAAATTATTATTTTTTGGACAGGCACAAATAAAATTAGATTTCGAAGTATTTTGTCCTGGAGATAATATTTCCAACATCTAAGGATTGCTCCCTGACACAAGGAAACAGACCATTTCACCAAACAGACACACTTAATTCAATGACCATGAATTAACAGCTAAGTACTAACATTGTTGTGTTTTTCCACAGCAGTGACTCATCTCTTTGGACTAAAGATCCTTTTCTATTAAAAGTCCAATTATTCAGCAACATATTTGACACATTCACCTCAAAGAATCGATGTTCCTCTCAAAATTCGCAGCCAGAAAAGAAGCTGAAAACTCTTCCCTACCCCACCACCCACAAAATTGTAGTCAATTGCGGTCCAAGAAATTGCTTATTATTTATAATGAAGAAATCAACTGCCTCTTACGAAAGAGAAGCCCTTAACATAATATCAGCCAGGATGTTTACAGCACATTATTCTTCTCAGAGAAATTTACTCCTCTGCAGAATGGTAGTTTCTTTCTCGAAGGGAGTAAATTTCAGAAGTTACAGAATGTTAATTTAATTCTGCAATGAAACCAGATCCCACAGAGCCTGCAAGCCAGCAATAAAAACAAAAAAAAACTTACTGGTAACAGCTACATGACGATTCGCCTTTCCTTCGTCAATAACGTCCATCACCTCTTCAGGACTAGAAACAAACCTCTCCGTACATCCCTTTTAGAAAATTATTAATTAAAAATATCAGTGGAGTATTTCCAAAGACTTGCAAAACTAACAAAATAAATAGACTTTTTTGACAGTTAGAAATCAAGTGATATTTTCATAGCACTCTTTAGCACAAAATTACACACCTAAATAATTTTGGGCAGCAGCTGTTATTTATAACTAATATTTGAAAACATCCAAAAATGTATTAATGGTGTGGCTCATACTTAGAAATATTAAATCAATTCCTTTCAGATCTACACTTCCCCAAATTACCTCTCAGGTTTTTCAGAGAGGGGCAAAGAAGACAATGAGGAGGAGATGTTCAACTCCTGGAGTCTAGCCTAATATTCAATAAGATCATGGCTGGACATTGATCCATATCTACAAGTTCATATTTTCACCATCCCCTTAACAGTTATATTTAACAAAATCGTATCAATTTCAAATATAAATGATTGGCTGGTACCAATTGTCATTCGCTAAAAAGAATTCCTAACTTCCACTAATTCTGCATTAGGTATGTTTCCTAACTTGGTTCCTGAAAAATCTGGTGCTGATCATTATAATTATGCTCAGACCTGGCCCTCGATATGCAAATCAGCACGACAGCTAATCCTCATCTTCTCTTATTATCTCAAAATCTTCAGAGTTCCTTTATCTTCCAAGTTCATTGTACAACTAGAATGACATTGACGCATTTGAGCCTGGAACGTGTAGGTACCATTCCAGTGAACTTTCAGTGCACTCCATCTGAGGTTAACCTACCCCTGATCAATTGTAAAACACAAAAATACTCAACATCTGGTCTGAATGGACCTTGGTAGAGCAGCAACGTAACATTCATTTCCGTGAACAGTAAAGTGGGAGTAATGTAGAATTCATGAAAATGCGTATGTGATTATCTGAAAACCGTAAAGATGTTTCTGTGTGATATGACCATTTCATTCCCTATGGTATAAAGCCAATGTCCCATCAAACTTCTGAACATTTCTAAAGTTATCAACGGCCTGTAATCATCCATATTTATGGCTGCAGTCGTCTTTTTTGGCCACTGCTGCTAAATTTTCACTTAGGATACGAGCAATGTCTAAATGTCCTAAAAGGTCTAAATCAAGGGTTTCCAACCTTCATTATGCCATGGTCTCTACCATTAACCAAGGAGGTCTGTAGATCCCAGACTGATCTAACTCTCCAAAATGAAATCCACTTACAAGAGTTTTGCCTACTAATTTTAACTCATTGTTTCATTGTAATTTATGACTTCTATCAAAATAGTACTGTCTCTCTTTGCACCTTCAACAAAATTGGATATGTGGAATTCTAATCCTACATCTGAACTGTACACTACGGTGCCACAGACTCTGTTTTGAAGAGGCGCTGTTAGTCTAAGCTGCTGGGTTGAGTATTTCCTGTTACTCAGCTGACTTCCTAGCCAGGTTAGTTCACTGAATGCCTTCCTCCTTGGGCAGTTTGCTCAAGAACTCCACCAGCATAATGCCGAAGAAAAAACGTGAAAACTTAGTTTTTTCCATATGTTTCTATTTTCCTGTAATTTAATTTTTTATTGAAGTTCATCACCAAACAAACGTTTCTATAAGATATATTTCAGACATTGTACATATATATCACAAATCTCCACAAAGTATTTATTTGAGGTATACAATTATAGAAAAGAGTAGAAAGAAGAAACAAGCAAAATTAAAGAACTATGTACAAGTAGGGAGTGATCTTTTTTTTTAACAACAGATTCATTGATTTGTAAGAATAAAATCAGACCTATGAGGCATTATGTTAAACCATTTTTCCCAGTATGAATCAAATTGTTCCAGCTTATGGTTAACAAATGCTGTTATCTTCTCCATTTTGTAAATGTCCATTGTAATTTCTATCCATGTATTTAAAGTTGGGCTCTCCTGTGATAACCATTTCCTAGTAAGAGTCTTTTTACCAGCCACCAGCAATATATTCATTAAATATTTATTTCTTTTCAACCATTCTTGAGGTATATATCCAAAATATATGGTCTTACTCTCCAAGGGTATTTCACATTTAAAGATGTCTTGTAGGGCATTGTGTATCCCCCTCCAATAGTTTTTGATAACAGGGCAGCCCCAAAAAATATGATAATGATTTGCACAAGAGTGAATCTGCAGATGCTGGAGATAAATAAAAACACAAAATGCTGGCAGAACTCAGCAGGCCAGACAGCATCTATGGGAGGAGGTAGTGACGACGTTTCGGGCCAAAACCCTTCATCAGGAGTGAAGTAACATGGGATGGTGGAGAGGGGTTAAGAAGTGGGGGGAGGGATGAAGTAGAGAGCTGGGAAGTGATAGGCTGTAGGGAAATGGGCTAGGGGGAAGGTGGAGAATAAAAGAGAAAGAAAGGTGGGGCTGGGGGGAGATTATAGTGAGGGGGATAAAAAGAGAGAGAAAGAGAACCAGACTAAAATAATAGATAGGGATGGGGGTAAGGGGGGGCAGGGGTATCAACGGAGGTCTGTGAGTTGGATGTTCATGCCGACAGGTAGGAGACTACCTAGGTGGGAGATAAGGTATTGCTCCATCGACCTGTGTGTGGCCTCATCTTGACGGTAGAGGAGGCCATAGACAGACACGTCGGAGTGGGAGTGGTCTGTGGAATAGAAGTGTGTGACCACAGGGAGATCCCGCCACTGCTGGAGGACCGAGCGCTGGTGTTCGGCGAAACGGTCTCCCAGTCTGTGGCGGTGTCCCCAATGTATAAATGGCCACATTGGGAGCACCGGATACAGTATATCACCCCAGTTGACTCGCAGTGAAGTGGTGCCTCACCTGAAAGGACTGTCTGGGGCCTGGGATGGTGGTGAGGGAAGAAGTGTGGGGGCAGGTGTAGCACTTCTTCCGTTTGCAGGGATGAGTGCCTGGAGGGAGGTCGGTGGGGAGGGATGGGGAGAATGAATGGACAAGGGAGTCGCGTAGGGAGTGATCCCTGTGGAAAGCCGAGAGTGGGGGGAGGGGAAGATGTGACTGGTGGTGGGATCCCGTAGGAGGGGGCAGAAGTTACAGAGGATTATACGTTGGATCTGTAGGCTGGTAGGGTGATAGGTAAGGACTAGGGGAACTCTATCCCTGGTGGGCTGGCAGGGGAATGGGGTGAGGGCCGAGATGCGTGAAATACGGGAGACGCAATGGAGGGCAGAGTTGATAGTGGACAAAGGGAAGCCCCTTTCTTTAAAAAAGGAAGACCTCTCCTTTGTCCTAGAATGAAAGGCCAATGAAGCAATACCTTATCTCCCGCTTAGGTAGCCTCCTACCTGCCAGCATTAACATCCAACTCACAGACCTCTATTGATACCCCCGCCCCCCCTTACCCCCATCCCTATCTATTATTTTAGTCTGGTTCTCTTTCTCTCTCTTTTCTCCCCCTCACTTTAATCTCCCCCAGTCCTACCTTTCTTTCTCTTTTATTTCCCATAATTTTCCACCTTCCCCTTAGCCCATTTCCCTCCAGCCCATCACTTCCCAGCTCTCTACTTCATCCCTTCCCCCACTTCTTATCCCCTCTCCACCATCCCATGTTACTTCACTCCTGATGAAGGGTTTCGGCCCGAAACGTCGTCACTACCTCCTCCCATAGAGTTCGGCCAGCATTTTGTGTTTTTATAATGATTTGCATTTTGATTTCCATAATTTCTCCAGCAAACAGGGAGGTTACTATCATAATGGGATTTCTGAGAGGGTGTAATAAAATATCTTATCAAGTTTTTCCATTCAAACTCCCTCCATTTCTGTGAACTGGTACACTTCCATTGATACCTCCATATTGTTGTCCATTCTTCCTCAGATATAATTATCCCTCCTTCCTTCTCCCACTTTGTTTTAATGTATGGTCGAATGTGCTTTAAGATTTGACAACCCCTTATACATGTTTAAAATTATTCTACTACCATTATCTGAATTATATGCTTTTCTAAAGAGCTCTATCAAGCATGCATTTGCCTTGGTTACATTTTTAAACATCTTATTAACATATTGTCACATCTGTAAATACCGATAAAAATCTTGTTTTTCTAATAAGTGTTTCTCTTTACGCATTTCAAAACTGAACAGTGTTCCTTCTTTCATTATGTTGCAAAGAACTGTTATTCCTTTAGCTGTCTAGTCCTTAAATCTAGCATCCAATTTATTTGGTGTAAAATCCGAGTCATATGCACACCATTTAAAAATTGCAATATCTCCCTCTAGATTATATTCTTTTATAGTAGTTTTCCATATTTTAAGAGTCAATTTCACCCATGGGTTATCAATAGTATTTATGTACCTTTGCAGGTTGTTATCAGCCAAAATTGCTTGTATGGGGATGGGAAGTACCCGCTCCTCAACGTTTTTCCATTGAGCGTCATATGATGGGTTACACCAACATATCACAGCTCTCAACTGTGCTGCAAAATAATAATCTCTAAGAGAAGGCAAGCCCCATCCCCCCTTTTCCTTTGCTAATTGCAAAGTTTTGAGACAAGCTCTAGGCCTTTTACCTTGCCAAATATACCTTGAAAGCATCTTGTTCCATTCATTGAATTAATTTTGATTAATCTCTATTGGTAGGGTCTGAAGGAGATATAACAGTCTGGGCAGAATATTCATTTTAATAGACTCAATCCTTGAACTGAGACTGAAAAATGGAATCAGGTTCCATCTTGCCACATCTTCCTTAATTTTTTTATATAAAAGCTGATAATTACATTCTGATAATTTTGCCAGATCTTTTGGCATAATGATGCCCAAATATTTGAAAGACTGTGTGCCATGCCCAGGGGTATTGATATGTTTCTATAATCTGGACACATTGCTTGAGCGGGTACCAAAAGCCGATTTACTCATAGTTTACAAAAACTAAAGATATTCGAAGCAGAATTTAGCAGGACCATGAGAAAAGATGAGGAGAATGTGAATAGCTCCATGGCTCTTTCAAAGAACCAGCACAGGTTCTATTGTCCCTTTGTGTTGTCCCTGTTACTTCCAATGATTGGCATCATCCTGGCAGTGAGAGCCTGTCAGTCCTCGAGTCAGGAGACTCAGAGAAGCAACACGGAAGACTGTAATATCAAAACAGTGAGCTGCTGGTCTCAAGTTCTCATTGTTGTAGGAGCCATCTCTCCCTCGCTCTTGATAGTGAGAGACAGCCTGCCTGAGATACCAAAGAGCTGGGACGGACAGTAGTTTCTGATGCACTCCAGATCAAGGGTGCTTTTGCTACTGCTTTCATGGTGGGGGTCGGGGTGGGGGAGTGGTCAGAGTTTTACTGCGAGTTGGTGGGGGATGGGATGGGGATGGTTGATGTTTTTGCTGCTACTTGTGTGTTGGGGGGGGAGACTTCGGGGTTCTGATGTTTCTGCCGCTCATTCTTTGGGGGTTTTACTGTTTCGTGGATGTTTGTGAAGAGTAAGAATTTCAGGTTGTATACTGTGTACATTCTCTGATATCAAATTGAACCACTGAACCATGCTGTCACGCAAGATCCAACATTGCAAAGATGCACACATTTAAATTGGCTATTGAATTGCTTTGGCTACAGCCAGACAGCTGTACACCACTGAGTTAATGAGTGTAGTTGTCTCAGTTTCTCTAATCAATATGATCTCAGTCTGCAATATCACACAAACCTCTTGTATTGATTTTCCTTTATTACGATTGATGAATCACTGAAGCAATAACTAAATCAAGTTAGCCTCAGATTATGCTTAGAACAGTTTGAATTTGAGACTATAAGGGTGGTTTAAAGGTAGCTAACCTTGGCAATAAATCTATACACTGTCCCATTACTTCCAAAATAATTTTTATCCAAACATCTGGAAACATCATAGGGGGTTCTCTTCTTTCTTAAAATCCACAACTATTATCTAATCTGCATGAGTACACTGCATACACAACCTCTTCAACGTGAGAGTACTCGCAAAACTTAAAACATATTAAACTTTGCCCTTTCAATTTTCATCTGAAAGCCGTCATTGCCAACAATTTCTATTTTTGCATTTGTAGTGAATGGAATTTGTAACAATAATTTATGTCAAATTATGGAGGCAGAAAGGCAAGCCGAGAAAACCTGCATCAATAGCCCCCGCCAAAAATTAATGCCATAAACACAAGTTCTGATCAAGGTTCTTGGCCTGAAATGTTGATAGTTTATTCTTCTCTTGTTACGAATGTGCCACAACTCTGAGGGGCCAAAGGGTACAAAGTAGCCCCCTCCTTTTTGAGAATCGCAAGATCGCTATTAATTCGGGTCTGGGACCCAGGAAATGAGACAGAGACGTCCAGAACACACAGGGTTTGGAATGTGTCCTGGCCTCAGCGAGACAAAGCCACGGATAACGGCCATTGTCTCTTGGAGACAGAATTGTGTATTGAGTACTGTACGATTCATTGAAGCCCTCAGGGAATGACCAGAGTGGGCTGGTTGAGGGATTGCATCATCCCAACCTGATTGACATCTGAGACCCCGGGAGTCAGGATAAAAGAGGGTCTGGGGAACAACCCCTTTAGATGCACCAGGAGAAACGCTAGAAATCCCGTGACAGTGTTTACTAGCGACAGCCAGTGGGGCTCGCATGCATCCTTTTCCTTTGCCTAGGAATTGACGGGCTTACCACGGAAGAACGGCTTCGCTAAAGGACCGGCTACACCATCGGAACTCTCAAAGGATCGACATCATAAAAAGGAAAAGCTGGCAAGTTTCTAAAATCTCTCTCTTGACTCCAACCAAAGGCTGCAGCCTGAATGAACTGAGTGACTTGTATATTTCCATCAGACAATACATTATCCCCTAGACAACGATAGAGCTTATTTCTTATTATTATCATACCCGCACTTTTAAATTTAGTATTGACGACGTATATTATCTGTATGTTTGCATTGATATTATTTTTGTGTATTTTTACTAATAAATACTGTTAAAAATAGTACCATCAGACTTCAACGGACCTCTCTATCTTTGCTGGTAAGTGACACAGTTACGGGGTTCGTAACAACGTGGGGATCTCATCTCGAGATTTGATACCAAATTGGAGGGCCAGTGAATTGGGCTTGTAAGTCCAAACTTGGACCTGGTTGCGTGGGTAGCCAGACGGGAAACCAGCAAAGATGGACGTGGATGAACTTACAGAAAACCCGACTCTGGAGGCGCTAGAGGCGGCCACAAAGTCGGAATTGATAAATATTGCGAAAGGACTAAACCTCGCGGAGGTGAGGTTGTCACTGGGGGGGTGGAGTTTCAAGATGGCGACGTAAACATCTGCCTTTTAGGCGCTCTTCACTTTTCTAACTATAATCACCCTTTAATCTAATCTTTTCGAATTTAATCAAATGAGTTGATATTTTCGATTGACTTTTTTTTTCTTTTAAAACTATATTTGATCTAACTTTGCCGAACTTAAAATGGCTACAAGTAAGAAATCGTCTAAGGAGCCGTTATCTGTTGAAACAATTTCTAATCTTCTGGACACTAAACTTGCAGGTTTGGATAACAAGTTGCAAAGTAAAATGGCAAGTTTAGAAAGTAAAATGGCAAGTTTGGAAAACACGTTTACCACGAAAATGTCTGAACTTGAAGGAGCTGTTAAATCGCTTGATACTAAGTTTCAGTCGCAGGCATCGGTTATTCAGCGGCATGAAGATAAGTTGGCGACTCTTGAAAAATTAATTGTTGAAAAAGTACGTACAATTGAAGTGTTGGATAAGAAGGTACAATCGACTCTTAAGACTGTAGATCAGTATAAGTTTAAAATTTCTGATCTCGAAAATCGATCTCGCAGACAGAACTTGCGTATTATCGGGTTTCCCGAAAAAGTTGAGTCCGGTGATTTAACTGAATTTTTCTCTAATTTACTATGGGAAATTTTCGGTGATGAGGGTTTGCAAACTAAACCTGTTATCGACCGCGCTCACAGAGTTGCGAGGTTTTCGTCTGTGCCTGATAAACCACGAGCGGTGATTGTTCGCCTTCATTATCCTCGTGAGAAAGAGCTTTTAATTCGATTAGCTCGTAAAAAAGGTATGATTTCCTACAAAAACTTTCAGTTTCGAATAGTCGAGGATTATTCTTTTGAAGTAATGAGAGCCAGGATCGCTTTTAAACCAGTGATGGCAGAGATTCATTCCATCGGACTTAAACAAGCTTTAATGTATCCAGCAAAGCTTAGAATCGTGCTGCCCGACTACAGTCAACGATTTTTCAACACTCTGGAAGAAGCGAAGAAATTTGTTGGAGAATTTCGATCTTCTACTGCAACTTGAACTATGTGTTATGTGGAAGATTTTTCGGAGAGAGGATATCTTCCTATTTTAAGTTTTAACCTATGAAGTTGGGTTATAACTTTTTATTTTTTGATCTATGGGTTCGGTTTTTTTTTACTAGCTTCATTGTTTATAGATGTTTTTTTTAATTTTGATAATATTCTTTTTTTTTCTTTCTGTTTTGGTTATATACGTTTATATTTTGCATTAATGATTTATCTTTTTTTTAAGTTGTTTATTTTTCCCGTAAGATTCTGTTTTTTTACAAGCATTTATCTGTTTGCCTGTACTCAGATATGGGACGAATGTTTTGGACTTTTAGTTTTTTTTTATATATCTGTACTGTACTATATCCCTTTCTTTTTAAATGTTATTTTGTCTTTTAACAGATTGCTGAACTCACATTTGTATTTAGTAATATGGTTTTTTCAAAATGGCGTTTCTTCTTCCCATAAGTCTTTGCTCTTGAAACGTCATCTTGTATTTGAATATGGGATTTTTTTTAAAGGTATACTACACTTTTAAATTTTGACGTTTATACCTTTTTTTTATTAATGATTGTTGTATTATATTAGTTTTTTTTTATTATTCTGATTGATATATATATTTTTTTTTGCAACTCTATATTTTAATTTGGGTGATATATAGTTTTCTTCTAATCTTTTTTTTATAGAGCTGCCATCTTGAAATGGGGGTAATATTAGTATTAGATTATGCGCCTGCCGCTTGGCTTTCTTTCGAAGGGTGGGGGGAGGGGGTAGGGATCTTTTTTCACGCTTTTGCTTTTTATTTTTTTGCTTTTAGTTTATGGGCCGACTTTAAATTACTAATATTGTTGAGGTGTCATGTTCTCCGGCTGCTCCTGAATCAATTTTCCTCCTTCCTGAATTGTGGGTTATGTGTCTTTTTAACCTTTTATGATACACACAATTAATATTGGTATGATGGATAGATCTGTTAACTTTATCTCCTGGAATACTAATGGTTTAAATCATCCGATTAAACGCAAAAAAATATTTAAAGTATTCCATAGACTGAATGCTAATATTATCTTTGCACAGGAGACCCATATCAGGAGGGAGGATAATCAACGTTTTTTTAGGTTCTGGAAGGGTCAACAATTTCATTCGAATTGTACCGCCAAAATTAGGGGTGTGTCTATTTTTATAGATCCCTCAATATCGTTTACACATCATGAAATTATCTCTGACCCACAGGGTAGATTTTTGTTGATAACTGGTTTACTTTTCCATCGGAAAGTTGTTCTAGTTAATATTTATGCTCCAAACTTTGATTGCCCTGAATTTTTTAGACGTTTATTTACCTCTCTTCCTAATCTAAATGAATATATGTTGATAATGGGTGGAGATTTTAATTGTTGTTTGAATCCTTCGATGGATAGATCTAAACCTATTCGCACTCTTCCGAATAGATCAGCCCTACTTATTAATTCATTTTTGGTTGACTCGGGAATTACAGAAATATGGCGGTTTTTGAACCCTAAAGATAAAGAATTTTCTTTTTTTTCACATGTATATCATAGCTACTCTAGAATTGACTATTTTCTTATTGATCATCGGTTATTAACGGATGTTATTGATTGTAAATATGATTCTATTACTATTTCGGATCATGCACCTTTGAAGTTATCTATTAAGATTTCGGACTATTCCAATAACACCAGATCTTGGAGACTTAACGCTACTTTGCTTCAAGACCCAGAATTTATTACTTATATAAAACAGCAAATTGACTTGTTCTTTTCTACAAACTGTACTGAAGAAATCGACAGAGGAATACTTTGGGACTCTTTTAAGGCTTTTATTCGTGGTCAAATTATCTCATATTCTGTTGGTAAAAGAAAACAAAGATATTTAGATATTGCTTTATTGGTGGATAAAATTAAGGAAATTGATAAGATTTATTCCGTGACTCCTACCAAAGAACTTTATAAGAAGAGAGTTGAGCTTCAAATGGAACATAGTTTACTATTATCTTCTTCAATTGAAAATCAATTAATTAGGACCAGGGCTCAATTTTATATTCATAGTGACCGTACTGGTAAACTGTTAGCTAATCAATTAAAGGCTATCTCGACTAAGCGACAAATTATTAAAATTCGCAAATTAGACGGTAATTTAACTACTGATCATAAAGAAATTAATAATACCTTTCAAGATTTTTATAAATCTTTATATCATTCAGAATTTGATGGTGACCAGTCCATGATAGATAATTTTTTTAACAATTTGAATATTCCTAAACTGACTGATGAAGATCATAGTCTGTTAGATGCTCCTATTTCTATAGTGGAAATAGGAGAGGCTATTTCATCAATGAACTCAGGGAAGGCTCCTGGTCCTGATGGTTATATAGTAGAATTTTTTAAAACTTTTTCTTCTTTGCTTTCTCCTTGGTTATGTGAAATTTTTAATGATGCGTTTGCTAAGAAGAGATTACCTCAATCTTTTTATGAAGCTAATATTTCTCTAATTCTTAAAAAAGATAAAGATCCTACTTTATGTACATCTTATCGCCCTATATCATTATTAAATGTAGATTCTAAGATTCTTACAAAAATTTTAGCTATTAGATTAGAAAAAGTACTGTCTCAGATTATTTCAGAAGATCAAACTGGTTTTATGAGGAATCGGTATTCCTTTTTTAATGTAAGAAAATTGATTAATATAATTCATACTTCACCACCCACAATCCCAGAATGTGTTATTTCATTAGATGCTGAAAAAGCTTTTGATAGAGTTGAATGGATATATTTATTTAATACATTGAGAAATTTTAATTTTAGTCCTAATTTTATATCATGGATTAAATTAATATATCATAAACCTGTTGCTTCTGTTTTTACGAATAACCACAGATCCTCTTTTTTTCAATTATCTCGTGGTACGAGACAGGGTTGTCCCTTAAGTCCTTTATTATTTAATATTGCATTAGAACCTTTAGCTATTGCTATTCGTGAATCTCCTAATATTTTTGGTATTACCCGTAATGAGAAGTTATATAAATTATCTCTTTATGCTGATGATTTGCTGTTATATATTTCTGACCCTGATAGGTCTATTCCTGCTATTTTATCCTTGTTGGTTCAATTTGGTACTTTTTCTGGTTATAAACTAAATTTAGATAAGAGTGAATTATTTCCTTTAAATGCACAAACTTTATTGACTGATAGGACACCATTTAAAGTTGTTACTGATAACCACTTATCTAGGTATAAAAATTACCAAGAAATATAAAGATTTATTTAGAATGAATTTTTTACCTATGCTTCATCAAATTCATCAACTTACTACAAGATGGTCTCCCTTGTTTTTATCATTAATTGGTCGGATTAATGCTGTCAAAATGATGATTTTACCGAAATTTTTATATTTATTTCAAGCCCTACCAGTTTTTATTCCTAAGTCTTTTTTTGATAGCATTGATTCAAAAATTTCTTCATTTGTGTGGCAAAATAAAAACCCTAGGTTAAGTAAAAAGCAATTACAAAAATCAAAAAAAGATGGTGGTTTAGCTTTACCTAATTTTAGATTTTATTATTGGGCAAATAATATTCGTAATTTATTGTATTGGAAATTAGATTTGGATTCACCACTGTGCCCACAGTGGGTAAATTTGGAATGTAATGAGGTAAAGGGATATTCTCTATTCTCTGTTCTTGGTTCTTGTCTTCCTGCGGATTTAGTTAAATTTAATAAACAAATATTTAATCCTGTTATTAAACATACATTACGAATTTGGTTTCAATTTCGTAAGTTCTTTATTTTGAAAAACTTTGTTCTTGATAGCCCTATCTTATTTAATTTCTTTTTCAAACCTTCCTGGACAGATCAAGCTTTTAACATATGGAAAAGGAAAGGTATAAAATGTTTTCGTGATCTCTTTTTTGAAGATACTTTGATGTCATTTGATCAACTTTCTAATAAATTTGAATTACCTAAATCTAATTTTTTCAGATATTTACAAATTAGAAATTTTTTACATAAAGTTTTACCATCTTTTCCTAATCCAACTTTGATGGACACTACAGATTTGATCTTTACCTTAAATCCTTGTCAGAAGGGATTAGTAGCTTTTATTTATAATATGATTATGAAGATACAACCAGAAATATCAGTTAGAATTAAACAAGAATGGGAAAAAGAACTTCAATATAACATATCAACAGATAAATGGGAAAAAATTTTGCAAATGGTTAATTCTTCTTCTATATGTGCTAAACATGCTTTAATACAATTTAAAATTGTACATAGAGCTCATATGTCTAAAGATAAACTTGCTCGATTCTATTCTCATATTAACCCTCTATGTGACAGATGTCATTTAGCAGTGGCCTCATTGACCCATATGTTTTGGTCATGTCCCACTTTACATAATTATTGGAAGGATATATTTACTACTATTTCCTCAATTTGGAATATAGATTTACAACCTCATTTTATTACTGCAATATTTGGTATACCAAATGAAGATGGCAATCAGTTTTCCCCCTCAATCAGACGAATGATTGCTTTTGTAACATTAATGGCCAGAAGGTCTATACTACAAAATTGGAAAGAAGTAAATCCTCCTACTACATTTCAGTGGCTTTCTCAAACTATTTCTTATCTGAGTTTGGAAAAAATTAGAAGCACTATTTTTGACTCATCAATTAAATTTGAAGAAACTTGGAGACCGTTTATTCGACATTTTCATATGAATTAATTTGGCCTTTTCCGGACCTTTCTGCTTATTCATGTTCAGGTATGGAGTTCCGGAGTTCTTTGACACTATCTTATACTTGTAAACTGTTATTATTGCCTATGTTAGTTTAGTTTAGTGTTTTATTTTTTTTTAATATATATTTTTTCTCACATATTTTTTAATATTTTTTTTTTTTTCTTTTTTAATGGTTATTTGTTTTTTTTTCATATAATCATGTGGACTTGATTAAGGTATTCTCTTTTGTTGATGTTTAGTAGGATATTATTATCTTATCAATGTGATTTCAAGTCTATTGTATTTATAATTTACTTATTACTATGTTATTTTTTTTTTGTGTATATGTGAAAATCAATAAAAAGATTGAAAAAGAAAAGAAGAGGTTGTCACTGAAAAAACCGGAGGTGCAGAGGGCCATAACTCAGTATTATATTGTGAAGAATGTGTTTTCAGCTGAGGTATTGGAAAATATCCCTGAAAAGGTACCAGCAAGTGGGACGGCTCAGTTAGAGTTGGAGAAATTGAGGCTGGATGCAGAACAGAGGAAGAGGGAGCATGAGCTCCAGCTAAAGGAGTTACAGCAGGACAGAGCTCAGAAGCAGCGGGAGCATGAAATTAAGTTAAGACAGCTGGAAGCAGCTGAAAAAGAGAAAGAGAGAGCCGAGAAGGAGAGAGAGTATGAGGAGAAAGAGAAACAGAGGCAACAAGACTTGGACATGGAGAAGTTAAGGCAAGGCAAGAGCGAAGAGCTCAAGGGTCAGACTGAGAGGAGCGGTTTAATGTTAGTTGGGAGTTTACGTTAGTACCTCCGTTCGAGGAGATGGATGTTGATAGTTATTTCTTGCATTTTGAAAAGGTGGCAGTGAGTCAGAAGTGGCCCAAAGAGCAATGGGTGGCGTTGTTACAAAGTGTGTTAAAAGGGAAGGCACAATGGGCATATGCGGTGTTGTCCATGGAGGAGGAGGAGTCTGAGAATTATGAGAAAGTAAAGGAGGCCATTCTTCAGACCTACGAATTGGTACCTGAGGCCTATAGACAAAAGTTCAGAAATTTAAAAAAAGGGTGGAATCAGACGTATACCAAGTTTGCCTATGAGAAGGGTGTGCTCATTGGTGTGCAGCAGAAATAGTGGAAGAAGATTTTTGGCATCTCAGGGAGTTAATTCTGATTGAGGAATTTAAAGGTTGTGTTTCGGATGATATCCGGATGTATTTGAATGAGAAGCCAAATAAGTCCATCTCCGAATTTGCTAGGTTCGCAGATGAATATGCCCTAACCCACAAGACAAAGTTTTCCTCAAATAAAAGTTACCAGAGAGACCGTGGGAACGGTAGAGAAAGCCCACCGGCTGAGGCAGAGATCCAGCTGGGAGCTAGTGGTAAGATTGAGGAGGAGAAGCAAGATGGCAGGAGAGGTCCTGGCTTGACCTGTTTTAATTGTGGAAAGGTGGGTCACATTGCATCTAAGTGCCTTGCTCCGAGGAAGGAAACAGGAAAATAGAAAGCTGCAGTTCCTATAGGATGTGCTGTGGTAATCAGTAAATCAACAAGAGAGCCCCAGGTAGACAGAGTACGAGAAGGGTCTGAGAAATGTACTTCAGAGGGAACCGTGTCTGTGAAAGAGGGAGACACACCAGTTCCAGTGCGGATCTGGAGAGACACGGGAGCTGAACTGTCATTGATTAGCAGTAAGGTACTAGATTTTGGTCGCCAGACTGGAGAGGTAGCGTTGAGAGGCATAGGAAAAGGGACAGAAGCGGTGCCCTTGCATAGGATCATTATAAATTGTGATCTGGTATCTGGACCAGTTGAAATAGCGGTGCGATCAGAATTCCTGAGAACTGACGTGGACGTCCTTCTTGGTAACGATTTAGCCAGTGGTAAGGTTTGGTCAGCAATGAAGCTGATGAGCCAGCCTGTGAGTGTTGAGGTCCCGCCCCTAGATTCCAAGATCTATCCCGCATGCACGATCACTTGCAGCACGTCGAGAAAGGCAGCTGAGAAAGAGACCAGTTTAAATCCGGCCAGTACCGATTTGGCCGAGACATTCTTACCGACCCTGTACCACGAGGGTTCAGAGGGTGGAAAAACGGAGAATAGGAAAGTGAAAGAGAGTAAGGGAGAGAAGTAGTCCTGCCCTTAGCCAGGAGAAAATTTATAGAGGCACGAAGTAAAGATGAGAAATAGATAAGGCTGTTAAAAGGTCCAGAGTTGGACATGGATGATCTGTCTGGTTTGGCAGAGCTGTTTGAAGAAGTTGAAAATTCCAAAGGTGTTCCCGATAATGAAATGAGGGCAGTCCTAGATTAAAAGGATGCCATTACCTTGAAGAAGTCTGCTGGGTTGGCAGATGAGGTTGTTTCAGCCCGCGGGGCTGAGTTTACTCCGGAAAGGAGTTGCCCAGAGAGTAGCTGGGAGGATCAGGGGAATTTAAAATTTGAAAAGGGTACGGGTATTGAAAGCCTGGAAGAGGCAGATGTCCTGTTTGAGTGTGTTCAAGATGTGGATACACGTGGTTCTGAACCCAGTAATGGAGCTCAGAAAAAGTCTGAGGTATTTGATTCAGTTGAAAAGGAATGCAGTCCTTGTGGGTCAGATGAATTTGGTTCAGTGAAGAAAGGGTTAACCTTGGTAATAGTGGGAAGTGAGAATTCCCAGTTGTTTGTGTTCGAAGGTGTGTTAAAAGTTAGTGAGGAGATAAAAGGTGATGAGGTGAATATTATTATTGAAGGAAAAGGGAAAAGTGTAGTTCCTAAATTGAATGGAGAAAATTTAAAGTCTGGATTGATGTCAGAAGCAGCAACCAGGCTGCAGAGACAGTGGCTTGGTAACAAGTTGCCTGCGAATCAATTACAGGTTGAGTTGGAATGTAAAGGTGCCCCACACGCTATTGTTATTCAAGAGTGTGGTGTGAAAAAGCAGAATTTGAAATGCTGTTTGAACAAAGAGGGATCGCTTGCAGATCTTAAATTAAGAATTAATAGCATGAAGGGTCCTGAAGAGAAAACTAGCAACTTGCTTAAAATTAAAGAATTGTGTGGAAATTCAGAAAATGGTCTAAGTTTGGAACACTTTGTTGATAAAATAACTCCTATGAAAGGAGCAGGCGAAAGCCTATTCCCCACTGGTGCACAAGCTCACCACGTGGGAGTTAACTGGAAAAGGGGCGCGGGTTGACGGGATGCCGTTTTAAATAGCAGGATCCGGTTTTAAGGGATTTCGACAAAGCATGTGAACAATAAAGACAACCCCCATGGAAGATTGACTATTAAGTTTGAAAGTAACATAAAGATTAGTATTTGCATGAACTTTTGTAGTATACACGGAAGCTAAGATCACAACTCTTTAGTTTTTGTTTGTTGAAGAAAAGGAATAAAAATAGGTGGTTATTCAATTGAAGTCTGATGCTACAAGACTTTAGTAAGGTACAAAATGTTAAGATATTAAAGGAAGTGACAATGTAATCGTTAACTGTTTAGATGCTGAATTGAATGTATAACTGTATTACTCTGTAGTGAAAAAAAACTTTTGTATTGTGTTAGATTCTAAAGTCCTGTAAGACTCTGTATTACTTCGTTTTTACCGATGGTAAAAACGCTTTGAAGGAAGGGGGTGTTACGAATGTGCCACAACTCTGAGGGGCCAAAGGGTACAAAGTAGTCCCCTCCTTTTTGAGAATCGCTAGATCGCTATTAATTCGGGTCTGGGACCCAGGAAATGAGACAGAGACATCCAGAACACACAGGGTTTGGAATGTGTCCTGACCTCAGCGAGACAAAGCCACGGATAACGGCCATTGTCTCTTGGAGACAGAATTGTGTATTGAGTACTGTACTATTCATTGAAGCCCCCAGGAGATGACCAGAGTGGGCTGGTTGAGGGATTGCATCATCCCAACCTGATTGACATCTGAGACCCCGTGAGTTAGGATAAAAGAGGGTCTGGGGAACAACCCCTTTAGACGCACCAGGAGAAACGCTAGAAATCCCGTGACAGCATTTAATAGCGACAGCCAGTGGGGCTCGATTGCGTCCTTTTCCTTTGCCTAGGAATTGGCGGGATTACCATGGAAGAACGGCTTCGCTAAAGGACCGGCTACACCATCGGAACTCTCAAAGGATCGAAATCATAAAAAGGAAAAGCTGGCAAGTTTCTAAAATCTCTCTTGACTCCAACCAAAGGCTGCAGCCTGAATGAACTGAATGACTTTTATATTTCCATCGGACAATACATTATCCCCTAGACAATGATAGAGCTTATTTCTTATTGATTATTATTATACCCACACTTTTAGATTTAGTATTGACGACGTATATTATCTGTATGTTTGCATTGATATTATTTTTGTGTATTTTTACTAATAAACACTGTTAAAAATAGTACCATCAGGCTTCAACGGACCTCTCTATCTTTGCTGGTAAGTGACCCAGTTACGGGGTTCGTAACACTCTAAAGATGCTGAGTTCCTCCAGGACTTTCTGTGTCTTACTAAAAAAAATGATGGCTTATCATTTTTAGATCTTAGGGCATTTGATAGCTTGAACACAAGTGAGACTAGAAATACAATGTTAAATGGCAACAGAAAAATTAATTTGAAAGCTCATCCTAAAAATTTTGATTATTCCCACCTCTTCTAGTGATTACTTTGTGATATTGGTGCATTGTGTACATTTTGACCAATTGAAGTTTAACTTAATGCATTACAATCACATGAAGGAGTTCAAGATCACTATCGTTGCAGTGCCAACACTGACTCAAATCCAGACAATGAAGCTTTCATTCAAGACTGGGAGGAAGCTGTGGTTGAACAGGGGAACAGGTTTTACTTTAACAGCCCAACCTGTAATAAATTTTATGTCTTAGCTGTAGTTGTCTGACCAGCTATCAGGCAGGAAGCTCACCTGACTGGCCTGAAGCTGGAAAGGAGTTGAGAGTAGGAAATGGAGAATGAGGATAAAAAGTGAATATGGGGTGGGGCTTTTGCAATTGAGATTGGAATGAAATGTCAGTAAAATATGTGGATTTGAATAGAGGTAGTTGGTACTCCTATCATGGAAAAGGGTTGTGATGCCATTAACAACTTTGGGAGAAAATATATCTGCTGATCCACCAGTCCTCGTCTGCCTTTAGTTTGTTGGTTGAGGCCTAGAACATTTTGGTTTAAGTTCCCACCTTATTTAATCAGTTTTGGCATGTTTACCATAACAGACATTTTTGGATCACCACTAATTTCCTTGCAAGAGTTGAAAAAAGATTATTTTTAATTTATTGAGATACAGCGTGAAATAGACCCTTCCGGCCCCTTGAGCTACGCTACCAGCAATCCCCAGTTTAACCTAGACATCACATCCCACCCTGCAAAAACTCATTTTAGGGAGGTAGCACCATCAATTTGCAGGAGAGGTGGGATGTCTGCAATAGAGTAGCTCCTTAGCAGCTAGCCAGCTAGTTTAAATAACGTTAGCTATGCTAATGAATGAATGACACCAGCTAACCTCACATCAAAATGCTTTTACATTTTAACCCACCATGAGCAATAGAAAAGTCACTGTTGCAAACAGTGCAGCAAGCAACACTGTCATTATTTTTGACCCCTATTAGGCAGGGCTACACTTTAGTGTAGTCTGGGGTGCAGTACGTTTTATATTTTCTTTTTTTGGAACACTCTGCCATGGCGCGATCTCCTGTGCTCTCCTTCTCTCTCTCGCTCTCTCCCTCTCAAAAAAAAAATCTATTTCCAGGATATTGTATATAATTTGCAGGTGTCAGGGAGCTACTTTCAGTATGCGGGAAACTCCCAGAAATTCCAGGAGAGGTGGGATGTCTGTTAACCTTAGCTAGTGATTGAACCCAGGTTGCTAGTACTGTAAAGCGTTGTGCTATCCACTACACTACCGTGTGTTTTCTAAATTTAAAATGCCCTGAAATTCCATTATGAACCTGGATTCAGTTCCCGCACCTGCCTGCAAGAAGTTTGTATGTTCTTCTCATGACCCCTTCAGTTTCCTCCCATGTCCCTCCGGTTAATAGGTTAATGAGACATTATAAACTGTCGCATGATTAGGCTGGGGTTAAATTGGGGGATTGCTAGGTGATGCTGTATCTCAATAAACAAACAGACCAACAATCTGATATCAATGAGATATTTGCAATGTTGTGTACAACATTAATATAAAACTATACAATCATTCATTGAACAGTATTAAAATAAGACTGCCATTCCTTGCAGGTTCTAATTAAATGCAGGGTGATGGCTGCTTACAGCCCACACTGCACTGAGTCAAGCCACCATCATATTCCTTGTTGCCACCATAAAGACTGTAGAGTATTTAGAAATAAATCTCACCTTAACAAAAGGTACTCTGTTTTTATCCTCATGTACTGAAAGATTTGTTTTTGAAACTGCAACAAGAAATAAAACAACTTAATTTAGTTTAGAACTTAATCAGCTGATAATCAGTTGAAGTAATGCATCCAATATAATTTTTTTTCTGCTGCTTCTTTTGTTAAGAAGAGGGTCATCTGGAATACATGCAGTTTACATAAGGAAGATACTACTTTCTTTTGAAAAAGGTAATCAATTTTGGAGTTCACAACATTAAGATGGATGGAAATACTATGCATACTGAATACTGTGCAGTATTCTTGTGTTATATATGTCAATGAAAAAGCTGATTCATAGCTATATTAAAAAAAGTCATTGGTCTAAACAATACACACAATGTGCTGGAGGAGCTCAGCAGGTCAGGCAGCATCTGTGGAAGGGAATAAACTATCAACATTTTGGGCCGAGTCCTTTCATCATGACCGAATCCCAAGTAAGACCATAAGACATGAAGGGCTTCAGCCTGAAACATCAACAATTGATTCCCATCCATACATGCTGCCTGACCTGCTGAGCTCCTCCAGCACATTGTTCTAGATTTCCAGCACCTGCAGTACCTCTTGCATTTGTTGGTCTAAACAGTTGAGGGAGGTTAAAGTTGCTGCTCACTCTCAACTCCCCCTTCTTCAAAACCTCACCACTTTCTACATTAATGATATTATCTAAAATCTACATTATAGTCTTGTGGAGAATTACCATTAACACATTCTGCCCAAAGAAGAATATGCATTTTTCTCGTACTTCCATCCCCCAAATTTTCTATATTTCTGTGGTTATATTTCCTTTCGTACCCCATCTGTCTTCATGTGTGCCAAGTCTTACCCCACACAGTAATGTTGGATGGGTGAAATGGAGGCACAACAGATTGCAGATGCTGGAATATGGATCAGTTTTACACCCAAAATATCAACTGACCCTGTCCTCCACAGATGCTGCTTGACATTCTGAGTTTCTCAAGCAGTTTCAGTTCCACTCCATCAAATGCCTTCTATACCAAAGGTCCCCAACCTTCTTTATGCCATGGACAAATACCATTAAGCAAGGGGTCCACAGACCCCAGATTGGGGCCCTTGTTCTAAAGGTTCACTATTACATTTCTTTAGGACAGAGAGGAGAAGGAATTTCTTTAACCAGAGGGTGGTGTATCTGTGGAATTCACTGCCACAGACAGCAATGGAGGCCAAGTCATTGGGTATATGTAAGGCAGATGTTGATAGGTTCTTGATTAGTCAGGGTGTCAAAGATGACAAGGAGAAGGGAGGAGAATTGGGTTGGGAGGGATAATAATTCAACTACAATAAAATGGCAGAGAACACTCAATGGGCTGAATGACTTAATTCTGTTCCTAGGTCTTATTACAATGCTCACGAAATTCCATTCCCATACACTTGGGATTCTCTCAAAAACTAGATCACTTTAGCCAGGGTAGACCTGAAATTTCTGAATTCTTGATGAATTACAGAAGTCTTAGATCTTTTTAAATCAGGGGTTCCCAACCTTTTTTATGCCACGAGCCAATACCATTAAGCAAGGGGTTTGTGGAAGTCAGGCTCAGAACACCTGGTTTAAATGTCTATCGTTCCTTCCACCACTAACACCAGCAGGTCAGATTATTGAATAGCCCTATTAGGGATCTGAAGCAGTCCAGGAAGTTTATCTACTTGACCTAATTCTTCCCTCAATCAATTTAATTCTTTTTCCACATTTATCTTACTACCATTAGCAGGATGTTGTAGGTTTCAAAAATTACCAACTTATTTACCTCAAGAGTCCATGATCCCCCCTATATGTATCCCTCGTGACCAAGAGTGTTTCAGGTAGGTGATAGGACACTATGATTATCATGCATTTATAGATCTTTCACTTTTATCAAAGCATTAAACTTCCTTCAAAAATGCAAAAGCAATCCCTTACCATCCAGCAAATCTCGAATTTTGTCTAAATAGATCTCAAAATAGGAAACCTGTAACAAAACACAAGGTATTTTAAATAAGATCATAACCTTGAGGAAATTTCATGTTGGAGGAACTTTGGAATCTTTGGAAATGAATAAACAATCGGTGTTTTGGGCCGAGACCTTTTCTGATGAAGGCTTCAAAAATTATCAATTTATTTAACTCAGGAGTCCATGATCCCCACTATATGTATCCCTCGTGACCAAGAGTGTTTCAGGTAGGTGATAGGACACTATGATTATCATGCATCTCCAACTGTTTATTCATTTCCATAGATGCTGCCTGACCTGCTGAGTTCCTCCAGGATTTTGTGTGTGAATTGCTCTGGATTTCCAGCATCTACAGAATCTCTTGTACTCATCTAAAACAAGGCAAGTTTCAGCATTACAATGTCACTTATTTATCAGTTTTTGTACACTCATAAAGACAGAGTATTTTTATGATGGGTCTTGTTGCATTTGATGGCTGCTAACTTGCTTTCATTAGGACCATAAATATTCCTAACTAATACCTACTGTCATTTCTTCAGGAAGCTTTTCCTCTGCAATTCATTTTCCAATTACATTTTGATTGCAAAGTTATGACCAATAGCACATACTGTCTTCTTTACCTGCACATCATTACCAGAGTCACAGCAGAGTAGCATGTTGCCATTTTGATTCTTAACAATCTAGGCGCCAATGACAAATTGTATTCGCTTAGAGCTAATAATGTGGTAAAACATGCTGAAATACTTTGCAAGGTCATTATCAAACAGAATTTCACATCAAAATATTTAGGGGCTAACAGGGACCAATATTTGGTCAGAGCAGCTTGTCTGAAGGAGCTTCTTAAGAGGAAAAAATAGAAACTAAAGAGTTTTAGGACAGAAATTTCTGCCACCAATGAAATGAATTGTGAGATGCTGAATTAGAAATGCCAGAATTTGAAGTGGGGTGGTGGGGGAGAAGCAAATATGATTTGGAAATAGGGAAGGAAAATTGTAAAGTGTATGTTATTTAATCAGGAGCCTCACTGTGCAGGTAGTGGCACTCAAAAGGTTCCACAGAGAATTAATTATAAAGTATCTGAAACTTGCCTCAACCAGCTGCATATAAGATATATGGCAAGAAGCAGAAGGAATCAACATTAACATTGTGAAGAAACTCCAAACATCTGGGCTGTCTTCAACTACTGTTTGTCAGGTTGGAGGCCTCAGGGATCTGTACTGGGTCCAATGTTGTTTGTCATATACATTAATGATCTGGATGATGGGGTGCTAAATTGGATTAGTAAGTATGCAGATGATACTAAGATAGGTGGTGTTGTGGATAATGAAGTAGGTTTTCAAAGTTTGCAGAAAAATTTAGGCCTGTTAGAAGAGTGGGCTGAACTATGGTAGATGGAGTTTAATGCTGATAAGTGTGAGGTGCTACATTTTGGTAGGAATAATCCAAATAGGACATACATGGTAAATGGTAGGGCATTGAAGAATGCAGTAGAACAGAGTGATCTAGGAATAATGGTGCATAGTTCCCTGAAGATGGAATCTCATGTGGATAGGGTGGTGAAGAAAGCTTTTGGTATGTTGGTCTTTATAAATCAGAGTATTGAGTATAGGAGTTGGGATGTAATGTTAAAATTGTACAAAGCACTGATAAGGCCGAATTTGGAGTATTGTGTACAGTTCTGGTCACCAAATTATAGGAAAGATGTCAACAAAATAGAGAGAGTACAGAGAAGATTTACTAGAATGTTACCTGGGTTTCAGCACCTAAGTTACAGGGAAAGGTTGAACAAGTTAGGTCTTTATTCGTTGGAGCGTAGAAGGTCAAGGGGGGACTTGATAGAGGTATTTAAAATTATGAGGGGGATAGATAGAGTTGACATGGATAGGCTTTTTCCATTGAGAGTAGGGGAGATTCAAACAAGAGGACATGAGTTGAGAGTTAGGGGGCAAAAGTTTAAGGGCAACACGAGGGGGAATTTCTTTACTCAGAAAGTGGTAGCTGTGTGGAACAAGCTTCCAGTAGAAGTAGTAGAGGCAAGTTCGGTATTGTCATTTAAAGTAAAATTGGATAGGTATATGGACAGGAAAGGAATGGAGGGTTATGGGCTGAGTGCAGGTCAGTGGGATTAGGTGAGAGTAAGCGTTCGGCATGGACTAGAAGGGTCAAGATGGCCTGTTTCCGTGCTGTAATTGTTATACGGTTATATTACCCTGGAACCAATATGGTTTAGACTGTTAGAAGACTACATTATTATTTTCAAATCCAGATGACGCCAATAGAAGTACAAATTCAAACGTAAGTATGCAAACTGGTCAACGGGTTGTCACGATATAATTACTGAAGAAAGACTTCACAAACCTTAATGTGGAATTCTAGATTCTCATCCATGGAATAGATGTGATCAAAGATGTCATGAGCTATCCTTGGAATAATGCCCATCAGCTGAGGATTATGAAGCTTTCCCTAAAGATATAACAATCAACAAAACACAAACACTGTTCAAGGTCCTCAAGTTATGTTGCAAATTGTCCTATTTAATGAAACGAAAAAGTCATTTTCCTACCACTGCGTATTAGTTCCACTTCCAAAATAATAAACTAGGGGTTCCCAACCGTTTTTATGCCTTTTTCTAACTCTATAGACCCCAGTTAGAAACCTCTGCCCCAAACCATTAACCCTTAAAATATATTGGAAACATAGGGGACTCACTGTGTTCCTCTGTCAGACTGATAGTTGTGTAAAGTACATCAAACAGCCTTATAATCCAAAAACATAATTTAGTCAATTCCAAACACAATTGTAGTGTATTGATTGCTTTCACCAAAAACCTTATGTTCGGTGAGTATTAATATTTCACATAAATCTGTGAGCGAAACATAGTTTCCTAATTGCTGGGAGGAAGAAAACCGTTCCCAAATGCATCAAGAAAGGTGTGAGTAACGTGTCAGCAAAGGGTGGTGAGAAATCGCAGCCAAGGAAGGAGAGTTACTCCTTCGATACCTACAAGAGCAAATTCAGTTCTCCATAATATCAGCCATTAATTTCATCAATCATGTGCCAACTATCATTTCATATTAAGCACATTATGACTGAGAATTCTGAACTAGATGAATTATTTCCAATACAAAGCCAAGTAATTATATTGAAATTGTTCCCTTCAATCCATTGGCCAAGACTTTTTTTGACCTGCTTATGCAGATAACATTATAAAATAAGCCGACATGTGAGTTTGAAAGTCATGGGAATATAACTTTCCACAATTTGCACAAAAAATATAAATGCATTCTTTGCCTTCCATTCATGAACAAGAATATGGACATCAGCTCTGGAAGATCTACCAAGGGTTTGGCTTACAGCGAACACAAGTTGGTATGTCTGGTCAGTTCAGTTCAGAGGTTCCCAACCTGGGGTCCATGGACCTCTCGGAAAATGGTAGGAGTCCATGGCATAAAAAAGGTTGGGAACTCCTGGTCTAAGTGAACTTGCAGGTGTCGTAACCTTGGCCAAAGACCAATGCCAACCTTGGCTTGGTTTTGTTATTGAAGAAAATATAAGACTAGCTGGTTGAACAAGGTGAGTCATTTTGTCAAAAGCAAGAGAAAAAAGTGAAAAATTGGCATAAAAATTACAACTGCAATGAGGAACTAGCATTAACTGAATCTCTTTTCTACAAACTCTCTTTGTGATCCTATCCTGTGATTAGAGCAATTCTGAAAAGATTACTAAAACAGAATCAAGCAGCAAGCTCGTGCAAATTATATCTAATATAATTTCTGGTCCAGCTCTATAAAAATAACTGTAAGCATATGCCCCAGATGGCTTCTGGTAGGAGTACTGAAGTGATCAAAAGGCAATCTGATACACCTACACAGATAGGAGGGAAAAAGCACTGAAGAGCAAGAGGTGAGAAATAGATTTAGTTTCCTCATTTGGATTTCATGTCAAAAGCATTGGCAAGAATGAATATTTTCTGCTTTTGAAAGGATACCTCAGGGAATATATCAACCACTTACCTCCATGGTATGTGTTTTCCCAGAAGATGTTTGACCATAAGCAAAAATAGTTCCATTGTAACCATCAAGTACATCTGAAATAAATAGATTAGTAACATTGATTATGTAAGCAACTGAAACCTTACCCTATTAAAAGCGTGTTAGTACTCAAAATATTGTAAACTACTGTAACTTACATAACTCAAACAATAAATAACCATTCCACTTCAGAAGTAATTCACAGCCTAGGAGGAGGCTGTGTGGCCCATCAAGTTGATGCTGGCATCTTGTAAAAGTCAGCCAGTTATTGGGATTTCTCCCCATGTTAACCTTTTTTAAAAAGCTTCAGTTACTTGTGCAATTCCTTTTGAAATCTGCATCCCATGGTGAATTCCTGATAATAACAATTGTTTTAGCATTATCCCAAGTGGTTTTTTTTGTTCCTGTTCTCTCCAGTTCTTAACATTTCTAGTTTCATTTGGTCTAGCTCCAACATGCTTCAAGTATCTCTATCAAATCCTCTCCCAGTTTTAACAACACTGCCACAAACTCCACTAGCCTGCAGGTCATCCTTGGGCAAGGTGTTGCACTTTCTTAGCACACCTTCACCCCACCCCCCACTCCCACTCCAATCAGGATCACGTGAAGCCATCAGAGCAGGTTATGAGCAGCTGGTGCACATCACAAGTCTTGGTTATGCGACCACTGACCCCAGACAGGCAATCTCGGAAGGGTATCGATAATGGCTGGGGTCACCCGTCTTGTAAAGACACTACCCAGAGGAAGGAAACGGCAACCCACTTTTGCAGAAAAATTTGTCAAGAACAATCATGATGATGGATAGAGAACAGATGGAAGACCATGACTGCCCACATCATATAACATGGCACATAATGTTGATGATGCCACAAGCTACCAGTTTTAACCTTGCTATATGCAAATCTACACTCTATGCAGCCTGATGAAAACTCACTGGAACTTTAGCTGGTGAATATGTCAAAGAGTTCTAGCATTGAACCAAGAGCTTACAGACTATCAGCAGGATTTACTCTGGGCAAATCTGCTCAGAGATCTTCTGCCATGTTGGAGTAGGCACAGCATCTGCAAGCTCATTTACTTCAATGCATAAGGCCACTTGGTTCAATCATTCAATTTTGAAGAGACATCTTTTGCAAGTAGCGTTTAATTATTTAAATTTAAAAAATTAATTTCAACATCTACTATAATTAACTGGAAACTGTCTTTACGTGCTCCTGGAAATCTTGACAACTACACTGCAGGGAGTGTGTCACATGCGGGGGCGGGGGTGTTAAGTTTACTTGTGAGGCAAAAGCCGCTTCTACTGTGGCGGTCATCGACTGGCTTGTTTGAAGGGTGCAGCAACTCTTTCTCATTGTTTGCCTTGTGTGCCACAGCACCAGTATCAAATTTCAGGCACCTTTCCTTTGTCGTTGGGTCACTCATTTTCACAGTGAGTCTGCGACCAGTGCTGAAGCACCACTGGGAAGGTATGCTGCAAATAGAGGAAGGCTCACGTCCACTCTAAGCCAAGTACCTGTTTGCTGGATGCTCAGTTTTGTAATTTATGTAACTGGGGGTGGGGGGGGGACTTAACTGTTTGGTTGAATGTTTTACTGTTTGTAAATAGATGATTAATTTGCTTTTTCTTAATTAGTATCTTATGTCTCACTCACCACCTGGTAACAAATGGGGGAATTGATGTAGCAAGTGCAGGCACTCAGCTTGTACAGAAATGTAACTGCGACTGTGGGCAATGATTAGAAACGCACACACTTCTGAATGTTGCTGCAGTTCCTGGCCTTCAATGACTTACTATAAGCATTAGTGAGCAGCATGTAAAGGATCCAACTGGTAGGAGGACATGTTGCAATGAGGATATTTGGACTCTGTAACAGGAAATGGATAGACTGAGTGCATGAGCAAAAACCTGAAAAATAGCCTTTAATGCAAGAAAGTGTGAGGACATGTACTTCGGTAAAAGGAACCAATATGCAGACCGATTATCTATATGGAAAGAAAATGACTGAAGTATGCAGGGATCTTATGCATTAATCACTATGAGTGGAGCTCCTATTTACTTGGTATAGTCCAAAAACCAAAATGTCACATCTCTAGGAAGCTCCAAATAGATCCCCACAAAATTACTAAATCTTAACATTTTAAATTATGCACTTGGGTTGAAAAGCTTATTCCAAAAAAAATATGATTTCTATAAATGACCATCAGACTCCTCCCCATTCACCAGAAGAAATGGACTTAAAGAGGTGATTGTTCTTTTCACTCAGGCTGAGGGTTTCAGACTGCATTCATCTGTTCTTCATGACATGCAAGTTGTTGCATGAAATAGTTGTTTTTGTGTGGGGGAAAAAAACAAAGTTCATATTTGGAACACAAATATTAGTCTGCACAATATATTTCTACAAAGCAAAAACACTGGTATATAATACTACTGAGAGAATGGAGAAAAATACTTCTGCAATTGGCACTGAAAACAACTGTTCCCAATTCTGTTCTCTCTCTACACCACAAAATGGCTTTAACATCAGTAACATGAAAGCAATGGGCTATACCACCTACCTTTAACAATCTGTTTGGCACATGCATTGTAAACTTGCTCCTGGGTTGTGTTCGGAGAAAAAACTTTGTCGAATACGAAAGGTTTTCCTTGCTGGAAGAGGAAAAAAAAAGATTCAATTTCCAAAACTCTTCTAAATGCATGGGTTTCAAATGAGCGATCGATTGCTTGAGACCGCATCACGTAAATGGTTCTGGAATTGGTCCAAATGCACATGTGGCTGGAACACTGGTAGCTGCGCCCAAGGTTACTCAGACAACAGAACTATATCCAAACTTCTACCCCAAAGAATGACAACAAATGTAAGGGAAGAGCATGGCCTGCAAGCTCAGAAAGTTACACTTCCTACTAATTTGGATTGCTTTTCAGCTGTTATTCGTTAAGAGTCTACCCAACAGCACCAGGGGAGTTTCAGAATCAGGTTTATTATATCAAACACCTCACCACCACTGTCACAAGGACAGTAGGGATGGCCAGTAAAAGCTGACCATTCCCTCAATACCTACATCCCACAGAAACAGCTGCACTTTAGACATGTAACACTTTAGACATGGATTTGAAAACAATCCAAAAATCTAAAACCAAAGAAAACTTACAAATGCTGAAAAGCTGAAATAAAAGAGTATGTCAGGTAATACCTAACCAGCTATTATAGCAAATGGTTCCCTGGCACGATTATATGGACTCTTGACTTGACAACCTCCCTGGTTAATGTATTACACCTTACTGTCTGTCTGTGTTTAACTGCTACACTTTATTCTGTATTGTTACTGTTCTACCTTTTTCTACCTCAAAGCACTGTGCAATGAATTGATCTGCATGAACCACATGCAACAGAATCTTTTCACTGTACCTCAATACATATAATAATAAACCAATTCCAGTTCTAAAACAGACCTAAGCATTCAGGTTTGTGAACTTCATCAGACTCATAATACTGAAGAACTGATTATGGACTTCAAGAGGAGGAAGCAGGGAAAATACACACCATTCTTCGTGGGAAGGGTGAGCACCTTCAACTTCCTGGGCATCAACAGCCCAGAGGATCTACTCTGCAGCACAATGCTTTACAGTATAGGTGGCCGAGGTTCAGTTCCTGCCGCAGACTGAAATACTCAGCAGGTCAGGCAGCAGGATAAAAGAGTTGGTGTTTCATCCTGTAATGCTGCTGCCCGAGCTGCCATGATCTGCAGCTTCCCCCATTCAAGTTGGAGTTTACAGCAATCCCTGCTGCTGCCTGAAAGGAGATTGTACATTCTCCCCGTGACTGTATGGGTTTCCTCATTGTAAATTGTCCCATGGTAAGGTTAGGGTTAAATCAGGGGATTGGTGGGCGAAGGGCCACAGGGCTTATTCCATGCTGTATCTCTATAAATAAATCAAGGCAATCAAGCAGGAGGCACACATCATTAGGAGTCTGAGGAGATTTGGTATGTCACCAAAGACTCTACAGATGTATTGGGGGGGGGGCGGGGGGAGCATTCTAGCTGGGTGCATCATCTCCTGGTATGGAAACTCCACTTTCACAAGAGGCTGCAGAAGGCTGTAGACTCAGCCAGCTCCATCATGGGCAAACCCTCCCCATCAACTAAAGATAGTGCCTGAAGGTGGTATCCATCATTAAGGACCTTCACCATCCGGGACATGCCCTCTTTCCATTACTACCATTAGGGAGGAGGCACAGAAACCTGAAGACATAGGAGCAGAATTAAGCCACTCAGCCCATCAAGTCTGCTGCACCATTCCATCCTGGCCTATTTATTCTCCCTCTCAACCCCACTTTCCTACCTTCTGCCCGTAACCTTTGTCGCCTTAACTAGCCAAGAACCTATCAAACTCTGCTCAATGACATGCACTCCACAGCCATCCATGGCAATGAATTCCACCGATTCACCACCCTCTGGCTTAAGAAACTCCTTCTCATGTCTGTTCTAAATGGACGTCCCTCTATTCTGAGGCTGCGGCCTCTTGCCCTAGGAGACATCCTCTCTACATCCACTCTGTCTTGGCCTTTCAACATTCGATAGGTTTCAATGAGATTCCCACTCAGTCCTCTAAACTCCAGTGAGTACAGGCCCAGGGCCATCAAACACATGCCATACATTAACCCATTCATTCCCTCTCAACTCCATTCTCCTTCCTTCTGGTAACCTTTGACGTCCTGACTAACCCAGAACCTATCAACCTCTGCTTTAAAGACTCATACTCAGTGATTTAAAAACAGCTTCTTCCCTTCACCAGCAGATTTCTGACCACTTCGTGAACACTGCCATATTATCTGTCTTTTGCTTTTTTCTTTGTAACTTAGATTTCATGTCTTGCACTGTACTGCTACCACAACTAACATCACAAGCCAGATTCTGACAAAAGCTCGTTGACCAGAAGCATTTACTCTTTTTCTTCATCTATGAATTTGCCAAGTAGCTCCAACACATTCTGTATTTTTTTTTATTTTGAGAATCACATATCCTGTTCAACCTTTATTGCTTTCATTGTCTATGTTCAATCTCATATCATCCCTCAAACCAATAAAACAAGAGCCTAAAACTAAACAGAGATGAAACCACTTGCACCTCTGAAAGGACTGTGAACTTTAAACTCAAATTATTTACTTCTCCCTCAAGCTTTCCCCTGGGGATTCAGTTCTAAATTCAGCCCGCTGTTGCGGCAAGATGCCTCGGAGCTGCTTGTGCTGTTGTATTGATCAGGGGAGCTGGAGGTCAAAATGGACGACCTCACGATGCATCTGGAATATGGCCTCAGTGCCTAGAAAGATCATTTATGTTTGGTAGTTTTCCCTTAATCCTGATAACTTTTAATCTTTTATAGACACAACTCCACATTTCATTCTTGCTTTAAAACCAGATGCATGTCCTCGATAAGAAAATATTTGCTTAAAAAATAATTAGATTAAAAACAAAAAAGATCACAGGAATAACCACCTGCACCATTACATGACTGCAGATTCCTATCTCCTCCTTAGAGATGGTGCACGACCCAATTAAAATGTAAATGTGTGGATGGAAGCTTGTATCAGGAAGGGATAATAAACCTCAATGTCCAAATGAGATGCTGCTCTCCATGGGGGGTGGTGGGGGGGAAAATTATAAATGGTTCCGTCAACATTTATACCTTGAGCTACAGGGAGAAGCAGCCAACTGAAAGCTGCATTGTTGAACCGTTTCCAGCCAATCTGCAGTCTGCAGATTTTGCTGCAGTTGCCTGGTGACTCCCACACTGCACAATTGCTGGTTACCCGGGTCTCTCCATGGCTTGTTTACAGCTGCAGGACTGTCCAAAGTATTCCAAATACTGCTCATCCACCCAAACATCAGCATCTTTCATTACCCTATCTACCATTCCTAATGACACAACCGCATGCCCACGTTAAGTACTTCATTAGATATTTGCTATTAAAAACATTTTAGTGCATCATCCAGATGGAAGAGCACTTGGTAGGTTTATTCAAAAAAAATATTGAACACGCATTGCAGTGATATAAATTATTCCAGGCACATCATTTCATCAGCCTGTGACACGAACAAAACATCAGTCAGCACCCTTTCTTAACCACCAGCTTCGTCAACATTTTCCACGCAGCCTCTTTCAGAGAGAGCATCAGCAGACTACATGCTTTCGTTGCCATCACAAGGGTTTTGCAGAAGCCATGATGTACAAAAACAAACATGAACAGGGGAGATTTCTGGCCCTGTTTTTTTTGTATTCTGCTCTGATTGAGGCGGGTTTACATGGCGAAAATTCCAGAGAGGGAGCAGGTAGCTTCTCGCAACCTTTCAGATTAACATACTGCTGCCCAAGGCACAACAATAATTACTTCTTAAGCATAGGCCAGCTGAGACCCAGCTTTGATCAAAGTACAAGCATTAAATAAAAATTTGGTAATTAAATGCAAAGCATTTAAATAGATCACAACTGCTTCTCACGATTAACACATCAAGGCATACTAATTGCTACTTGCCTATTTGGCAGGTACAGCTGCTACCTTTAGTACAGTGTTTCAAGCAACATAGTTTTGAAAAGTAATTATTGATCAAATCTGCAAAACAGATAAGACCAGGACTTGAATATGGCAAATATTATTTGCAGGACTTGTCCAACTGCAATGGTGAAGGGGTAATTGGTTGGTTTAGATAAACAGGGTAAAATGATGAATTGACGGACACATCAGATCCAGATACAAGGTTTCAACCCAAAATATCACCAACTCCTTTCCTCACACAGTTGCTTCTGAATCTGCTGAGCTCCTCCAATGGACTGGTTATTGTCACAGATTCCTGCATCAGAGTTCCCTATGACTATAAACAGATGAATCTGATTGCAGAAACATAGATCTGTACTCTAAGAGCTGGGGATCACCGTCTAAAATTAAGGAATCACTGACTTAACTCAGACAATAGGCTCCTGTGGGTTCAGTGTCATTGGAGCTTCTTCCCTCAAAGGGAGGCAGTTTTAAAGAAGGAATTAAATAGACTCTTGGTAAGCCAGGTGAAACATTGCCAAGGATCGGCAAGAATACAGATCAACCGTGATCTTATTAAATGGCAAAGCAGTCTTTGGCCTCACCATTTCTCCATCTTCATATTCTTCAATCCAGATTTGTTTTGCGTAAAGGATGTTTAACAACGTCTACCTGACCGTGGCACAGAAGTAGGAGTACAGCAGCAGGCCATCTGATGGCTTACATCTGCTCCACTATTCAAAAAGATCCAAGATGCTCACTTTACCTTAAGCTCCTTTTCCTGCCCTAACCCTACATCTTTTATGCCTCAATATTCAAAAATCTATTAGATTCTGAGCAACATACAAAAAATGCTGAAGGAACTCAGTAGGTCTGGCAGCATCTATGGGAAAGAATAAGCCGTTAATGTTTCGGGCCGAGACTTTTCATCAGGATGAAATTCTATCTTGATATAATCAGCCAACGAGTCTCGACAGTTTACTTAAATTAATTCCATCTAGTTCAATAAATGCATTCTTATCTCAGTTCTGAGTGCTTGTTTTCCTTCTCATAAAACTCGATACCCTGGTGATACTGCACCAAAGGGAGCATCTTCCCCTGCATCCACCTCGTCAAGCAAAGTAAGAATATTGTAAAACAATAGAAAAAAAAGAGAACAAGAAAAAGCACATTTCATAAAGGTCTGCTTGGTTATAGGCATGTACTAATGGCTGCATCACCATCCGGTACTGGTGGCGGAATTGCTACTGGGCAGAATCAGAATAAGCTGCTGAGAGTTGTAAAGTTAGCTCGGTTATGTGCACTAGCCTCCACAGCATCCAGGACATCTTCAAGGAGCAATGACTCAAAGAGGCAGCATCCAGCATTAAGGACACCCATCACCCAGGACATGCCTTCTTCTCATTGCTACAATCAGGCAGGAGGTACAGGAAACACGAGGAAATCTACAGATGCTGGAAATTCAAGCAACATTCACAAAATGCTGGTGGAACGCAGCAGGCCAGGCAGCATCTACAGGAAGAAGCATTGACGAAGGGTCTTGGCCCGAAACATTGACAGTGCTTCTTCCCATAGATGCTGCCTGGCCTGCTGCGTTCCACCAGCATTTTGCGTGTGTTGCAGGAGGTACAGAAGCCTGAAGACACACACTCAACAATTCAGGAACAGCTTCTTCCTCTCTGCCATCCGATTTCTGAATGGACATTGAACCCATGAACAATACCTCATTACTCTTTTTATTTCCGTTTTTGCATCACTTACTTAATGTAACTATTTAATATAAATATGCTTACTGTAATTCAGTTTTTATTTAAACTATTATGCTTTGCATTATACTACTACCACAAAGACAATACATTTCACAACATATGCTGGTGATATTAAACCTGACTCTGATAATGGCAAACCAAAGTTCAAACTTCAAAGCAAATTTTACTATCAAAGTACATATATGTCATCATATACAATGTTAAGATTCATTTTTTTTTGTGGGCATAATAGATCTGTGGAACAATACCCATAACAGAGTCAATGAAACACTGCTCAACTAGGGTGTTCAACCAGAGTGAAGACAATAAAATGTGCAAATAGAAAAAGAAAATCTAAATAAAATCGAAAACGTAATGAAGGTTCCTTGAAAGTGAAGGGTAGTACTTGATCCTGAACCTGAGGGTGTGAGTCCTGAGGCTCCTGTACCTTCTTTCTGATGGCAGCAGTAAGAAGACAGTATGTCCTGGGTGGTGGGGGTTTCTGATAATGAATTCTGTCTTTCTAGGACAACTCTTCATGTGGCTGTGCTCAATGGTGGGGAGGGTTTTCCCGGTGACGTACTGGACCGTTTCCACTACTTTCTGTAGGATTTTCCACTCGAGGGTATTGATAACCAATCACCAACATAACGAAGTACTTTAAATTTTAGCCAAATATCTACAGGGCTGAAAAATATGTCAAAAATATTTGAAAATGAATGTGGCTCAGCAAGTTACTTCCACTTGGGAATGGGGTAAGAATGGAAGCAATTTTCAAAAAGTAATATCAAAATTATCTTTATAAACAGATATCTCACTTAAAAATAGGCCTCCTGTTTTGCAAAATCAGGTTGATAAGAACATTCTCAGGATGTAGGCTTGTCCAGTGGGTGAATAAGATCTTTTGTTTCATCTTCCTTGCAATCATATACTCCAATTTCATCAATCTCAACTCTGAACATCCTCAGTGATCCAACATCTGTACCTCAGAGATGAAGAATTCAAAATATTTACATACTTGTGTCAAGAAATTTCTCATCTCAATGATAAATGGCTGGTCCTTTGTGCCGCGTTAAAAAAAACCTAGTTTAGCTACTCCATCAAACACCCGCAGAATTCTGTATGTCTCAATGCAATCGGCTCTCATTCTGGTAAACTCCAATGATACTGCCTTGACGTGCCAGATGTGAACACCCTGCAGGAGAGAAGAGCTAATTGATCAATGCTGAAAGAAAGCAGATGGTTGGTGATTCTTCACATACTCTGAATGTTCTCATGAGGTGGTCTACACAGGAGGTGAGACATATAAACGCTAACACTCAAAAATGTACTAATGCTTCACCAGAAATTACAAATTACACCCACAATGAGGTAAATAATAAATTATATTTATTTACTTCTATAAGCTAATAATGGGATTAATAATGTTGGGAGTTATACAATGAAATGCGCTGAATGAGATGTCTTGATGTACATGTGATTGATAAATAAATAAATCTGAATCCTGAAGCATTCTGCATCTTTGGAAAAGGAAAAGGTGGTGTTCACAGGGCAGTGAGCTGGCATTTTATTGAAATTATCATGTTAACTCATTACTCCCCCCCCCCCCCCCCGTTTCTGTGTAGAACTGGGGTAAGGGGGTTGAAATAGTCTTCAGTCTCTTCAGTCTTTGATGGCTGGGCCTGGATGAACTAATAGCGTCTCTTGAATTAACATGAAAGTGATCATGGTGGGGAGGAGAGGAAGGAGCTCATCATGCTTATATCATTATGGCCAAATTCTACTTGTGAGAAACATCACCATTAGATTTATCCTGACATATATTCTGAAGAAGCAGAGCTGCTTCTTTGTGTAAACGTAATGACTGCACACCTTCCAATGGCCAGACTGAAGTGTGAGGGGAGGTGTTGAGTGACAGCAGAAGAAAGGGATTGATTGATTGATTGATTGATTGATGAGGTAGTGGGAGAGCATTGGGAAAGAAAAGGTGGGGCCAAGTAACGAAAGTGGTGGTGGGGGAAGAGGATTGAGGATTGGTGAAGCAACTCATTCCCTGCACTATTCCTGTACTCCTCAGTTTCCTTAATATCCAGAAATCTTCTGTTCAATCTCTACAGTCAAAGAGACTTCTCATCTCAAACCCATATGACTTTGGTCTTAATAATAAGACCACAAGATATAGGAGCAGAATTATGCCACTTGGCCCATCAAGTTTGCTCAGTCATTTCATCATGGCTGATCCATTTTCCTTCTCAGCCCCATTTTCCTGCCTTTTCTCTGTATCCCCTCATGCCCTGACTAACCAAGAATCTATCAACCTCTGCCTTAAATATACCAAATTACTTGGCTTCCACGGCCTCCTGTGGCAATGAATTCCACGGATTCACCACTCTCTGGCTAAAGAAATCCCTCCATTCTAAATGAACGTCCCTCATTTCTGAGGGTATCTCCTCTGGTTCTTGGCTCCTTAGCCAGGAAGGGAACATCCTAAGCAATCCTGCATGGATTTTGCCAATTCCATTGAAATCTCCATTCATTCTTCTCAACTCAAGACAATACCAGCCCTGGTCTATTCAACCTGTCATCTATGCTACACCTGCACATTGGCTTTCAGTAGCTTGTGTACAAGCATGCCGTGGACACTTTTAATCTAAATGGTTCACAAAACAGAGAAGAATCTGCCATATTCTTGCATACTTACTCAGCATGTCTTCCAAGAGGACAACAACCTTGTCCTGGATTAGAGGCTTGCAGCCCCATGAAAGCTATTATGGCTGTAGTTAGGGCTTTATGCCTTGGCTCTTGGTAGGATCACCCATGCCAAACAGGTCAAAGGGTAGAGGCCAGCCTACCGTGGTCCACTGGTCTTCCAAGTTTCGGGCTTCAGCTCAGGGCTAACAACCCTAACTGGTAAAACAAATTTGTTACAAAAACAGCAATGAAGCATTCCTCTACATCTCAGTGTGACAGTGTTCCTGAGTCTCCACCTGGGGCTTGCATGACTGACAGTAATCTACTGACATGACAAAGCTACTGAACACCACCAGAGATGGAGGACTTTGTTTCCCTAAATGCCAGCAGCATATCAGGCAGTAAGGTACTTAGCACGTCCACCTCCCCTTAAAACATTTTCATGTCCTCATCCCAAATCACAATCCTACCTTGTTTAGTTTTGCCAGCAAAGCTGGAAACATGGCATTTGGTTCCATCAGGCTAATCTGTGGTATATTTTGTAAGTAGGTGTGCCCAAGCACTAATCCCTCTCATATTTCCCCAATCTCAGTCTTGAGAAGTGCCTTTGTCTTCCATCTGAGGAAGATGAACTACCCCAATCCTGTGCCCTAACCTGATAAGCCCTGCTGTTGGTGCACTGTTGTCTTGTTTAGGGTCATTAAGCCCTTGCATTTTCTGTTGAATATTGTCAAGTTTATTTT
The DNA here is from genome assembly GCF_030144855.1 of Hypanus sabinus. Lineage (NCBI taxonomy): Eukaryota > Metazoa > Chordata > Chondrichthyes > Myliobatiformes > Dasyatidae > Hypanus > Hypanus sabinus. Next base: position 103,771,140 of record NC_082710.1, on the reverse strand, counting down.
CACTGGAACGGGTTTTCAGCATACTGTGATTATTTAAAGTGGACTCCCAATTAGCGCGTACTGCGGGGTCCTTGGGTATGCTTCCAGAAAGATTAGTCTCGCAGTGTCATTCAGTCAAGCCATAAAAGTTCAGTTGGATTTCCAATGAATTAACTAATTTCTGTCTCAACGTGGGAGTTTGTCATTCCTCCGCAGCTGGGTCGAGTTGTCTGTCAGCACACACCGTGACACTAACCCTTCCAAATCAACCTTTTGTATGGGATTTAATGGATTTAATTAAAACCTAAATATACCTCATCTACTAATTCTCACTCATTTATTTTTGTCACATCCTCAAAGAGCTCCAGAAAGTCAGTCAGATATGATTTTGTTTGGTATGGATGTGGTGAGGACCTACGAGTACCTGGGTGCACACCTGGATGATAGACTTGAGTGGAGCACCAGCACAGAGGCTGTGTACAAGAAGGACCACAGTCACCTCTACTTCCTGAGGAGACTGAGGTCCTTTGGAGTATACAGGGCTCTCCTTTAGATGTTCTGCCAGTCTGCTGTCGCCAGTACAATCTCCTATGCGGTGGTGTGCTGGGGCATTGGCATCAACACCATTGGTGACGCCAACAGGCAGGCTCTGTTAAAGGGGTCAAACTGGACACACTGGAGGCTGTGGTAAAACAAAGGACCCTATGGAAAATCCTGACAATTCTGAACAATGTTTCTCACCCTCTGCATGCCACCTTGGCTGAACAGAGGAACACTTTCAGTAACTGACTAAGACAACTGCGTTTCTCCAAATTGCGCTATACGATGCCATTCTTACCCTCGGCCATTAAGCTCTATAATGAGTCAACCTATGGATGGGGAAGTTATTACCCCCTTCTGTTAGACTGTTACGTAACTTATTTTTAATTTATTCTTCTTACTTCTAATATTATATATCTGTGAATTTGTAATGCTACTGTGACACTGTAATTTCCTTTGGGATCAATAAAGTATCTATCTATCCATCTTGACAAGCCTATGCCAATACAGCTCAATACTGCTACTCTTTTCAGTGCATTATTGATTCCACCATTTTTCCCTACTATCGACATTAATCCAGTAGGTCAATAGTTTGTAATTGTCTCAAGCCCTCCTTTAAAAGGCACTGACAAATTTGTTTCCCTCACTTCCATGGAAAAAATTCCAAATCAATAGAATTTTGAAAGGTGAGAAGTAAGTCAATCACCATTTCTATACCCTCATTCAAAATCCTGAGGCATGGACCACCGAACCCTTTGAACAGATCAGCTTTTAATTTCACTAACTTCTCGAGTTTCTTTTAAAATTAGTGCTTGTTTTCTGCAGTTCTTCATTCTCACTAGATTTTGGTAGGAGTCCTGATGAAGGGCCTCGGCCAGAAATATTGACTGTTTACTGTTTTCCATGGATGTTGCCTGGCCTGCTGAGTCTGTGTGTTGATTCAGATGTTAGTAGCTGTTTCACACCCACAAAGCAGCTACTTGATCCACCTGTCATTTGCTTCACTGTAACAAATCTCCCAACTCTATAAAGCGACCCGTACATGGGGTAGTGAATCTCCTTTTTGACAGATCTACTGAAGGTCTTACAGGTCATTTGTTTGCTTCCTGCCCATTTACACTCATATTCTGTCTTGCCTGGTCCTCCTTTGTCAAGTCCCATCTTTTATCAATTCCCTAGGTCCTTTGCTGTCAGGTACAAAGATGCAATCAATCCTCAGGATTAGTTCCATCACTAGCAACCCTGTAAGCTTCTTCCTTGGTTTGAATGCTAGCTTTAATTTTCCTTGTAATGTAACAGCCTCGTTAGGATTCATTCTCCCACTGAGTGATATAATCAGAGAGATTATTCTTTAGAGGAATTTAAATCCATAAAACATAGACCACCTGGCCTATCGAGTCTGCTCCACCATTCAATCTTGGCTGATTTATTATCCCTCTCAACACCATTCTCTTGCCTTCTCCTCATATTCTTTGAGGTCCTGACTAATCAAGAACCCATCAACCTCCACTTTAAATATACCCAATTGGCCTCCACAGAAATAGCTGAAACAGGAGATCCATTTGGCATCAGAAAGGTGATTAGCATTCAGGCTGATTCATGTTCAGATCAGAGAGAAAACCTATTAACTCCCACTTTAAATTACTTGGCCTCCATAGCCATCTGTGGCAATGAATTCCACAGATTTACCACCCTCTAGCTAAGAAAATTCCTCATCTGTGTTCTAAAGGGACACCCTTCCATTCAAGGCGATGCCCTCTGGTCCTAGACTCCCCCACCATAGGAAACATATCTCACCCTACTATAGGAAATCCATGTTACTGTAACAGAGCTTTGTAAAGAACTTGGTACACACCCCTATCCTGCCAAACAACTGGAGAAGTTCACGCTATAAATCTGATTCATGCTAGATATACTTATACACGGAGCAAAATGTCCTTCAAAACAGAGTTGTATGTGTTTTTTTTTTGTCTGAACTAAAATCTCTCAAGGATTTGTTTAAAAAGTATTATGGTTTTGCAACTATGGGTCAAGAAATCAGGATAGGATATCAGCCAATTAGGACTGAGCCGAGGAAACTTTTCTTCATTCAGAGGGATGTAAATCATTGCAATTCTCCACCACTAAGAAGAGTAAGTACTCTATTTTGTAAAGTGGACTTCTTGACGTCTGTAATCTAGAGATACGAGGATCACTCAGGAAAATGGATTTGAATAATTATCATGCTACTAATGGTAGAACTGCTTTAAACAGATGAAGTCTTGCTCCTATCATCCAATGTTCTTATCAGTGCACAACAGTTCCCTTGAGGAAAGATTCCAAAATGTTACGTACTGTTTCAGATACATAAATATGTGTTAATGATTTTCTCTCTCCCCAAATTATCCTGCAAACATGGGGTGCAGGATTATTCACAGGTCATTCCAAAAGAATGTAAGGGGTGGAAGTTTTTCTGGGACCTGGGGACATATCAAAAACATTACAAGACTGACAATTAGCCCACTGATTCTTTTACAGTTATCCTACTTACACATCACAGGTTTGTCCTGCAAATCTTCCAAACATAAAGGAACACATCTGAAAACATTAATCCTCCTTTAGCTTTCAGTAAGCCAACTTAACTATTATATTATAGACAGCTTTGCTTGGATCCCAAGAATTTTAACCCAAACAGAAACTGCACTGAATAATTGAACGTACTTCAGTAACATCAACAGTATTATGCTTTTGTAGCCAATTCACCTGAAACTTAAATGGAAAATTTGCAAATACTGCACTGACTATAGCAAGTCAGAGTCTCAGTATTTTGAGGTGAGTGACTCATCTCCTGAATTCCACCTTCTTTTTGGTTTTCTTCAAATCCATTCACGGAACGTACTGCATGATTGCTTGATTATTCCTTTCTAACTTAAAAGGCCAAAACTCAATCTCTACATAAACCACATCCCAATCGAGACTTCAGGTGACTGTACTTAATAACTTTTTCCCTTCCACGCATCTCAGAATGATACATTATCTCCAGACTTCACAACAATATCCACCAGTTGAATCTTTCTTCTTCTTTCAATCGGTATTGAATATCACCACCAGCATTGATTAATCCTCAGTCCTTCCACAGCAGACCAGCCATACAACAGGTCTCCCAACCTGGGGTGCACAGACCCCTTGCTTAATGGAATTGGTCCATGGAATAATGAAAGGTTGGGAACCCTCTGACCTAGATGTCCTGTAAAGCATTCGTTAGGTTCAGCTGAAAGCACAAAGCAACACAGTGTGATGCCCAAGACTTGTTTCATACAAAACTAAGTAACCAGCTTGATTGTCACAGCAGGTGCTACCTTAATCATTTACTGCCAACAGCACTAACAAACAAAGGCATATGCATCCTCCATACAGGCCAAAGTTTCTTTGATTGGAGCATCCCAAACGCAAGACCCTCTTCTCCTAGAAGAACAATGGCAATAGATGCAGGGAGTGCAGCCTACAAGACCTAAAGACATAGGAGCAGAAATAGGCCATTCAGCCCATTAGGCCAGATCCACCACTCCATCGTAGGACATAGAAACCTACAGCACAATACAGGCCCTTCGGCCCACAGTATTGTGCCGACCACGTAAGCTACTCTAGAAACTCCTAGAATTTCCCTGCCATACAGCCCTCTATTTTTCTAAGCTCCATGTACCTATCCAAGAGTCTCTTAAAAGACCCTATTGTATCAGCCTCTACCACTGTCGCTGGCAATGCACTCCACGCACCCACCACTCTGTGTGGAAAAACTTACCCCTCATATCCTTCATGGCCGATTTATTTTCCCTCAACCCCATTCCTCTGCCTTTTCTCTGTAGCATTAGACATCCTTACTAATCAAGTACATTAATAATTTTAAATATACCCAATGGCTTGGCCTCAACTGTCAAATGCAGCAATGAATTCTACAGATTAACCACCTTCTGGCTAAAGAAATTACTCCTCATTTGTGTTCTAAAGCGACATCTTTCTATTCTAAAGCTATGCCCAATTGATTTTACACTCTTCCACTAATGGAGCCATTCTCTCTGCATCCACTCTAAGCCTTTCAATATTTGGTATGTTTCAATGGCATCACCCGTCCTTCTTCTAAACTACAGTGAGTACAGGCCCAGAGCCAAACACACCTCATAGGGTAGCACAGTGTAGTGGTTAACACATCGCTTTGCAATACCATTGATCCAGGGGCAATTCCCATCACTGTCTATAAGAACATTCTCTCAAGTGACCGTGTGGATTTCCTCCAGGTCCTCTGGTTTCTCCACTGGCTTGAAGGTTAATTGGTCATTGTATATTGTCCCGTGATTAGACTAGTATTAAATCGGGATGGGGGGTGAGGGTTGCATAGAACACTATGCCACTTAGAGTCAGCTGTGTGATGGTTAGACATTACACCATGTTTAGAGCAAACAGCTTTTAAATAGATTCAGTTGTGTGTGCTTGTGTTCAAAGCACAGTGAAAATAAGCAAGAAAGTAATTCAGAACTGTTTTGCTCACTGCATTTTCAAGCATTCAGGCTTGGAGATGCTAGAAATGGCCAGGAGTGAAAATGAAATGGTTTCACGACTTCAACAAGTTTGGAACTACAAAGAATCTGAAGGAATCGACAATCACCTTGAATGTTACAATGAAGATGATGACCAGGAGAAATTCATCACAGATAGATTTGTATGAAGGCAGCTCATTATCTACACTAAGTGTTGGCACTGATTTTGTTAATTTACACTCAATCAGAAGAAAGTGGCAGTGTGCACTGGATTAAATCCTCTGTCAATAACTATTAGGAACTAATATAGTTTTATAGTACAGTAATGGCATAAATGTTCTAATTTGTTCTGGTTTTCAATACATTATTTGTTACTCAGTTAAATGGTGGTTTGTCTTTTTTATACTTTTTTAACTATTTCCATGAAACTTTGGTTAATTCAGACAGCCAATCAATTGGGCCAAAATGTACTGGTCCTCATGTGTCCCAAATAACCGGAATCCACTGTATTGGCAGTTTCCTAGTGGACAGTCTTTGGCATTTTATCATTGCCTCTTTCAAGGTAGGCTCTCAGCAGTCAGTACCCAAACCACATTTTATTTTGTGCTCTCATGATGTCACATAGCACACTCCTTTGGAATGTCACAATAATTGCCATTGGTTTGACAATCCATTAAAGTTCATATACATTTATTGTCAAAGTACATACCTGTCACCATATACAGCCCTGAGATTCATTTTCTTGCGGGCATACTCAACAAATCTACAGAATAATAATCGTAGGAGAATCAATGAAAGACCACCCAAATAGGGGGTTCGACCAAAAGGCAGAAGACAACAAACCATGCAAATACAAAAATAAATAAATTATATTTAAAAATAAATAAGCAATAAGTATTTGGAACATTAGATGAAGAGTCCTTGAAATTGAGTCCATTGGTTGTAGAAACACTTCAATCATGGGGCAAGTGGAGTGAAATTATTCCCTTTGGTTCAAGAGACTGACTGTTGAGGGTATTAACTGTCCTTGAACCTGCCGGTGAGAGTCCCGAGGCTTCTGTACCTTCTTCATGATGGCAGCAGTGAGAGGAGAGCACATCCTGGGTGGTGGGGTGTCCCTGATGATAGATACTGCTTTCCTATGACAACCTATGACACATGTAAGTGTGCTCAATGGTGGTGTGGGGGGATGGGGGGTGGGAGGGAGGGGAGGCTTTACCTATGTTCAAAACTGTGTCCACCACTAACACCAAGGCATTGATAGAAAGACTGCTTGCACAATGCTATTCTTGGTATTGTTATCTATTGCTGACATTACTGGTCTACCACTGTACAGTTTACCTCGAATGCACCTGCTGGAGAAACAATAAACCTATCTCAGAAACAGCATCCAAAGTGCCTCCTGGGAAAAGGAATTAAGATTTCAGTAATCAAAACTAGAGTCAACATTCGAAATCCAGTTAGATCAGAGAATCATCTTCTGATAATTGTATCTATTTCAACATCCTGTCTTCAGCTGTAGCTAAATATTCTTTTGTTACTGTTCTGTAGTCCTTGAATATAATTACCATGGTCGACTGAGATTGCCATGTCCATCACTATTATCTAGTTATCTCAACACTATCTGGATTGCATGGGTAGATCAACATTTGTTTGCATTTCATTTCATCCGCTCAGATTGTTCAATATTGCTGGATGTGCTTCTGCCATTTCCCTGACGCTTTCTGGAGATACTCAAATGTCTGATCAGGAAGGAGAACTCAATGGAGTTACATTGAATATGATAGCAGACATGAGTGAACTATGCTTCACCTTATATGTTATCGATGGCCCCCCCGAAATGTTATTATAATTTAACAGCAATAATCTTCTACAGTCAGTGTTTACTTGTTTCTAGAAAACTGAGAAAAATTTACCAGCAACTGAGCTAAAACATGGGAGTGGGATTAAATAGATTCCTTTTCTTTAAAAAAAAGTACATAATACACACCAAATTCTTTCCTGTATTCTTGACCATTCAAGGTTTCTTTGAGAATATACCATTTTATAACTAATCAGTACAAGACAATTCCCATTTGAACCTTGCAGAAGCCTCCTCATACAATGCTGGCACAAGTGTTTCCCCAACTTTCCAACCTGTATTTTGTCCAGGTGTCCCTACTTCAAATTAAAGCCTTGCCATTCAGTGATTTTACAAAAACAACAAAGCTAACATTATCACTATTTGGGAATCAGATGTTAAAAGGTGGACAAAGCATAGACACTTCTTTATTTATACAATATTAAAACAGTAATAACACACAGTGCCAGTAATTGGTGTTCAATTTTCAATTTACAAACTTTAAGGCGTTTGTACATTTTCTTCACAACCACCTGGATTTCCCCCATGTGCTCTGGTTTCCTCCCACATTCCAAAAATAGACAGGCTAGTAAGTTGTAGGCATGCTACGTTGGTGCCAGAAGTATGGCAACACTCGCAGGCTGCCCCCAGCACACCACAAAACCACGTCTTTCACTGTAGAGTTCGATGTTTCAATGTACATGTGACAAATAAAGCTAATCTTTATCACTTTATCTGCATAGGTGCATATGCAAAATGTGGACTAAAAGCTAAAGCAAACTTTAAAAAAAAACTCTCCCTGACCAAGATTGCCCTTTCTAAAAAACTTTTGATAGGTTTTTCCTTCATGTTGGACGTTGAGAAGATCGTTGATGTAGGGCAAATTGCATATAACAATATGCTCTGGTCTGTGTTGTACAAAACAAATTAATGGACTGGACTCAGTATTGGACATTTTGCGTCTGCACTTGATGTCCTCTGTTCTATTGATTGCGAAGTTTAATACTTTTCCTTCCTCCTCCAATTTCAATGTGTAAAATTTCTAATTGGAGCATATGAAGTTGCTTTATTTCAGTTTACCATCAAAGTCACAATAACTATTAATTATTGACTGTAAACATGAAAATCTGACACATTTAGCTCAAATTCAAGTTACAGAAGAATAAAAAAAGGTCTTTTGCTGCAGCAAGTCATACCTTCACTGTCAGTAACCTTTGCATTTGCAAAAGGAAGCATTCAGTAAAAGAACAGTTCAAATCATGTGTGGATCAGTTTATTGTCCCTCACTCACAGGTCTCTAATGCACCTAATACTGAATGCAGCAGCTTTCTCTATAGCATCTTCTTAAACAGTTAGCTGTCAGGGATGATCAGCCTGGCTCTGCACAGTAAGGGGCTGCTCCAGCTGTACATTTCAAGGCATCTTCGTGAAATTGCTTTTTTTACTAGCTGGTTGAATCAAGTAACCAGGCTCCAGTACACAAACATCCAAAAACATTCAAACTCCATTGAAATTTGAATTTGGCTTGATTTGTTATGTATATCTAAATAAATCAAGTGAACAACCTTGTACCACCAAATGGATTTTGCTCCTGCGCTGTCCAATCCAACATGGGAACAGGAAGCAGATTTCTCCAGCTTCAAAATTCTGGGAAACCTTCAGAGGTTCCTGCTCCACCATGTATCAGTACACACCCAGTGAAAATAGATCAAATTTCTGCACTGCATAGCTAAGGAGGCAAATGCTGGTGATATGTCAATGAAATTCAATTGCTTGAAGTTGGAAGTTGAAAATACATTTATTATTAAAGTATGTGTACCATATACAACCTTGAGAATCATTGGCTTACAGGCAGCCACAAAGAAACACAACAGAATCCACAGAATACAAACCACAACAAAAGCTGTCAAGCATCCAAAGTTTGATAAAAGAATGCATTGTGTAAACAATTTAAAAAAAAGTAAATAAGATATGAATCGCAGAGTCCCTGAAAGTGAATCCACAGTCACTGAGCCAGTCTGGCACAGAGCCGACGGCTGCAGAACACAGCTGTAAAGTCAGTTCAATGTTGAGGCAAGTAAAGCCTCAAGGAGTAGCAAACTGAACACTGGCTGGTCACTCACCATCAGTCTAGACAGATAATCCTTTTAATCTGCCTCGACCCTTAAACTGGCTAAACATCTCGCTTTCAGACCCGTGCCCCGCCACTTCAAACCAGCCTCAAGTTTCAATCTGGCTCCAGCAATAGCCGCCGCAGCTGTCCCGAGAGCATTAAATTAATGCAAAGAAGGGAAATCCCCCCCAAGAGCAAACAATGAAATGAGGACAAGCCACATCACTTTCTAGCTCTAACTTCTTTAAAACTAACTAATCCCACATTTCACTCCTCTCACCTTCCCCTTCTTGAGTCCAGTCCTACTAAAATCACTCCTCCTGTTGCCTGGTGACCAAGAGGCTCCAACCTCGCGAGCTTCAGTCACCGTGCTCCAAACTTCCACCCACATTAAAACTTTCACACTTCCCTCAGATGAGGATTCCTCTCCACAGTGGTCAGCGTGATTTGTTACCAAGTCCATCTGGTTCTCACCCCTTCCCATTGTCAGCTGTTTGTGGCTGTCACGTCCTAACCAGATGACCTTTTATTCAGCACATCATGATTCCCTGCAATGACACACCCCCATTACTGAGCACTAGTCCCACTTCCCTTGCCTTTCGCGAGAGACTGGCCTCCCACAATACCCAAAGTCTATTTTTGCTGAACTATCTTCTCATGGAAAATCCAGGAAAGACAACACCAGCATTCATATTTGTTCATTCCTTTAAAATGATTCTCCTTAGTGAGCAGTTCTCTTCTTTTTATGGACTAATGATTAGATTGTGTTCATTAATCAATATCCTGTTTGACCCATGTCATATTATCTATATGTGAAAGTACTTTAAAACTTCCCACTGAATCAGAACCAGGCTTGACATCACTAGCATATGTCATGACATTCGTTGTATTTGCGGCAAAAGTACAATGCATAATAATAGAGAATAAAAACTGAATTACATAATGTATATAGTTCCAAGAAAAAGTTTGAGAACCATTTGCAATTAGCTGGTTTTCTGCATTAATTACTCAGAAAATATGGTCCAATCTTCTCCTACGTCACAATAATAGACAAACACAAATCTGCCTGAACTAATAACACACAAACAATCGTACTTCTCATCAGCTCTCCTCTACAATCACTCTGAGCACCGGTGCCCCACAAGGCTGTGTACTCAGCACCCTGCTGTACTCACTGTACACCCATGATTGTGTAGCCAAGTTTCCATCAAAATCAATATACAAATTTGCTGATGACACCACAATTGTAGGCCGTATCTTGGGTAATGATGAGTCTGAGTACAGAGAGGAAATTAAGAACCTTGGTGCAAAGACAATAACGTATGCTTCAACGTCAGCAGGACAAAGGAATTGGTTGTTCACTTCAGAAGGAGTAGCAGACCGCACAACCCCATCTACATCGGTGGTGCGCAGGTGGAACAGGTCAAAAGCTTTAAGTTCCTCCAGGTGAATATCACAAATGACCTGACTTGGTCTAACCAAGCAGAGTCCACTGCCAAAAAGGCCCACCAGTGCCTTTACTTCCTGAGAAAGCTGAAGAAATTTGGCCTGTCCCCTAACACCCTCACTAATTTTTATAGGTGTACCGTAGAAAGTGTTCTTCTAGGGTGCATCACAACCTGGTATGGAAGTTGTCCTGTCCAAGACCGGAAGAAGCTGCAGAAGATCGTGAACACAACCCAGCACATCACACAAACCAATCTTCCATCCTTGGACTCACTTTACACCACACACTGTCGGAGCAGAGCTGCCAGGATAATCAAGGACACGACCCACCAAGCCAACACACTTTTTGTCCCACTTCCCTCCGGGAGAAGGTTCAGGAGCTTGAAGATTCGTACGGCCAGATTTGGGAAAAGCTTCTTTCCAACTGTGATGAGACTGCTGAACAGATTCTGACCTGGATCTGGGCCGTACATTCAAAAATCTCAGACCTGACTTGCACTACCTTACTTTCCCTTTTCTATTTTCTAATTATGATTTATAATTTAAATTTTTATTATACTTACTTCAATTTGCACCCCAGGGAGGACGAAGCACAGAATCAAATATCACTGTGATGATTGTACGCTTTAGTATTAATTGTTTGGTGACAATAAAGTACTAAGTACACCATTTAAACAAACACAGTCTAGGTTAAAAAATGTGAACCTCTGGGTTAATGCCTTCTGCAAAAGCTATTTGGAGTCAGGTGTTCCAATCAATGAGATGAGATTGGAGGTCTGGGTTGCAGAGGTGCCCTGCCCTATAAAACAAACACTCAAAGTCAGCTTACTGAGAGCCTGCTCTTCTCAAGAATGATCTGATTATGTACACCATGCTTCCATCAAAACAACTTTCAGAGGACCTTAGAAAAATTGTAGAGATACATGAAGCTGGAAAAAGGCTATCAAAACATTTCTAAAGACCTGAGTGTTCATCAGTCCACAGTAAGAGAAATTGTCTGCAGATGGAGGAAATTCAGTACTGTCGCTACTCTCACTAGGAGTGGGTGTCCTGCAAAGATCACACGAAGAGTACAACGTGCAATGTTGAAGGTGGTGAAAAAGAACAAGGGTAACAGCAAAAGACCTGCAGAGACCTTTAGAACTTACTAAAGTCTCTGTTCATGTGCCCACCACTATGATAAAAACACTGAACAGGAATGGTGTTCGTGGAAGGACACCACAGTGGAAACCACAGCTCTTCAAAACAAAAACATTGCTGCATGTCTCAAATTTGCAAATGACCACCTTGATGTTCCACAATGCTTCTGGGACAATGTCCTGTGGACAGATGAGACAAAAGTTTTAACTTTTTGGCAGAAATTCACACCGCTATGTTTGGAGGTAAAAGGGCACTGCACAGCAACAGGAAAACCTCATCGCAACCACGAAGCATGGTGCAAAGAGCATCATTGTTTGCAGTCGCTTGTTGCTTCAGAGCCTGGACAGCTTGCAATCACCGAGGGAACAATGAATTCAACACTGTATCAAGAGATTATCAGAGTAACAGTCCATCACCTGAAACTCAGTAAAAGTTGGATGATGTAACAAGACAATGATCTGAAAGAAAAGAGTAAATCAACAACAGAATGTTTTCTTTTAAATAGTGTTTCGTAATGGCCAAGTCAGAGTCCAGATCTTAACCCAATTGAAATGCTGTGGCATAACCTGCAGAGGTATGCAAGGTATCTTGTTCATGAAAGGTATCTCAGAAATATGGAGGAACAGTCTAACATTCCTCCTCGCCACTGTTCAAGTCTGATCAGCAACTACAGTTTGGTGGAGGTTATTGCTGCTAAAGGAGGTTCTATCAGTTATTAAATATTAAATACTAAACTGTGAATGATGAAACAATATATTCAAAGACATGAAATGTACAGCTGTTTGTGTTATTACTTTAAGCAGTGGCGTTCATCTATTATTGTGACTTAGATGATCAGACCAGTTTATGAGGAATTAATGTTGAAAACTAGATAATTGCAAAGGGTTCACAAACTTGTTCTTGCAACTGTATATTAAATAGTTAAATTAAATAAGTAGTGCAAAAATAGAAATAAAACAAGTAGGGAGGTAGTGTTCATGGATCCAACGGCCATTGAGAAATCAGATGACAGAGGGGAAGAAGCTGTTCCTGAATCGCTGAATGTGTGCCTTCAGGCCTCTGTCACCCCCTTCCTGATGGTAGCATTAAAAACAAGTCATGATCTGGCTGATGGGATCCATAATAATGTACATCACCTTTTTGAGGCAATACTCCTTGAAGATGTCCTGGGTATTATGAAGCTTAGTGCCCAAGATGGAGCTGACCAAGTTTACAACTCTCTGCAGCTTATTTCAACCCTGTGCAGTAGCCACCAGACAGAATGATTCCATGGCATATCATTATAAATCCGTGAGCGCCTTTGGTGACATACAAAATCTCCTTAAACTCCAAACAAAATATAGATGCTGCCATGCTTTCTTTGTAGCTGCATCAATATGTTGGGCCCAGGTTAGATCCTCAGAGATATTGACACCAAGGAACTTGAAACTGCTCAGCCACGCTACTTCTGATCCTTTGTGAGGGCTGATGTGTGTCCTCTTGTCTTACCCTTTCTGAAGTCTACACTCAATTCTTTGGTCATTGGATGCTTTATTATTTATGCGTCTTTGGTCACCTATAATGTAAAATCTCAATCTTTACCAACTGCTCACTGAAAAATATCCCTGCTCCATCCGAAACCATTCTGCACATGTATGGTACAAAACATGCAAACAGAATAACATTAATTACACAGTTGTAATTCACTTAATTTAGTTTGTATGTTTTATTCCACACATTTCACTTATGCCAAGTTACAAGGCAGATACTACAGCAGATTTGTCAGTCGGTCAAGTCAGGTTTATTTTCATTCCGACCATAAACTGCTGGAACAGTACACAGTAAAAACAAAACAACGTTCCTCCAGGACCCTGGTGCTACATGAAACAACACAAAACTACACTCAACTATGTGAGACAGCACAAGGCTGCACTAGACTACGTAAAACAACATAAAAACTGCACTAGACTACAGACCTGCACAGGACTACATAAAGTGCACAAAGCAGTGCAGGGCAGTATAATAATTAAAAAACAAGACAAATTACAATATAATAATAAATGATGTAGATGTCAGTCTAGACTTTGAGTATTGAGGGGTCTGATGGCTTGGGGGAAGAAACTGCTACATAGTCTGGTCGTGAGAACCCAAATCCTTTGGTACCTTTTGCCAGATGGCACGAGGGAGAAGTGTTTATCTGAGGGGTGCGTGGGGTTCTTCACAATGCTGTTAGCTTTGTGGGTGCAGCATGTGGTGTAAATGTCTGCAATAGTGGGAAGAGACCCCGATGATCTTCTCAGCTGACCTCACTATCCGCTGCAGGGTCTTGCGATCCGAGATGGCGCAATTCCTGAACCAGGCAGTGATGCAGCTGCTCAGGATGCTCTCGATACATCCTCTGTGGAATGTGGTGAGGATGGGGGGGGGGGGGGGGGAAATGGACTTCTCTCAGCCTTCACAGAAAGTAGAGACGTTGCTGGGCTCTCTTGGCTATGCAGCTGGTGTTGAGGGGCCAAATGAGATTCTCCGCCAGGTGAACACCAAGAAATTTGGTGCTCTTAATGATCTCAATGGGGGAGCCGTCAATGTTCAGCGGGGAGTGGTCGCTCCGTGCTCTCCTGAAGAGAACAATCATCTCTTTTGTTTTCTTCACATTCAGAGGCAGGTTGTTGACTCTGCACCAGTCTGTTAGCCGCTGCACCTTCTCTCTGTATGCTGACTCATCGTTCTTGTTGATGAGACCCACCACGGTCGTGTCATCGGTGAAATTGATGATGTGGTTCGAGCTGTCTGTTGCAGCACATTCGTGGGTCAGCAGAGTGAACAGCAGTGGACTGAGCACACAGCCCTGGGGAGCCCCCGAGCTCAGTGTGATGGTGTTGGAGATGCTGCTCCCAATCTGGACTGACTGAGGTCTCCCAGTCAGGAAGTCTAGGATCATGTTGCGGTCAATTCACAACAGGGAATCCACAATAATCAAATTGTTAAATTTAATACTGTTTTTAAAATGAATGCCAAAAATAACAATATGGTGTTATAAAATGTAAGGTTGCAGTGGGACAGTCTGAAAAGGCCGAAGGATTTCCTCCTGTTCCTGTTTTCATGGGTAAATGTAATTGGAAAGCTATGCTTAAAAATGTAATTGGTAGAGTGGGACCCTTTATGGACGGCACGAAACACCTCACGCATCCAAACTAAGTGAAGTTTCACATGGATCAACTGTACAAACTCACTTGTGATGGTTTAAAATATAGTAATTATAACAACATGTTCAGGAAATGTAGTAAATTTCAAAACCAGCTCTAACATATTCTCAAATCTTAGTATGTTCAAAACTGTTTAGTGGAATTTCAACTCCACATACGGTACCATGCAAATGTCTTAGGCACATGTAAAACAAATCTGTAAAGCAAAGATGCTTACAAAAAAAAACAAAATAAAAAGCTTCTATATATCAAAAAATTACTATAGAGCAATAAACAGCAAAAAAAACCTAAATCAAATCAATATTTGGTGTGACCACCCTTTGCCTTTAAAACTGCATCAATTCTCTCTGTGCACAGTCATGCAGTTTTATAAGAAAATCGGCTGGTAGGTTGCTCCAAACTTCTTGGAGAACTTGCCACAGTTCTGCAGACTTCGGCAGTCTCGCTTGCTTCTGTCTCTCCAGGTAATCCTGACAGCCTCAGTAATGTTGAGGCCTGGGCTCTGTGGAAGCCATATCATCTGAAACTATATATTAAAAAAATCTAGGATGCTTAAAATCTTTGCACAATTGAGATCACAGAAATACGATTCAACAACTGTAAACTGAAAATGTAGTTGCAGGTTTATAAACTGTTCTGAAAAGATAAGGTTAGGGTTATGTTAAGAATTCTTACGGGCATGCACTCATCGAAAATTTAGTGCCTCTACAGTTCAAGACCACCAAATCGCTCTATTGAAGGATGAAATGCACGAAGAAATATGCCTATAGAGTACATGTGTCGTTTGTTGAAAGTTTGAAGTGAATAATAATCACACATGCATGAGCCCCAAGTATTTGACAGGGGCCCTATTACATCAACCACATTTAACAGCAAAGGAAAAAACATCATACAAAAGGACGCAGTATATTGAGAATGGTTATAGAAATATTACCATTTGGTATAAATTTAAACTGCAGATCAATGGCCTGAAATAGAGGAGTTTTCAAGTAGGAAAGCCGTGGCATATTTTCATGGTATCAGACACTACAGAATTTGACTAAATGATTAACTATCATTTCTTGATGCAGTAGACAAAAGATATTAACAGAAATGGCAGATTTTGTTACAAAGCTCTAGTCTAAATAACAAAAGTATGATTATCAAAGTATGTGTACATAATACAACTTGAGATGCGTCTCGTAAAAAGAACCCCAAAAGAGCCCCCCAAAAAAGATTGAACACTCAATGTGCAGAGAGGGGAAAAAACAAATCATGCAAACAATCTCCGCAAGTAACTAGCATTCAGAACTGAATTCCACGACGAGAGTCCAAGACCCAAAGCACAGTGCAGAGCTGAGTAAATATCGCCGAGGAGCAAGCTGAATCAGCCCAGCATCCAGACCTTTCCTGTCTGGCCTGGCACCAAGCATGGAGTTCAGTCACCTAAATAAGCTCTATTCTGTCAAGGGAAGGGAACCTCAGTAAATCAATCTAATTAGAGGCTGAACAACACTTGGCTTATTATTGGATTTATGCTATTATCTTCTAATGCACAGATTTTTTTTTTGTTTTTTTCCTTGCTTTACCTCCGTTACATCTATTTTACCCTGAGGCTCTAGTTGGTGACAAAGACAGTTTCTTAAATTCAGTGATCAGAAGCCGAGTTTGTGTTCAAAGCCTTTCTTGAATTTTTTACGTTAATTCTACTCGGAAGGCATTTCAAAATTCACCTTCACAATCAGAAAGTTAGAATTCAATCTGGCTCTCCCTGATCATGAATTTTTAATTAGAATCTTTGGTTTTTAAATCAGGTTGGAATTACTTCTCCTTCTAGAAAATTTCTTTTGAATATTATTCCCTCCACCCTAACCCTATTTTCTAGTTTCACTTCAGGTCTGTTTTGATTGCGTTTTATATTCTGCATTTTTCTCTTTTTTTGCTGTTTACGTGATTTTTTTTATCTGGTGGGGTGGGGGGAATGATGTTTTCCTTTGAACAGTTCCATGGTTTTCTTTATTTCGTGGCTGTCTGCAAGGAAGATGAATCTCAGGGTTGTATACCGCATACGTACTTTGATAATAAATTTACTTCGCATCTACTGAGTCTTTGGGTCGTTTTCTTTCTTCTCCTCATGACAGTATAATATTTGCACAAGTATAAGCCTTGAACAATCATGAAAAACAAAAAACACACAGGATAATAACCCAACAGGACACCAGGCACATGAACTCCTGAAATCTGTTTCATGACGAAAGTCTGTCCTTCTGAATATAATGCATCAATTACAAGTGACAAATTCATGGTCATACTGCTATTGTCCCGTTCACCCTCGTCTCAAACAAAATGTAGCAACGAGGCTATAAAATCAAACCTCTATTTGAGTGAAAATGTGGGAAATGAAAGCTGACTGCTAATTTAACCACCTCAACACCCCCCAACAGATTTCTCACAACTGAGCGGCCTTGTTTTAACCAGCTGCCTACACACAGAAACAGGACCCATTGTTCTATGTCAGCTGAGCAGCTGTGGAATGATCATAAGCATCTGCTAAATGAGTGACGAAACAACTCTCCAGAACAGGCCAACTCTGTTTAAGGAGGGATACACCATTGTGGATGGTGGGAAATGGGTGCCACGGGAGCGTTACAGTTAGGCAACACTGTTACTGCTCAGAGCGCCAGAGTTGGGGTTCAATCCCAGCGTCTCCTGTAAGAAGTCTGTATATGACCCAGTTTTCTCCAGGTACTCCGGTTTCCAAAAACAGTCCAAAGATGTATCGAGTCGGTTAACTGGTCATTGTAGATTGTCCCGCGATTAGGTTAGAGTTAAATTGGGAGTGGTCAGGGTTGCAGAGCAACACGGCACAAAGGGCTGGAAGGGCCTATTCCACACTGCATCTCTAAATAAGCAAATACATACCTTCCCTGGGAATGCTAAATGATCCAGGAAGGTATTTCATGACATTGTACTCTGTCTCTCAGATGAACTTCACCGAGGACAACACAGACACATTTGAGACACCCTGCTCAAGTCAAGCATATATTTGGACCTTTTATATCATAACCTAATGCAGACTGCTAGACAGAGCCTTCCAGAGAAATCTACCATGTTGTACTTCATCTGCAATTTGTTAACACCATTTGAAGAGTTTCTCAAGCTTCTTTTTGGTTTAAAAAATTTATCTTACAAAAGCAAAGGAATAACCCCTGGAACAAAATTGAAATAATTGTACAACATAATATTAAAAGCACTGAGCCATGTCTGGTGCCCTGGTGAATAATTATCCGTAACTTGGCTGTGAACAAATAATCTATCTTGTTTCAGACTCTGTAACTCATTGGTTGTAAAGCCCTTTGGGAAATTCTGGTGTCACAATAGTATTATTGAGAACCTCATTTCATGTCATACAAATAAGACTCTTATGCTTACTGCTCGTTACACCACTGGCATTTAGGGTAGCAATAAAGGTCCACTATCTCCGTCTGTCCTTGGCCATCTTCTCTAGTGTGCCCTAGGTGTGGTTCAGGGTCCTCATTTCTGCCTCTACGGTACAGCGCCAAGTTTGCTTTGGTCTCCTGCGTTCCCTCTGCCCTTCAGGGGTCCAATGTGCTGTCGTGATGATAGAATTGGCCTCTCTTACCAGCATTCTGACCCATACAAAAGTGTGGACAGAACACACCCCTGGTACAGCTTCACCTTGGTATGGATACAGTACTTGGTATATCCCCATATGTTGCACATTGATCTGAAGATGTTTCCAGCTTCGCTGAGTCTGCACTGGATGTCGAATTTGGTCCCAACATCCTGCCAAATGATGGTGCCAAGGTAGATGAATCTGCCAGCGCTGGGTAAGTTGATGCCATATGGCCTGACAGAAGGAAGAGAATCTATAGAGAAGACCATGGTCTCAGTTGTTCTCTGGTTGATTCTGAGTCCAAACTGCCCACCAAAGGGAAGGGGCACAGAGTTTTCTCTTGTATGTGCTGGTATGTATGTGACAGCAATGCCAGGTCATCCGCCAAGTCAAGGTCTTTGAAAGTACAGAACAGAGTCCACCTAATGCCTCTCTGCTTATCTTTTGTTGTTTGCCTCATAACCCAGTCAATCCCCAGGTTAAATAATATCACCAATATCACACAGCCTTGCCTGATGTCTGTCTTCACTTAAGCTCAAATTGCAGTCTCCAATTGTCCAGGTAAAATTAGCATAGAAACTCTGGATAATCTGGATGATTTTGGAAGGGATCCCATATAATCTGAGAATTCACTCGAGGCTTTCTCTAGTGATGCTTATCAAAAGCCTTTTTAAAAGTCCACGAAGTTTACATGCAGTTATCTCTACCACTCTGTGCACTGTTCTGCAATGTAACAGTGTGAAGATCAGGTCCACACCGCCTTTGTTCTTCCTGAAACCGGCTTACTCTTTCCTCAAGCATACAATCGACAGTATCTGTAATCAGTTGACCAATGACCTTGGTGAGAATCTGGCTGGGCACGGACAAAAACTGCGATGCCAAGCCAGTTGTTTCTTGGCACTGCTTTCTTGAAGATCCTAACAATGACTCCCTATTTTCCATCCTTTGACACTTGTCTCTACTCCAAAATTTACAGTAAACAGTGGTTGCAGAATGGCTGCTGCAACCTTTGGTTCATCTTTGAAGAGTTCAGTGTTCAAAATTGTCAAATTTGCTATTCTTTAGTGATTAATCGCAGCAACATTCTTCTTTCTTGGGTGGATCTGCGTTGATGTCAAGGTCCTTTACTGCCTCTTGTATGTCAGGCTTTTGCGCTGGTGGTGGCTTATTCAGTAATTCTCTGAAATACTCTGTGCATCATGCCTCTTGCTCTTTCGCTGTTGTCAAAAGTAGACTGTTCTAATCACTCATGGGACCACTGGATCTGGCCTGAACTTACCGCACGCCAATTTGAAATCCTACATACCTTTCCCTGCTCACCTCGATTGGCTGCTTTTTTGGCCTATATTACAAGGTCTTACATGTGGACTCTCTCATCCTTTCTTTAAAGTCTCTTGACTTTCTTGTTAGCTTCAGTACATGCCAGTTAAAGTTTCACCTGGTCATATTGACTTTGCATCCAGCATTACTTCTTCGTTTTCCATCTTTCTCCCAAAGGCTGTCTATGATTCCTGCTGCATTAAATTTTGGTTCTCCTTTCCAGCTCTGTGTCTGAGAGAAACCTCAGTGCTCTCCTTAAAGACTGAGGCAACTGTTTCCACATTGTGTTGATCTTGTCTACTAGAACATCCCCGTCAAGGTCTTGTAAAGCCTGAAATCTGTTCTTCAGCTGAATGTTGAAGGCAAATCTCACATTGGTGACCTTGAGCTTCTCAACATCAAAACATCTTTTTATTTGTGTTCTGGTCTCAGCGTTTCGCAGCTTGAGTTTCATCACTGCCACAACAAGGTGGTGATCACTTCCTGTATCTGCTCCTCTCTTCAGCTTCACATCCTGCAAAGATCACCCCCACAAACCATTGATCATTAAGTGATCAATCTGGTTCCTGCCATGTCCATTGGGTGAGCACCATGTCAGTTTGTGGATTTCATGCTGTGGAAAGAGGGTCCCTCCCATGACCAGACTGTTCATGGCACAGAATTCCACCAGTCTTTCACAATTTTTATACATCGCTCCACATTCATGCGTCCCCCTATAACCCCAGTGAAGCGCGAGTTGTTAGTTCCCACTTTGGCGTTTAGATCTCCCATGAAGATGATTATGTGGTGTTAACTCTACCTCTGATTACAGCTTTGTAGAAGACATCCTTTCCTTCAGTGTCACTATCATTAGTTGGAGCTTAGCACTGGATCACAGTCATGTTCGCTCACTTCCCTTTCAGCCTCCTGTTGGTGGTTTCCATTCCAGCAAGCTTTTCTCAATGCCTTTCTTCAAAATGACAGCTACAACATCATGATGCTGATCATCGTCTCTTCCGGAACATAAAACTGTTCCATCAGATGTTGCTTTTAGTCTGCCAGACTCTGTCCATCTGCTTTCTCTGACACCCAGGAAAATGTAATGACGCATTTCTGCAGTTATTTGTGGTGGCTTGCCAGTGTTGTACATGGTTCATACATTCCAGAAGCCAATTCTGGTCTGGTTCTTGGCAGTGTTCAGGCCTTCCTTCATCATACCAATAACTTCCTCTCAGTTTCCACTACTGTCAGCCATGCAAGTCCCAGGTGGAGACAGGAATACTACTGCACACAGATATAGAGGATTCTTCACTGTTATTTCCATAATAATTTAGTTCTACCAGTCAAGATTGTCAACTGAGCTGAACCCCCAAACCTGGAGGGGCAGTGGGATACTCTCAGTCCAGCCTCTACCTTTGACTAGTTTGGCATAGGTGATTCTACCAGGAGCCAAAGCCTAAAGCCCTGACCGCAGCCAGCATAACTCTCTGGGTCATTGAGGCATGCAAGCCTCCAAACTGCAACAAGGTTGTGGTCCCCTTGGAGCTGCTTTATCTACTGTTAAATTTACGGAGCTAAGCATATAAACCTGGACTGATATCCAGGTCCCACCAGCATTTGTTGTTAGCTTAGCAGCTTGGTTGCATTTAATATCAATTCTGTTTTCACAAAATGGGCATATCAACACCCCATTTGTTAATAGGATCAGTGATTGGGATCCAGCAGTATTGTTGAAATTTCCCACATTTTCTTTTGGCGTTGAAAACATTTCCATAATCAAAACACCAGTTCAAACATTCATAGTAATGGGGGAATGGTGGAATGGCCTTTTAATCTAATCTTCTGGTTAAAATTCTGACAAGATCAGGTATTGCTGTGTTTGACATTGAGGGAGAGTGCCAGGGCACCAGCATGCAGGATATCCAATAGAACATTAATGATAACTCTGCTTGTACAGTGTGTGAGCTCCTCTCAGGTGGGTGTGGCTAACTGAGTGGCATAGGATTAACACTACAAACTACCACAACATCTCCCCTTCTTGAAAAAGAAGAAAAATTGATCTAAGTAAACAGAAGCTAAAGTCCTAGGTGCACAAGACGGCAAGACATGAGAAGAATTGAGCCAATCATCCAATCCAGTCAGCTCCACCAATCCATCATGGCTTATTTATTTTCCCTCTCAACCCCATTTTCCTGCCTTTACCCCATAACCTATGATGTCCTTACTAATCAAGAACCTACCAACCTCCACTTCAAATGCTTTGGCCTCCAATGAATTCCACAAATTCAGCACACTCTGATGAAAGATATTCCTCAGCTCTATTCATCTATTCTGAGGCTGTATCCTCTGGTCCTCGACTCCCCCACTACTGAAAACATACTTTCAACATCCATTCTATATTTTTCCTTTCAGTATTCAATAGGTTTCAATGAGATTACTTCCCCTCCCTCCCCGTTCTTCTAACCTCCAGCGAGTACAGGCCCAGAGTCATTAAACATCCCTCATGTGTTAAACCTTTCATTCCCCGGATCACTCTTGTAAACCTGCTCAGAACCCTCTCCAGTGCAAGCACATTGTTTCTTAAATGAGGGGCCCAAAACTGCTCACAGTACTTCAAATACAAGAAAACACTACAGTGCTCCCTGATCCCACATGCTACGAAACTGGGAGTTGGGTTCAAATCACTCCTCCTTTCAAAGTTCAATTTAAATTATCAAAATACATGCACACTACCATATGCTACCTTCAGATTCATTTTCTTGTGGGTGTTTACAAGAAAATGACAAATACAATAGAATTTTACAAAAATCTATACATAAATAGACTAACAACCAATGTGCAAAAGAAGTCATATTTGGCAGATAAAGCTAATTAAGAGAACGTTAAGTTGCAAAGATTCCTTGAATTCAGTCTGTAGAATCAGTTCAGAGTAGTCATGAATGAAGTTATCCATGCCAACTGTAGGGGAAGAACTGCTCCTGAACCTGGAGGTAGGACCAAAGACTTCTGTAGCAAGAACACCTCATTAAAGGCGCTGTAGATAAAAAGAGCATTGCTACCAAATTTCTTTTACTGCATACAACTGAGACAAACATATCCTATTCGAAAATGAATGATAATAAATACTGCTGGATTAAAAAAAATAGGAAATGCCAGAAGAAGACATTTTAAGCTTGACCACTGCCATGAACAATAGCAGCAGCATTTTGCAGAAATCTGATGGTAATTTGCCCTCAATAGAACTAAGAGATGTTTGGGGTGTCCAGGGAGGGGTAGCACCTCTAGTGAAGGGGCTTGTCATGTCCGTTCTGGAATCCAAAGTCCATGTTTCACAATACCAGTCTTGCTAATTTAACTGGTGAGTTTCTGAGAAGCAACTCAAAAGCAAGAGCAGCACATTTTGGGATCACATTTTGGGAAAGCAGGAAATGTACGGATGAAAACTCCTAAATACAGATGACAAAAATCAGGAAAAGTTTGATAACAGTTCGACCAAGCCTAATGAAGGAAGGATGGCAGATTAATATTTCCTTTGAGTCTGGATTTAATTCTCATAATGAAAATCTGCCTCCAGCTAACTGACTTGTTAATTTGTTTGAAGGAGAGAGCTCTAATTCACTGTGAAAGTCAGCAATTTTTCCACAAGGTTCATCCAAATTGACATAAAGTGTTGTATTTTGTACATTATAGAACACAGGACCCAACTAAGAAATTGTAAAAATTCATTTGCCATCTTTTACTTTCTGCTCACAAAGAAAAGTCCTTATTTAGTAGCTTATTTAATTATTGCAATGTATCTCACAAATCATTTGAGCTGCAGAACAATTAATACAAGATTGTCAAGCAAGGAAGGACATAAAGAAAAAATTAATGCAGAGAGATAGTAAAGGTACAAACTGGTGGAGCGGTACAGGTAGCATAGCAGTTAGCACAACCGCTTAACAGCACCAACGATCACCAATCAGGATTCCATTCCTGCCAGAGTCTGTGAGAAGTTTGTACCTTCTGCCTGTGAATGCATGGGTTTCCTCCGGCTGCTCCAGTTTCCTCCCACAGTCCAAACATGCACAGTTCAGGGTTAGTAGGGTGAGGGCATGCTACGTCGTCACTGGAAGCACTTGTACCGAGCACAAATCCTCTCTGAATTGATTTGATGCAAGCAACGCATTTCACAGTATGTTTTGACGTACATGTGACAAATAAAGCTTCCTGTTCTCTCTTCTTGTGTTCAATGGACAATAATGGATGGAGAAAATCAAAATAGTTAAACTATTTTGTAACTGACAATTCAACATAATGATCTTTAGGTGCTCATTTTTGACGCCAAAATCATCACATCTCTGGAAATCTTGTTTATTGCTGAGACCATCCACTGAACAGACGAGGGCCACCATGTCCATTATGGGAAAGCCCATGATTTTGATGATGAATTTGAGAAGTCAAAAATCCTTTAGCCAGAGGGCGGTGAATCTTTGGAATTCACTGTCACAGAGGGCTGCAAAGGCCAAGTCACTGGGTATATTAAAAGCAAGGGTTGACAGATTCTTGATTAGTCAGGGAGTCAAAGGTTACAGGGAGAAGGCAGGAGAATGTGGTTGAAAAGGATGATAAATCAGCCACGATACAATGGTGGGGCACTTTCGTTGGTGCGAATGGCTTAATTCTGCACCTAAGAGTCATGGTCTTATGAAAGTTACTGTCATTATTGAAATCAAAAGCTACTGAAGTCTCCCTTCCCAACATCTACATGCTGACACACCAACAATGAAAAAAGACAGATCTTAATGGATGATTCTTAAATTAATTCACCACAGTGATAAACTGGATTTTTTAAAATGGTGCAAAAGTTAAAGACAAAGGCTGATGGCTAGGCACCACCCCACCAAGTTATATTTCTCTTCCCCCTCCCTCTTCTCCTATTCCCTAATTTGGCCCTTTACTTCTTCCCACCTGCCTGTCATTTCCCTCGGGTGCCCTCCTCCCCAATCAGATTCTTCCTTCTCCAGCCCTTTATCTTTCCTACCCACCTGGCTTCAGCCATCACCTTCTAGCTATCGTCCTTCCTCTCCCCCAACCCTTTTATTCTGGTATCTTCCCCCTTCCCTTCTAATCCTGAGGAAGGGTCTTCAGCACAAAACGTCTTTTGTTTATTCATGTCCATAGGTGCTGCCTGACTTGTTGAGTTCCTGTAGCGTTTTTGTGTGTGTTATTTTGGATTTCCAGCATCTGCAGACTTTCTTGTATTTCAGTTAAATCTTCATGTTAAAAGCACTTGATTATTGTGAAAGACATGGTAAAAAAGCAAGTTAGAATCCAAACTTGTCTGCAAATGCAAGGTCTAACTGGGCAGATATTGTGCAGACTAAGCATTCACAGGAAACTTTTAAAAAGGAACAAGATCTAACCTAATAGACTACACAGTCTTGGTCCAGTAAATTTCCAAATAACTTTTCTTTTTGTACAAGTCTCTACTTCAGGGGTTCCCAGCCTGGGGACCACGGACCCCTCGGTTAATGGTAAGGATCCACGGCATAAAAAAGGTTAGGGACCCCCTGATCTACTTGTAATTTTACGGCATCCAAGATACAATCAGATGGCTCCACACTGGGCACTGCATGGTTGAAAATGTTTTGCCACAGAGAAGAAGCAAAGCAGACAGAAAGTTTATTTTGCATTTAAAATGACACATTAGGTACTCATGGCATTAAGATGCCAGTGTACTCCATAAAAAGATCAGTACAACCATATAAAAGCAGCTCCTGTCTGTTTGACTTACAAACTGTTCCATCTTAGTTTGAAAATTACAAGGGATTGATCTGCGTGGTACATAGATTAAGAGACGAGAAAAGATTATGCACTTCAAGAGCACCATAGAAAAAACGAGGAATTTTTTGCACGTCTTAACAAGGAGATAATGACATGATTCTCTCTTTAAGCTTTCAGTTTCAGAGGTATTCAAACATGTCTACACTTTCTCCATCTGTTAACACAGTTTTTATATTTTGTACACAACTGAAATGCATTATGCCTATTGTTTGTACCTTTATACTTAATGGTAAAAGAAAATATCAAATGAGATTTTTCTTCAAGATAATGAAACCAATCTGGTGAACTTATTGGCCTCTGTCATAATTTTGTCACCAGCTTCAAAACCCTAACAATGAAAATCCCAGGTAGCAAAACGGCTCAGCACAATGACTTACTGCTATAACCTCACTCAACCAAGCAACACCATCAAGGCCATTGTTCATTCTGTCTTCGCATCACTAGTTTAATAAAAGGAACCTTTTGTGACAGCGGCCAACAATTCTATATGACTGTGTTATTCCCTGTAGTCTGCAATGCAATGCCTGGATTAATGTGTTAACAGCTTAGAAAGATCTACGCTCATAATATGTAAATAATGATATAACCTTTTACAAATTTACAAAAGCTTCAGAAGTTTACATACTATTCAGGTACCCAGTAACTATTCGTTTTAAGGATAAGTCCACTATTTTTCATGAACAGTGAGAAACAGCACTGGAATAATAATCTCTTCTACCTCTTTTTATATTTAAAAAATCCACTTTATCACTGGAATTAATGTATTCTTTATAATGAAACACTTACTTTTGTTGAGGTAAAATGCACCATCTTCAAAAATACCACTACAGTCTGGTCCTACGAGTTTGTTAAAACTTGTGAAGCCAGAAGCTCCCCCTCCCCGCAGATTAAACTTCAGCTGCAGTACAGCTGAGGACAACTGTGAGATGGACAGGTGTCTGATGAATTTGACCCCGTGGTGGACTGGCTTCAGGATGTCTTTCATTAACATTGTGATGCTGGAACTTGTAAGTGCTTTCCCACTGCCTTCAACATCTCTGGTTACCTTCTGTTTAGAAGAGACTGGCTCAGCTGATGAACCTTTAACAGAAGATGCAACATAAGAAACCCCACTTATAGATTAGTGAATCACAGGATTTAGCAATCTGGATCATTGTGCCTCTTTGAAAAAGCAATCTAATTAAACCTAACCAACTCCTCCACCCCAGTCCTTCACATATTGTATTCAAATCCTTCTCGACAGTAACCATTGGACCTTTCGCAACATAACCTCACAGAAAAACCAGATTTGCAAATTGAACTCCTTGGAAATCAACATAAAAATTCAGATGTTTCAAAGTTCAAAGTAAATTTATTATCAAAGTGCAGCGGTGTGCTACACGCAGCGCTGCAATAACGACACAGAGTCGGTGAGCTGCAGTTACAAAAGAGGTTTAGTCAAACTTTGCGGCCTCGCTTTAAAGCCTTCCTGATCCCGCCCTCCCCGGGCAGGAATGCTGTAAGGGGCACGTATTCACAGTCCCGTCCCACGGGCGGGCTTTTCCCCTTGCTGGTGAAGGAGGCTTGGCGCCCACTTTGGAACCGGCCTCAATGCCGGCGCACACCACTTTGTGAGCCGGTTCGAGCGCGCTGGGAAGTGGGTCGCCACAAAAGTACATGTATGTCACCATATACAACCCTGAGATTTATTTTCTTCTGAGAATTCAAAGTAAATACAAAGAAACAACAGAATCAATGAAGCAAAAATCACACACAAGACAGTCAGTGTGTATAAGACAATGAACCGTGCAAATGCAGAAAGAAAAAAAACCAAACAAAATAATAATAAATAAATAAACAATAAGTATTGAGAACATGAGATGAAGAGTCCATGAAATTAAGTCCATAGGATGTGGGCACAGTTCAGTATTGGGGTGAGTGAAATTATCTGCTCTGGTTCTACAGCCTGATGTTGAGAGGTAATAACTGTTCCTGAAGCTAGTGGTGTGGGTCCTGAAGCTCCTGTACCTCTTTCCTGATCGTAGCTGCAAGAAGAGAGCATGATCTGGGTGATGGGGGTCCTCAATGATCGGTGCTGCTTTCCCATAACAGCATTCCTTGTAGATGTAACCAGGCTTTCGAGTTTGTGTCAGAACTGGCCAATTTTGGTCAAGGTCTAAAATCAATTTTTCCTCTCTCCACAGACGCTCCGAGCTGCAGAACATTTCCACATTCACAGATATCTGCTACTGCAGAATTTTGCATCTCACAATTGGAGCAATGCTTGTTTTACCTTGTCCTCTACTCATTTAAATGTTCCAGGAAGATTTAGCTACAATTAGCAAGCCTTTACACTAACCTCTCCCAGCCTCACCACCAACTCCTATATCATTTATTCGCTTCAGTTCTCCATTCTGTCATATATGTCCTCTTTGTTCTCTCCATCTGTTCCTCTACTGTCTTAAAACAAAACTGGCTTTCTATTACCGACCCAATTCCAGGGAAATGCCATTGACTTGGAGTCAACTCAGTTGTTCTCCCCCCGCAACCCTCGATGGATACCCAACTTGCTGAGATTTTCAAACTGTTTCTGTTATTACTTCACATTTCTCGTGTCACTAATTGTTTGCTTTTCAAATTAGTCTGCCTCGCTCACCTCTTCAAACATGTCACCTGTTCACCAAGCTGCCATCAGGGAGATGCTAAAAGTCCATCACCAGAACTGCACCTTGCCTCTGAAGCTTCTTTCCTGTAGCCAGCCAGCTTCTCAACAAAAGGTGCAATACCCCAACTGTCCTTGCACAACATCCGTTAAATGGTCTTTCCTGCTAGACCATTAAAACTCACCTGAATAGATTCTCATTTCCCTTCCCCTTTAGTTTCTACTGACTGACAAGACACAAAAAGAAAACGTAAACCATGGGAGAGAACCTCCCTCTTCCACCTAACTACCCTTAAAGCTGCTCCAGCATTTAATAAGACATGGCGAATCTGTCTGAAACCTCACATTTCCAGATCACTTGGCACTTCACAATGAAGTAAAAGCAGGAGTGGGTCACCGAGCCCCTCAAGACTGCTGCACCATTCAACATCATGGCCTCAACTCCCTTGAAATGCAAGGTTCTGCAAACTAAGTTAAGGCAAAAGACAACACGAGTGAATCTGCAGATGCTGGAAATAAATAAAAACACAAAATGCTGGCAAAATGCTTCAGGAGGGTTGAAGGGTTTCGGCCTGAAACATCGTCACTACCTCCTCCCATAGATGCTGTCTGGCCTGCTGAGTTCTGCCAGCATTTTGTGTTTTTAAGGCAAAAGACAAATTCTTTCTATTTAGTCCACCTATGCCCAAAGATGCTGCATCTACTTTCTTTTGACCTGATCACTCACGATTCATCTTTGAACACTGACGAACAAGCAATCAACATATTACATACCAGAGTCAGTCCTGTGCAGTCCAAGCGATTACATTTTTCTAAGGTAATCAAGTTAACAATTAGCTTTCTCTTGTCTTGGATGTGAAGAGGATGTCTTTGTCAAAACAGACTTCATCATAACACAGTAAAAACAGATTATGCTCGAAATATTCAGCAGGATAAAGTAAAAAAATGTTTCAAAACTTTCAGTCTTTTCCCCCCATTTCTATGTATTTCATTGTATGCCGTCGCAAGGACAACAAACTTCACAATACATGCTGGTTGTGGCGCAATGACACAGTGATTAGCACAATGTTTTACAGTGCAGGTGACCAGGGTTCAATTTCTGCTGCTTCCTGCAAGGAGTTTGTACATTCTCCCCGTAACCACGTGGGTTTCCTCCCACAGTTCAGAGACCAGTAGGTTGATCAGTCATCGTAAATTGTCCCGTGATTAGGGTGGAGTTAACCTGGCGATTGCTGGGCAATGCAGCTCGAAGGGCCGGAAGGCCTGTTCCATACTTTATGTCAGTGAATGAACAGTAAACCCCATTCGGATTCTGAGCTCAAGTTTGGGTTTTGTCCAATTTTAATTAGCAATGATGATGTGTTAAGAGTTTTCCTGAAGATATCCTAATCCTCAGAGCTACCAGAATTACTGGCAAAATATCCTAGATGTTCTGCCCAGTGCTTATCCCATACCAATATTTCAGTAACAGTGCATCTGATCACTGATGTAGTGCTTCGTTCATTACAAAAGTGGCTGCAGTCAGGGATCAAAGAATGAAAAAGGCACTATGTATATACAAGTCTTTCTTTTATTTCCACGTGTAATTCCAAGTATTGATCCCACCTTACTGAAACAAAACGCAAATCATGTGAAGCTTTTGGAACTCAAAATATTGAACACAGGCATGCAATCTTTTGATGCATGATAAAATATGATGCAATTTCAAAAGTTAAATTTAATACCAGAGAATGGATACAGAATACAACCTGAAACTCTTCATAGACATCCACAAAACAGAGATAAAAATCCAAAGGAGGAATGACAAAGAACATTAGAACCCGAAGCCTCCCCTCCCACTCCCCCCCATCATGCAATAGCAAAGCCCCAGAGAACATGATCTAGAATCCATCAAAAACTACTGTCCACCCCAACACTTCAATATCTTAACAGGCCCTCTGTCTCTCTAATGAGTGCAAATTTCAATACAATACAAAGTTCAAAGTAAACTTATTATCAAAGTACATATACGTCACCATACAAGACTCTGAGATTCTTTTTCTTGCAGGCACTCACAATAGAACAAAGATGAGCAAGTCGATGACCTTCAGTCCAAGGAAGAAATATATTTCCTGTTAAAATGCCTGAAATGAACCACCACTTGATTTTATATTGAATCTTCAAACCTAAATGATTTATCAACATTTGAAAATTCTTCAGCCAGGCTTGTCAGCTACTTACGAGCACAGGACTACGATCAATGTACATGTGCTGGGTCTTTATCTACTGGACTTTTCACCAATTGACTGGAACAGCTGCTATCATACTGCACTCAAACAATCTGGATAGCACTTTTATGGGAAATGGGTCAATTATCCTTTGGCTTACAGCAAAATGCAACAAATTGTTGCTGTCCTCTGCAATACGAGGCAGTCCGTTAACTCACTTCTAGCATAATCACCATGGATATGAAAGAGTAGCTGGTGAAGTTCATGCTCATCTTGAGGGGTCCAGCGGTGAAGGCTCAGTCAAATATCCACTCGAAAGTACAGTTAACGGAAGAACATGCAAGACTTGTATTATAGGCTTATGACTCCAGGGCAACATGCACAAAATGCTGGAGGAACTCAAGTAGCATCTATGGAAATGAATAAACAGTTGATGTTTTGGGCCGAGACCCTTCTACAGGATCCAGAAGGAAGGGGGAAGATGTCAGAATAAAAAGGGTCGGGGGGGGGGGGGGTGGGGGAAGAGACTAGCTAGAAGGTGGCAGGTGAAGCCAGGTGGGTGGGAAAGGTCAGGGGCTGGAGAAAGAAGATTCTGATAGGAAAGGAGAGTGGACCATAGGAGAAAGAGGAGGAGGATGGGACCCAGTGGGAAGTAATAAGCAGGTGAAAAATAAAAGGCTAGAGTGGGGATTGAGATGTGGGGGGGGGGGGGGGGTGGGGGAGCATTTGTTTGCCAGAAGGAGAATTCGATATTCATGCCACGAGGTTGGAGGGTACCTAGGTGGAATATAAGGTGTCGCTCCTCCGCCCTGAGGTGGCCTCATATTGGCACAAGAGCCAGCCACGGACTGACATGTCAGAACGGAAATGATTATGACTTCACGTACAGTTACTATAATTAATGAAAGCATGCTCATCAAGAAGTGAGCTAAACAAAATTGTTGTGGGTAAATATATTATCCATAATGACAATGTTTCCCTCAGCAAATGTTAACACTTAGATGAGATCAATGATTTCCATTAAGCATTCCTAACATTTTCCATTAAAATGTCTTTCAACCTACTTGTTAAACATATATTTCAAATACACCATTAAAGTGGGTAGAGAAGATGGTTGGGAAACATTTTAGATTTCATTGCAGATGTTAGGTTTTAGAGTTTGGCAAACTAGATTGGATGAGATTTTCAATAATAAACCTTCGTTTAGGAGAAGAGCCAGCCAGTCCAAAACAGGATTTTCTTAAAACTAAAATATAGCAACATCTATGCATACAAACCATTTTATATCAGTAAGATTTCAGAAAATAATCTAGACTGCTGACCCAACACAGTTTATAAAGAGACAAAGTACCTTGAATTAGACGTGAAAGCAAACTTCCCCCCTGTTCATCTGGATGCAAATGATCTCAAGGTATTACTCAAATGACAGATTATGAAATGTCATGGAACTATTTGAAGTGAAATGGAGTTTCAGTATTTCCCAAGAAAAATATTAATATGGGAGGATTAGTATAAAATCCCATACTCGTAACTTAAAGCATGGATTATCAACTCATATTTCTAAATTTCTACTCATTACAATTACATGTCGATTGAACCACTGTTCTTTTACATTATCAAGATTGCAAATAATAACTCTCAGTTCAGCTATATTTTTCCATTAGCCCTTAGTAGCTACTCTCAAAGCATTTTTAAAATTACTTTCCTACATCTGATTAAATTCAAATTAATCCATTCAATGTACAACAAACAATTTCTCCTTTTGTTTATCTTTGCTCCTGCTGCCTACAGCAATGGTTCTCCTTGTCTTCTAAATGTCATCTCAGCTCAGTTCAATGGAATGTCTGCTCACACCTCAGATATAACTCAATCAGCAAATACCATGACCATTTCAGAGCAGTTAAAAGGTGAACAGAAACCAGTCTAAGCTCAGCGGATCAGCCTTTGTACTGAAAAATTCAAAGACTACATTACCACTAAAACAAAATGCAGATGATTTAGTGTCTATGAGGGAGGGGTATTTGGAGATAGTAAAACGGAAAAATAAAGGTTGGAATTCTGATTTTTATATAAAAAAGTAGTTTTTAAAAAAAACAGAATTGCAAATTAGAAATATATAAAAATCACAAAAGAATTTTCACTGGTATGTTCAAAAGAAAAATAATCTAATTCCACCTTAAAAATAAAGATTTTAAAGAAGCAGAAGAATAAAATGCATCCAAATAGACTTAATTTTAAAGCAAAAGTTTTAGGCACATATATAGCTAGAGTGCCCAAACCTTTGCACAACTCTGTAATAATTTTATGTGTTGCACAGTTCTGCTGCCACAAAGAAAAACAAACTTCATGACATATGTGAGTGATGATAAACCTGATTCTGATATGGGTCTCTATTTGTGGACTGAGAGTGGGATGGGGGTCAGGGAGAGGGGAAT
Organism: Hypanus sabinus; assembly: GCF_030144855.1. Classification (NCBI taxonomy): domain Eukaryota; kingdom Metazoa; phylum Chordata; class Chondrichthyes; order Myliobatiformes; family Dasyatidae; genus Hypanus; species Hypanus sabinus. The sequence goes on along the minus strand of NC_082710.1, from coordinate 103,738,359 downwards.
CATGATTGGGAAAAGGAGAAGGGAGGGGCGAGGGAGCGAGAAGCACCATAAAGATGTGCTGGAAAGATCAATAAACCAATTGGAATTGAATAACCTTGCCTGGTGTCTCAGGGATTGCTGTGTCTTCACCCATGCCAAAACCCCCCCCCCCCAACCCTGGCACTCCCCTGCCATCTATCCCGCATCGCCCCCACAGTGCTCAACCCTCACCATTCCCAACATCCTTTATCCTGCCAGATTTACAAATTCGTCCTCCGCTTTACAATGACAAACACAATTCTGTGCAAATGTCTAGGGCATCATATATATTATATATTGCAAATATACACAAACACACGCTTAAGACTTTTTGCACGGTATTGTATGTAGCTGGCCAAAAGGGCACCCTTGAAAGAGCATTTGAGACAGGAAACATAATACAGTAAGTTTCAAAGTGGTTCTCAAAAAGGGTGAGTGAGGATGGTTAGAAATTAAAAGTTCTGAAAAAGGGAAAAGGTTACAGTGGTCAATGTTATAATACAGGACCTGGCAGAGTGGAAGCGGATAATCACAAGGAGTCTATAAAATGGGAGTTAATAAAAAGTGAGAATTCAGGGCCAACTTGATGCCGTAAAGGAGTCGTTGGTAATCAATGTCATTGGCAAAGCCCATGTCCAAGGGATAGAGATTTGGATAAAGAAAGAAGCAAGTGGCAAGCTTAGAGAAGTAAAAATAGGGGAAGACCCTTCAGGAATATAGAAATAGTAGGGCAAGGAGGGGAGTATAAAACATCACCAGCAAACTGAACGAAGGAAAAAGAAAATTCAAGGGCATTTAACGGTATTAAAGGCAAGAAGATTAGCAGGGATAAAGTAAGGCTCATTATGACAAAATTTGCAACCAGTGCCTGGAGCTATTGGGTGTGGGTGAGATCTTAATTGAGTACTTCTAAAGGAGAAGGATGATATATTCAGTAAGGAAGTGAAATTCTAGAACAAGGTTTCCATTAAAAGGTTTGAGGTATTAGATGTCTTAGTAAGCTTCAAGGTGATTAAATCCCTAGGGCCTGGTAAGATCTTTGCCAGACTGCGCTAGAAGAGATTGCTGGGGCTCTGGCAGAGGTTTTTAAATCTTTAGTAGTCACAGGCGAGGAGCCAGATGACCATTCAACAGTGAATGTGGAATTGTTAGTTGAAAATAGCTATTTGTTATTTGAGCAGCAAAGATAAACCAGGTAATTATGATCCAGTACATTTAATATCCTTGGTAGGGAAGTTAATGGAAAAATTCTGAGGAACAAGATTATCTTACACTTTGAAAGGCAAGTACTACAGAAAAATAATCAGAATGGCCTTCTCAGGGGAAGTCCTGTGTAAAACTGAGTCACAAAACAGTACAGCTCTTTGTCCAGCCTTGTCTGTACTGAACTATCAATATGCTTGGTCCCATCGACCACCACCTCTCCGTACCCCTTCCCATCCATTTCCTTTAAATGTTAAGTTTGCACCTGCATCCACCCCTTCTGCTTGTTCCACACTCTCACCAGCCTCTGCGTGAAGAGGTTTCCCCTTAAACATTTCACCTTTCACCCTTACCCTACTATCACTATTTTAGGTGTCAACAAACCTTAGTGGAAAAAAAACAGCTTGCATTTACCCTATCCATACACTTCATAATTTTGTACACCTCCATCCTTGTTCTCCTGCACTCCACGGAACATGTCCTAACCCATTCAACTTTTCCCTACAACTCAGTTCCTCAACATCTGATTGAATTTTTCATAGTAGTAGCAAAGTACATTGAGGGTAAGAACTTCGTCTAGGCCCTTCATGGAAGAGAGGTCCAGAAAGCCTGAACATATGGGATCCAGGTAACTGGAAGCAAAGGATGATTTTTTTTACTAGAAGCCAATGAACATTAATGTATTACGAGTTTTGCTGCTCACTTAAGAATTTATCATATAGTGCATATTAATAATTTGGAATTGAATATGGAGCTAAGATTAGTAAAATTGATACAAATTTTGGTGGTGCTGCTAATATTGAGGGCCACATGATGATATTGATGAGTTGGTGAGATGGGCAGAGCAAGGACAGAGGGAATTTTATCCCATCTGGTGATGCATTTAGGGATGGCTAACAAGTCAGCCACAGTGAGAATGCAAAGGAACAAAGCGACCTTGGTGGACAAGCTAAGTGGTCCACGAGGAAGCAGCAGAGATCAATAAGGTAATTAAAGAATGCATGCAAGATATTAGGCTGTGGAGATGCGTCTCTACCAAAGGTGTAAGGAGCTCCCTCCCTCCGCTAGCCTGCAAGTCACCTTTGGGCAAGGTATAGCACTTGTTTAACCTTCTCCCCCCCCCCCACCCCACCTGAAGCCATGTGAAGCCATGGGAACAGGTGGTGGATGGTCGTACGCACAGCTGGTACATATCACAAGTCCTGGTTGTGCGACCACTGACACCAGGCAGACGATCTCTGAAGAATATTGGTAATCGCTGGAGTCTCCCATCTTGTAAAGACACAGCCCAGAAGAAGGCAAAGGCAAACCACTTCTATAGAAAATTTGCCATAAGCAATCTTGGCCATGATCACCTACATCATACAACATGGCACAAAACCAACGAACAGTGCAGAATAACTGCTTCCATTAGCTGGGACACAGAATGACCAACTTCATTAAACTCTTGTTTAAAGTACTCTGATGTAGTCAGACTGGAGAGGGTGTAGAAGAGATTCACCAATATGTTGCCTCAGATGGAGCATTCATGTTAAGGACAAGAGACTGGGTCAGTGGAGTTTGTTATCATAGATAAAACCTGGCCCTTTGCCCCTCCACATCCATATCCAACATTGTGCTTATCCATCCTAGTACCATTCGGTGCTTTTGTGGTACCTCCGGAAGGTGGAATCCACCATGACGGACCCTCACCATCCAGGACAAAGATTCAAAGTACATTTTGTACATTTTGCATACAAGTTGTATGCAGTATACAACCCAGAGATCCGTCTTCCCCAAAGCCAGCCACAAATCACAGAAGAGCCATGAACCCCGTTCATCAACCCTCCCCTATGTGCAAAGAGAAACAAATCACACAAACAGCAACAGAAAAAAAAAGTGAGAAACACAGCCTATAAAACACTACATCAAAAGTCCAGGCATATTCAGTTCAGCTCAGTGTTCATTATCTGCAGGCCCTCTTCTCATTACTACAATCGGGGAGGAGATTACAGGAGCCTGAAGACTCATACACTGATGTTTCAGAAACAGTTTCTTCCACTCTGCTATCAGATTTCTGAACAGTCCATGAATCTATTCACACTACCCCACTCTTTTGCACTGCATTTTTTTATATTGTCACTTACAGTAGCTTGCTATGCTTACATTCTACACTACCACAAAACATAAAATTTCATGACTAATGTCAGTGACAATAAACATGATTCTGACATCTTGGTGATTCAACTGCGTGCTAAAGATGCTTCTCAGATTCAGTGCCTGCCTCCATCTCACCTTGAAGCAAAGTAGACAGCAAGGAAACCTGCCTGAGGTAGACACAATGAGGGTAGAAAGCAAGTCACTTTTCCTTACATGGATTAGAGGTTTCTTTCCCTGGATTTCCAGCAATTGCAGAATCTCTGTGATTGAGAAATCTGAAAGTCCAGCTTCGGTACGATTCCCCAGTTGAAGGGAAGCTTGAGTAATAATAAGTCAAAGATTTCTGCAATAATTTCACTAACAGGTGTGAAGATTTGGTTGTCTCACCCAAGGGCTAACATTTGCTGCAAATGAAGAAAACAGCTTGCAGCACTACCATCCTCTTCCTAGTGTCAAGTTGTGAAACAATCAAATCAGGGGCTTATTTTAAAATATAATAAAATGGTTATGTTTTGGTGCAAACTTGCTCTAATGGGGGACCAAAACAAAATGTCTTAAGTTAGAAGGGTTGTTATTCTTTGCATCTAACCAACACACAATATCATCACTCACGTTAATCTTCGAATTAACTAAGCACAAAGTTAAAGGCTTGATAAATTTCAAAGAGAAGACTATTTCTGGCAGAAAATTAAAACATCTGATAGCAGAATCAATGAGACATTTTCTTATTCATTGTAATTAGAGTTTTAAACCACACGTATTGTCACAAAATTTGTTATTACAAGGGCAGGATGTCTGGAGCAGTTGTACACAGTCGCAGCAGCGACAAAGACGCTGATGTAAAGGAATATTAATTGCCAGACCAACATAATACACAGCAGACATCAGACTCAATGTAATACTTGGTAGAGGTCAATAATAGACTCAGCTTTTAAGTAGCAGGCTGCTACACCAGGTCCAATTTGGCTTTAATGCAGATGCAAATTCAATCTATCTAATCTCCACAAATATTTCAAGATTTTTCCTTCTCCTGTAGTAATATTGATCTTCAAAAGATGCTCATTATTGAACGGCTTAATCAGTAGATTATTTCAAAAACTTAACTGAAATACTTCTGGAACTAAAACCAATAAGTCTTAAAAGGGTAGAACATATAACATTTTTGTCAGTATAAAGTGTTTGCTATCCAAACAATAAGTTAATTTTTTAATTATGGAGTTGAAACCATGCAACCAGCAGTAATGTCACTTTACCCCAATTAGTTGCCATTTTTGGTCGTACGGTTCCAACTTTCTGTACCAGCCAGCTGCAGTGTTTACCCCAATGCAGACAAGCTGCAGACACCCAAGCCTATCCATTACATTTTATTCATTATTAGATAAGCCAATTGATATTTAATAAAGGCCAAGAGTGAGTGAGCAAGACAGCTTCTCCCAAGAGTGAGACTATGCATTTTTTTCTTAAACAGATCTGATTAGTTTCAAATTAATTCAGTAAACACTGTTTTACTTGCAAATCAAAATTTCTTGAGTACGTACCAGAATCTCGACAGCAAAATAACCAGGTTCTAGAAATAATTAAAACACGCTCGTTCAAATAAAGAGATCCAGCATTGGCAACAAGACCTACAATTATTTTGACTAGTTAACCATCATAGCATTTGTAAACATATTTGCTTTTCATCCCTGGTAATGTCATACCTTGAATCTTAAATAGTACACTGCCAAAGATTTAGTAGGTTTGTTAAAGAGTTTACTTTTTACTAGAAAGCTCAATGCAGATTAGTTAGAAAATATTTTGCATCATTAATCTGCTCATTATGATTCAAGAGCAAATAATCTTGTTTGTACTTTTATTGGAAGTTTTACTTGAAGAAGAATATTACAAAGACCATTACAAAGTCAAATCAGCTACAGAAATTACAATCATAGTGGTAATTGTTCTTTACAGAAAGAATAGGCTAAACGTGTTTTCTACAGCCTGTGCCTCTTCGTTTGCCAGATTTATAATTGTATTTGAGCCCAATAATCCGTATTTAATGCCAGCCTAATCACAGGACAATTTATAATGACCATTTAACTGATACATCTTTGGGCTGTGGGAGGAAACCCACACAGTAAAGGGAAGAACGTACAAACTTCTTACAGGCAGTGGCAGGAATTGATGCAAACTCCATACTTAAATAAGGAAAGGAAAGCTGCAGATCATGGTAGCTCGAGCAGCAGCTGACGAGAAAGCAACAACAGTACTATGGGGTGAAACATCAACTCTTTTATTCTCTGCATATCTGCCCAAGCTGCTGAGTATTAAATAAAAACACAAAATGCTGGCAGAACTGAGCAGGCCAGACAGCATCTATGGGAGGAGGTAGTGATGACGTTTCGGGCCGAAACCCTTCATCAGGAGTGAAGTAACATGGGATGGTGGAGAGGGGATGAGAAGTGGGAGGAGGGATAAAGTAGAGAGCTGGGAAGTGATAGGCTGGAGGGAAATAGGCTGGGGGAAGGTGGAGAATTATGGGAAATAAAAGAGAAAGAAAGGTAGGGCTGGGGGGAGATTATAGTGAGGGGGAAAAAAAGAGAAAGAGAAAAATGAGAAAGAGAACCAGACTAAAATAATAGATAGGGATGGAGGTAAGGGGGGGCGGGGGTATCAACAGAGGTCTGTGAGTTGGATGCTCATGCCGGCAGGTAGGAGGCTACCTAGGCGGGAGATAAGGTATTGCTCCAACGACCTGCGTGTGGCCTCATCTTGACAGTAGAGGAGGCCATGGACAGACATGTCAGAGTGGGAGTGGTCTGTGGAATTGAAGTGTGTGGCCACAGGGAGATCCCGCCACTGCTGGAGGACTGAGCGCCGGTGTTCGGCGAAACAGTCTCCCAGTTTGCAGCGGGTCTGTGGTTTCTCCCCATGTTGAAATGAGATGACCATTTCAGCAGGCTTAATGAGGTGCAGACTGGAAACTTCCATTACATCAGGGGAATCTTCCAACAATCAGAAAACCTGGATGTCATTGGGACGATGCCTTCTCATAACACACACACTTGGGTGCAATCTCATAACAGCCGCTCTGAGCCAACTGATCAGAAAGACCTTGCTTAGCGCAAGGACTTCATATAATCTATGTGACTAGTCTAGCCTTGATTTTTAAATGGTATGCGACAAACTAAAGATCTAATAGCCATAAGAACACAGGAATCTGTTTCCCATTCCTGTTCCGACATGCCAGTCCATTGCTTCTCTTGTGCCAAAAAGAGGTGGAAGACCAACACCTTGTGGAGTCTGGGTGGTCTCCAACCTGATGACTTGAATATCGATTTCTCCCCCCCCCCCGCTATTCCCACTCTGACCTTTTACCTCTGCTCATCTGCCTATTACTTCCCCAGGTCCCCACCTCCTTCCCTTTCTCCTATGGTCCACTCTCCTCTATTAGATTCCTTCTTTTCCAGCTCTTTACCTTTCCCACCCATCTGGCTTCACCTACCACCTTCTAACTATCCTCCTTCCCCTCCCCAACTCCAACTTTTTAATTTTGACATCTTCCCCTTCCTTCTCAGTCCTGACGAACAGTCTCGGCCTAAAATTTCGACTATTCGCTTCCATAGATGCTACATGACCTGCTGAGTTCCTCTAGCATTTTGTGTGTGTCGCTTTGGATTTCCTGCATCTGCAGAATTTCTTGTGTTTATAAGAAGCCAGTATCAGATTGATTAAAACCCAATACTTTTCAAATGAATGCTGAGGTATAAAAAAATCTGAGTCCCCACACTCATTCATTCACTTTACAATTCAATGCATTCTGCGGTCTCCACGGCAACAGCTTCATACCGGCAGAAGCCTGCTGTGACATTTTATTCTTTACATGCAAACTCAGTCTTTTCAGGATACACAAAAGGTGCCTGCAATTTAATTTTTTAAAGTGGATTAGTCAGCTACAGATAAACAAGTCACATGGGGGAGGGGAACTTTCACTTCTTATGAAGTGCAATACGAGGCTCCACAGGTCACAGTTCTTTTCTCACAATAGAGCCATGTTTCCCCCATAATTGAAAAAAATTTGTCTGTTGAATAATATGAAAAGAGAACACAAAGTACAACAAAAAGATATAATGACACATGTTCCTTAAGGATAATTTACTGAATTATTTTAAACATTCTTTTGCAGAATAACTGCATTTAAGTATTTCATCTGCTATTTGGTCTTTACGTTTGCCTTTCAAATTACCTCCATTTCATCCCAAAAGCCTGTGCCAACAAACGATCTCTTGCTTCTTCAAGCTGAACTGACTTTCCTGGTTTATAGTTACTACATTTTTGAGTTTATTCGCTCTCTTCCCCACAGGACCAGGACTGTAATTCAAGAACAGTTCCTCAAATAGCGAGGATTACAGCAGGAATGATCAAAAGGCAGAAAGCAATTAATGGAGAACCACCGCATACACTTCAATGTGATTGCGATAGAACCATTAGCAAAATAAAGGCGCGAGGAGCCTTTCAGATTCAATCCTTTGTATCTGCATTGGCCAAAACAAAACTACACCTGCCTAATTCCAGTTTCCAGCACCAGATCCAAATCACTTTTATAACCCAATACGTTTTAAATAATATATTCGCAGCCTCCATTATCCGTAACCTGGTTAAAAAACCTCATTTCCTCTCTGACTATTACACTTTGCAATAGTCTCTCTTTTCTGACCCATCTGCTGAGAAAAGCAGGTTCCTCCTGTTGATGCTTTATAGATCTACTGTAGTTTTTAGGGCCTCAAATCAGTCTTTCCTCAGTCTCATCTGTTCCAGAGAAAGCAATTTTTTCCTAATAATTATGTTAATTCCATTCAATATTTCACACTAGTCACACTATCATTGTCTTCTGGAAAATATTCCTTCTTCATCCATACCAGCTTATCTTTTCCACCACTAAAGCACAGCAAAAAGCATCTTTGAACTTTTGTTGATCTTACTTGCCAAAGCTTTTCATATGTTCTCTTTTCCTTCTTAATTTCCAATTTTAATTTTACCCTTACACTTAAATATATTCCATTAAGCCCTCTATTTCTGATGCAAGCTTTTGTATTTCTGCTTGGTCCTTCATCTTGAAGAACTCTGGATTTGGGAGTCCCACTCTCTCTGATGTAGGGTGCTGACAATGAGCTTCTCAAAAGTGCTGCCTGAATTGCTCCAAGACCAATTTACTTCCAAATAGTGATTCCAGTGACCTCAGTATCACTTACACTGACACCTTCATCGTGGGGTAACCGTAATTTCAAAACCTGGTTTATTATCACTGACATATGTCGTGAAATTTGTTGCTTTTTGGCAGCAGTATAGTGTGAGACATAAAAATTACTGTAAATTATGAACAAAATGTGCAAAAGAAATTAATGTCTTTATGCTTTTCAGAAATTTGCCAACAAGCTTGCTCTTCTATCTTTCAGTAGATTAAGGAATACATTTTGAAAGGGTTCAACAGGAACTACAACATTTTGCCTTTGCATACAGGACAATGAACATCAGTTGAACACCATGTTAGACCTAATTTCCAGATATCTTCCATTGGTGAATCAGCTAATCGCATATTATATATATATATATATATATATATATATATATACACACACACACACACACACTAGATGCTGGAGCAACTCAACAGGTCAGGCAGCATCTATGGAAATGAAAAACCAGTTAACATTTTAGGCCTAGACCCCCTTTGGGACTGGGAAGGAAGGGGGAAGGTGCCACAATAAAGATAGGGGGAGGGAGGAGTGGAAGGAGAAAAGCTAGGTGATAGGTGAAGGCAGGTGGGTGGGAAAGGTAGCACAAACATGAGAAAGTCTGCAGATGCTAGAAATCCGAGTAACACACACAAAATGCTGGAGGAACTCAGCAGGCCAGGCAGCATCTACAGAAATTAGTAAACAGGCGACGTTTACTCCTTTCCATAGATGCTGCCTGGCCTGCTGCGTTCATCCAGCATTGTGTGTCTTGGATGGGAAAGGTAAAGGGAATCTGCTAGCAGAGGAGAATGGACACCATGGGTAAGGGAAGGGGGAAGGAATCCCTGGAAAATAATGGACAGGTAAGAAATGAATGGCCAGAGTGCCAGACTAGATCTAGTATTCGGTAACGAACCGGGTCAGGTCACAGATCTGTCAGTGGGCGAGCATCTGGGGGACAGTGATCACCGCTCCCTGACTTTTAGCATTATCATGGAAAAGGATAGAATCAGAGAGGACAGGAAAATTTTTAATTGGGGAAGGGCAAATTATGAGGCTCTAAGGCTAGAACTTGCGGGTGTGAAATGGGATGATGTTTTTGCAGGGAAATGTACTATGGACATGTGGTCGATGTTTAGGTATATCTTGCAGGATGTTAGGGATAAATTTGTCCCAGTGAGGAAGATAAAGAATGGTAAGGTGAAGGAACCATGGGTGACAAGTGAAGTGGAAAATCTAGTCAGCTGGAAGAAGGCAGCATACATGAGATTTAGGAAACAAGGATCAGATGGGTCTATTGAGGAATATAGGATAGCAAGAAAGGAGCTTAAGAAGGGGCTGAGAAGAGAAAGAAGGGGGCATGAGAAGGCCTTGGCGAGTAGGGTAAAGGAAAACCCCAAGGCATTCTTCAATTATGTAAAGAACAAAAGGATGACAGGAGTGAAGGTAGGACCAATTAGAGATAAAATTGGGAAGATGTGCCTGGAGGCTGTGGAAGTGAGCGAAGTCCTCAATGAATACTTCTCTTTGGTATTCACCACTGAGAAGGAACTTGATGATGGTGAGGACAATACTAGTGAGGTTGATGTCCTGGAGCATGTTAATATTAAGGGAGAGGAGGTGTTGGAGTTCTTAAAATACATTAGGACGGATAAGTCCCCGGGGCCTGACGGAATATTCCCCAGGCTGCTCCAGGAGGCAAGGGAAGAGATTGCTGAACCTCTGGCTAGGATCTTTATGTCCTCTTTGTCCACGGGAATGGTACCGGAGGATTGGAGGGAGGCGAATGTTGTCCCCTTGTTCAAAAAAGGTAGTAGGGATAGTCCAGGTAATTATAGACCAGTGAGCCTTACGTCTGTGGTGGGAAAGCTGTTGGAAAAGATTCTTAGAGATAGGATCTATGAGCATTTAGAGAATCATGGTCTGATCAGGCACAGTCAGCATGGTTTTGTGAAGGGCAGATCGTGCCTAACAAGCCTGATAAGAGTTCTTTGAGGAGGTGACCAGGCATATAGATGAGGGTAGTGCAGTGGATGTGACCTACATGGATTTTAGTAAGGCATTTGGCAAGGTTCCACTGGTAGGCTTATTCAGAAAGTCAGAAGGCATGGGATCCAGGGAAGTTTGGCCAGGTGGATTCAGAATTGGCTTGCCTGCAGAAGGCAGAGGGTTGTGGTGGAGGGAGTTCATTCAGATTGGAGGGCTGTGACTAGTGGTGTCCCACAAGGATCTGTTCTGGGACCTCTACTTTTTGTGATTTTTATTAACAACCTGGATGTGGGGGTAGAAGGGTGATTTGGCAAGTTTGCAGACGACACAAAGGTTGTTGGAGTTGAAGATAGTGTAGAGGATTGTCGAAGATTACAGAGACACATTGTTAGGATGCAGAAGTGGGCTGAGAAGTAGCAGATGGTGTTCAACCCAGAGAAGTGTGAGGTGGTACACTTTGGAAGGACAAACTCCAAGGCAGAGTACAAAGTAAATGGCAGAATACTTGGTAGGGTGGAGGAGCACAGGGATCTGGGGGTACTTGTCCACAGATCCCTGAAAGTTGCCTCACAAGTAGATAGAGTAGTTAAGAAAGCTTATGGGGTGTTAGCTTTCATTAGTCGAGGGATAGAGTTTAAGAGACACGATGTAATGATGCAGCTCTATAAAACTCTAGTTAGGCCACACTTGGGAGTACTGTATCCAGTTCTGGTCGCCTCACTAAAGGAAGGATGTGGAAGCATTGGAAAGGGTACAGAGGAGATTTACCAGGATGCTGCCTGGTTTAGAGATATGGATTATGATCAGAGATTAAGGGAGCTAGGGCTTTACTCTTTGGAGAGAAGGAGGATGAGAGGAGACATGATAGAGGTATACAAGATATTAAGAGGAATAGACAGAGTGGACAGCCAGCACTTCTTCCCCAGGGCACCACTGCTCAGTACAAGAGGACATGGCTTTAAGGTAAGGGAAGTTCAAGGGGGATATTAGATGAAGGTTTTTCACTCAGAGAGTGGTTGGTGTGTGGAATGCATTGACCGAGTCAGTGGTGGAGGCAGATACACTAGTGAAGTTTAAGAGACTACTAGACAGGTATATGGAGGAATTTAAAGTGGGGGGTTATATGGGAGGCAAGGTTTGAGGGTCAGCACAACATTGTGGGCTGAAGGGCCTGTAATGTGCTGTATTACTCTATGTTCTAGAGTGGGGAAGAAGGGGCTGGGGGAAGGAGGGAATTCTTTTTAACCTAAAAGGAGAAATTGATATTCATGCCATCAGATTGGAGGCCACCCAAACGTTCAGCTCCTCCACCCTGAGCGTGGCCTCCTCATGGCGCAAGAGGAATAGGAATCAGCATTAAAATGTCTGGCTTCCCAAAAGTTCTGCTTTTGGCTGATGTTCTGCTTTATGCTCATGTACTAAAGAATGACAAAAGAAATTATCATGAACGTACTAAACACTGGCTTTTTGCTCTTTTTTTAATTCACCCCTTCAACTCTTTCTCAACCCAGGCAGTGAGATACTGTCATTCATTTGCTAGCATACGGTTTGTATGTTCAACTCAAAAGAACCACAATGTAAGCTTCAAAATCTGGCTGAAAACTATACCAAGCTTTCCTCCCCTTCCTGCTGCCTAGTTTTAGTTCTATCTAGGAAATGGGATTACTTGGCCATTTACTCTCCTCAAATAATTCAAACATTAAATTCAATCATAGAATTAATCTTACTGCTTATGCTGTTTGTTTCAAAATGTTTTATCTGTGACGTGTGCATTCAATTTCGAGTATCGTTAGAACAACTTTTCCAAAAACTGTATAAAATGTACTAATTTAACCAGAAATGAGTCAAAAAGCTGGAAAATAAACTTTAAAGTTTGAAAACAGTGAGTTGTACTGATTACGGTAATGCAAAAGCAAGCCCGAGAGGTACTAGTCATCTCTACAGTACAGGCATAAATGCCAAACTGCACTTAAAGCAGTCTTCAGAAGTTACAGTTATATAGTGCTTGGAGCATTGTGTTATCTACTGCAAAAGCACAAGAATGGCAGCATAAAAGACCACTGAAATTTTAAATCTGTTAACATAATTCAAACCCTCTGGCTTACCCAGTGTAGCTCTGTTGCAATAGTTGCATTTAATATGGTAAAGACACATAACTAGTCAATATGGTTTCCCTCTCACACACCATCCTCATGCTTTGCTTCCTCCCTTTCAATTATCTTGGGATCTCTGCTCAAAAAAAGTTGCAATTCCAGTCTGTGAAGAAATTTCTTTAGCCTGAGGGTGGAATTCTTTACCACAGACAGCAATGGAGGTCAAATCATTGGGTATATTTAATGTGAAGGTTGATAGGTTCTTGATCAGTCAGGATATGGGGAGGAGGCAGGAGAATGGGGTTGAGAGGGGTAATAAATCAGACATGGTGCACAATAGTGTAGCAGTTAGTGTGACGCTATTACAGCTCAGGGCATTGGAGCTGAACTTCAATGTCATTGGTAATGACGTTGTGTAAGCCCTCTCCATGAACGCACGAGTTTCCTCCGGCTGCTCTGGTTTCCTCCCACAGTCCAAAGACGTACTGGTTAGTAGGTTAATTTATCATTGCAAATTACCCCATGATTAGGCTGGGGTTAAATCGGAGGACTGCTGGGCAGCACGCCTCGAAGGGCCGGAAAGCCTTATTTTGCGCTGTATTTCTAAATAATGAAATACATCAGTCACAATGGAATGGCAGAGCAGACACGATGGGCCGAATGGCCTAATGCTGCTCCCATGTCTTATGGCCTTTGCTTTCATACAAATTGCATTCATCACTTCTCCCAATAAGCTGCCCTTTCGGCCCTAATGAAGCAAAACACCTAGCTGGGAAGCGAAACCCAGGCCAAATTGCTCGACAACTAATCTATTTTAATGGAATAATTCAACCTCATTAAAATCACACGCACACAAAAATATCGTAAGAGCAAAACAAACTGAAGAAATACACTCCAGAAAAGTTTAAGGAATCTGGGAACTTCATAGATCATCAAAATTATGGACTGACTTTGCAAAGAATCAAAAACAGGGACCACATATTCACTAGTAAATCCAATGAGAAATTTATTAGAAACTTCTTTACCAAAATGTTGACGATAATATAGAGCTCGATGATACACAAGCAGTTGTCGTGCATCTCTTAGAAAGGTGAAGAATAAACACAAGGGAGGCACAAAAGAATATGCCAACTACCGGGAGATTTTTAGGGAACATGGGCCTGTTCTGTTAAACCGCCTTTGTCTGTGTCTGGTCCCTGAGCAATACAGATGAAGTTTACTAATATTCTGCAAAAGGCTAATAATGCCAGAAGAGAGCCTGGATGAAATAATACATCAGGTGGTGCACCTAGTGGCGGGCTCACGCTGTTCAGATTGTCATCAGCACAACAGTTTGCACGGCACCCAAGGCTTCGGGAAAAATAGTGGAGGAAGAGGCGCCCCATTCTCCAGCCACGAGTACAGGACAGGGCGACCAACCTGAAGGCGCACATTCTGGAACGGACCCCACGATACCACTTAGTGCCCAACAGTCAAGTCGCAATCTGTTCATATAAGCAACATGCCGAGAGTGCAAGTAGACCCGGTTAGAGGGAGGGAAAATAATTTCCGGGCAAAATTAAAATCAACTGAGCGGGAAGAAGGCAAGCCACAATGAGGGCGAATGGGTGGGTTCCCCGGGAGCAGTGCAAGCGAATGCCAGCGGAGGCACAACTGCGCCTCTTCCCTCTGCTGAATGACATCATGTTGATCAATTCCAGCCTGCACCAGCGCCGGAGACTGCCTCCCAGTCAGAAATGATGGAGATGTTCGCAATGGTCCTTGCGAAAAAAAAACACACACTGAAGTGACACGAAAGTGACGAAATATACATTCGCTTTATCGCAGCGCCTCCTCCAAGCGAAATACCCCATATCTTTGCAGCGGCACACGGTCGCTAATGGTCATCCCCCACTCCCCTCCCTATTCAAACAGACTAGAATAAAAGGCGGTAGAAAATGTGGCGTTTTCCAGTAATCTGGTTTAAGTGAATTTAAGTTACTCTTTTCGCCCCTTTGATGTATCGTTCTTTTCCGCATGGTTTCATTCCCTGTGGAGATATTTTTTTAAATTCTGATTCCGCTTCACAAGCTCTCGGTTAGAACAACTGCAATTGATTTTAGTGATGGCGTTACCTGGAGTTGGGTTTAACAATGAAAACGTTACAGATTGAGATCTGTCGGAAAGGTTACCTGTCTAAACAAAAGAAAACGCACAGATCATCTGTAATCAAATCGAGTTAGGTCACAGTTTAAGTGAATAACATCGAAATAATAAATGCGAAACACAAGGCAATCGTTGTCCAGTTAGTGCATAATCACGTTGGACATTTCATTACGCCCCAAACACACCGATTGTGCATTGACAGCAGAAATCAAGACTGAATTAAAGCGATTGTCCTTCCTAACAATGCAAGATAATTCGTTAAATCCTGCAAAAAAAAAGAACTTAAATTCCAACAAAAACAAAACCTTTCGAGGTTTTTTTTTTAAAATCCAAACGGCAAGTTAAAAAACCTACCCCTAGAAGACTGACTGTGTCGTCGCCCTTAAATTTCGGGATGAACTGGTCTCCTCTCAGGATTTCTGCCTGACTCAACGGCCTGAATCGGCACATTACTTTAATGCTGCATTCAGCTGGGTCCGCCATCTCTCGCCTTTTTGCCAGTAACAATGCAGATCACCAGCAAACCTCCGAGGAGGTAAAGGGAATAGATCCAACGCGGAGAATGCGGGAAGAACCCTTCACCTTTAGCTGAACATGGCAGCACACCAATACACTGCAATCCTCTTTAGTCACTAAAGATGCTACGATTTCTGAATCAAGATGTGCGACTACAAAATATAAATTAAAAAAAAGAAAATAAACTGATACTGGCGTGAAGGTAACACTTCAAGAGTGATGCATTAATTTCTCAAGGTCAACCAGTTGGTGCTCCTGCAGAAGAGACGACGGCTGGTGTCGGTTTAGCATCTGCATTCTGGGCTCCTCGCTGCCATTGCGACCCGCATCAGCACCAGGCACCTCCTGCTCTGCTCTGCTCGGCTCGGCTCGGCTCCCGAGTCCCCGTCTGTCCCCGCCCCGGGGCTCGCTGACATCACGGCATTACCTCAGCGCCCCCTCTCGCGATACCGAAGGTCATGGGAACGCGGCTCCAGCCAATGGCGCTCGCAGCTGCAGTGGTTGGGTTGCCGGGTGAACGAGCGCACCAAGGTCTCCGTTCCCCAGCTGACCATCTCCCTTTTCCTTCACCAGCTTCCCTCGCTCCCCATCCTCACTCCTCCCTTCACCATCTCTCCTCTATCCCTCACTCCCCCTTCACCCATCTCTCTATCCCTCACTCCTCCCTTCACCATCTCTCCTCTATCCCTCACTCCCCCTTCACCATCTCTCCTCTATCCCTCACTCCCCCTTCACCCATCCTTCCTCTATCCCTCACTCCCCCTTCACCATCTCTCCTCTATCCCTCACTCCCCCTTCACCATCTCTCCTCTATCCCTCACTCCCCCTTCACCATCTCTCCTCTATCCCTCACTCCCCCTTCACCCATCCTTCCTCTATCCCTCACTCCCCCTTCACCATCTCTCCTCTATCCCTCACTCCCCCTTCACCATCTCTCCTCTATCCCTCACTCCCCCTTCACCATCTCTCCTCTATCCCTCACTCCCCCTTCACCCATCCTTCCTCTATCCCTCACTCCCCCTTCACCATCTCTCCTCTATCCCTCACTCCCCCTTCACCATCTCTCCTCTATCCCTCACTCCCCCTTCACCATCTCTCCTCTATCCCTCACTCCCCCTTCACCCATCCTTCCTCTATCCCTCACTCCCCCTTCACCATCTCTCCTCTATCCCTCACTCCCCCTTCACCATCTCTCCTCTATCCCTCACTCCCCCTTCACCATCTCTCCTCTATCCCTCACTCCCCCTTCACCCATCCTTCCTCTATCCCTCACTCCCCCTTCACCATCTCTCCTCTATCCCTCACTCCCCCTTCACCATCTCTCCTCTATCCCTCACTCCCCCTTCACCCATCCTTCCTCTATCCCTCACTCCCCCTTCACCATCTCTCCTCTATCCCTCACTCCCCCTTCACCATCTCTCCTCTATCCCTCACTCCCCCTTCACCATCTCTCCTCTATCCCTCACTCCTCCCTTCACCATCTCTCCTCTATCCCTCACTCCCCCTTCACCATCTCTCCTCTATCCCTCACTCCCCCTTCACCCATCCTTCCTCTATCCCTCACTCCCCTTCACCCATCTCTCTATCCCTCACTCCTCCCTTCACCATCTCTCCTCTATCCCTCACTCCCCCTTCACCCATCTCTCTATCCCTCACTCCCCTTCACCCATCTCTCTATCCCTCACTCCTCCCTTCACCATCTCTCCTCTATCCCTCACTCCCCCTTCACCCATCTCTCTATCCCTCACTCCTCCCTTCACCATCTCTCCTCTATCCCTCACTCCCCCTTCACCATCTCTCCTCTATCCCTCACTCCCCCTTCACCCATCTCTCCTCTATCCCTCACTCCCCCTTCACCCATCCTTCCTCTATCCCTCACTCCCCTTCACCCATCTCTCTATCC
Source organism: Hypanus sabinus (assembly GCF_030144855.1). Taxonomy (NCBI): domain Eukaryota; kingdom Metazoa; phylum Chordata; class Chondrichthyes; order Myliobatiformes; family Dasyatidae; genus Hypanus; species Hypanus sabinus. The sequence goes on along the minus strand of NC_082710.1, from coordinate 103,721,137 downwards.
CTCACTCCTCCCTTCACCATCTCTCCTCTATCCCTCACTCCCCCTTCACCCATTCTTCCTCTATCCCTCACTCCCCTTCACCCATCTCTCTTTCCCTCACTCCCCCTTCACCCATCCTTCCTCTATCCCTCACTCCCCTTCACCCATCTCTCTATCCCTCACTCCTCCCTTCACCATCTCTCCTCTATCCCTCACTCCCCCTTCACCCATCTCTCTATCCCTCACTCCCCTTCACCCATCTCTCTATCCCTCACTCCTCCCTTCACCATCTCTCCTCTATCCCTCACTCCCCCTTCACCCATCTCTCTATCCCTCACTCCTCCCTTCACCATCTCTCCTCTATCCCTCACTCCCCCTTCACCATCTCTCCTCTATCCCTCACTCCCCCTTCACCCATCTCTCCTCTATCCCTCACTCCCCCTTCACCCATCCTTCCTCTATCCCTCACTCCCCTTCACCCATCTCTCTATCCCTCACTCCTCCCTTCACCATCTCTCCTCTATCCCTCACTCCCCCTTCACCCATTCTTCCTCTATCCCTCACTCCCCTTCACCCATCTCTCTTTCCCTCACTCCTCCCTTCACCATCTCTCCTCTATCCCTCACTCCCCCTTCACCCATCTCTCTATCCCTCACTTCTCCCTTCACCATCTCTCCTCTATCCCTCACTCCCCCTTCACCCATCTCTCTATCCCTCACTCCCCTTCACCCATCTCTCTATCCCTCACTCCTCCCTTCACCATCTCTCCTCTATCCCTCACTCCCCCTTCACCCATCTCTCTATCCCTCACTCCTCCCTTCACTATCTCTCCCCATCCTCACTCCTCCCTTCACCATCTCTCTATCCCTCACTCCCCCTTCACCATCTCTCTATCCCTCACTCCTCCCTTCACCATCTCTCCCCATCCTCACTCCTCCCTTCACCATCTCTCCTCTATCCCTCACTCCTCCCTTCACCATCTCTCCCCATCCTCACTCCTCCCTTCACCCTCTCCTCTATCCCTCACTCCTCCCTTCACCCTCTCCTCTATCCCTCACTCCCCCTTCACCATCTCTCCCCATCCTCACTCCTCCCTTCACCCTCTCCTCTATCCCTCACTCCTCCCTTCACCCTCTCCTCTATCCCTCACTCCCCCTTCACCATCTCTCCCCATCCTCACTCCTCCCTTCACCATCTCTCCTCTATCCCTCACTCCCCCTTCACCATCTCTCTATCCCTCACTCCTCCCTTCACCATCTCTCCCCATCCTCACTCCTCCCTTCACCATCTCTCCTCTATCCCTCACTCCTCCCTTCACCATCTCTCCCCATCCTCACTCCTCCCTTCACCCTCTCCTCTATCCCTCACTCCTCCCTTCACCCTCTCCTCTATCCCTCACTCCCCCTTCACCAATCCTTCCTCTATCCCTCACTCCCCCTTCACCATCTCTCCCCATCCTCACTCCTCCCTTCACCATCTCTCTATCCCTCACTCCCCCTTCACCCATCTCCTCTATCCCTCACTCCTCCCATCACCCATCTCTCCTCTATCCCTCACTCCCCCTTCACCCATCCTTCCTCTATCCCTCACTCCCCCTTCACCCATCTCTCTATCCCTCACTCCTCCCTTCACCATCTCTCTATCCCTCACTCCTCCCTTCACCATCTCTCTATCCCTCACTCCTCCCTTCACCATCTCTCTATCCCTCACTCCCCCTTCACCCATCTATCCCTCACTCCTCCCATCACCCATCTCTCCTCTATCCCTCACTCCCCTTCACCCATCTCTCCTCTATCCCTCACTCCTCCCTTCACCATCTCTCTATCCCTCACTCCTCCCTTCACCATCTCTCTATCCCTCACTCCTCCCTTCACCATCTCTCTATCCCTCACTCCCCCTTCACCCATCTATCCCTCACTCCTCCCATCACCCATCTCTCCTCTATCCCTCACTCCCCTTCACCCATCTCTCCTCTATCCCTCACTCCTCCCTTCACCATCTCTCTATCCCTCACTCCTCCCTTCACCATCTCTCTATCCCTCACTCCTCCCTTCACCATCTCTCTATCCCTCACTCCCCCTTCACCCATCTATCCCTCACTCCTCCCATCACCCATCTCTCCTCTATCCCTCACTCCCCTTCACCCATCTCTCCGCTATCCCTCACTCCCCCTTCACCATCTCTCCTCTATCCCTCACTCCTCCCTTCATCATCTTTCCTCTATCCCTCACTCCCCCTTCACCCATCTCTCTATCCCTCACTCCTCCCTTCGCCATCTCTCTATCCCTCACTCCTCCCTTCACCATCTCTCCTCTATCCCTCACTCCTCCCATCACCATCTCTCCTCTATCCCTCACTCCCCCTTCACCCATCTCTCCTCTATCCCTCACTCCCCTTCACCCATCTCTCCTCTATCCCTCACTCCTCCCTTCACCATCTCTCTATCCCTCACTCCCCCTTCACCATCTCTCCTCTATCCCTCACTCCTCCCTTCATCATCTTTCCTCTATCCCTCACTCCCCCTTCACCCATCTCTCTATCCCTCACTCCTCCCTTCGCCATCTCTCTATCCCTCACTCCTCCCTTCACCATCTCTCCTCTATCCCTCACTCCCCCATCACCCATCTCTCCTCTATCCCTCACCCGTCACCCATCTTTCCTCTATCCCTCACTCCTCCCGTCACCCATCTTTCCTCTATCACTCCTCCCTTCACCATCTTTCCTTCATCCCTCACTCCTCCCTTCATCCATCTTTCCTCTATCCCTCACTCCTCCCTTCACCATCTATCCCTCACTCCCCCTTCACCCATCTCTCCTCTATCCCTCACTCCTCCCTTCACCATCTTTCCTCTATTCATCACTCTTCCCTTCACCCTTTCCTTCATCCCTCACTCCTCCCTTCATCCATCTCTCCTCTATTCCTCACTTTTCTTTTCACTCATCAATCTATTCCTCACTCCCACCTACACCCATCTTTCCTCAATCCCCCACTGCTCCCTTCACCCATTTCCTCTATTCCTCACTCCCACCTACACCCAGCCTTCTTCTATGCCTCACTCCCTCTTCACCCATCCTTCCTCTATCCCTCACTCCTCTCTTCACCCATCTTTCCTCAACCCCCACTCCTTTTGCCCATCTTTCTTCTATCCCTCATTCCAACCTACACCCATTCTTCCTCTATCCCTCAATCACTCTTCACCCATCCTTCCTCTAACCTTTACAACCTCTTCACCTATCTTTTCTCTATCCCTTTCTTCATCCAACCTCACTGCCTCCATGTCCATTCTCACATCCTTCATCCATTCCTCCCTCCCTCTGCCTATTCTTTCTCCCTCAGTCCCTCCGTCCATCCTTTCACCATCCTCTGTCTGTCCTTTCACCCATCCTCCTTTCTTCTCACCCCTCCTTCACCTGTACACCTTCACTCCCACTCCTCTGCCCCACAAAATAATTCAACATCAAAGTAAATGTATTATCAAAAGTACATACAGTATACACCATCACATACTACCTTGAGATTCATTTTCTCCCCACCTATCCTCCCTCCCATCCATGGTCCTCCACCCATCATCCCCATTTTCTCCCCTCATCCCTCCATCCTTGCTCCTTTTTATCTTGTCTCCCTTCTTTCCTTCCCTTCACCTTTTCCTTCTTTCTTCTTTCCTTGCACCCATTTTCCCTCTCTGCCAGCATTCTCCTTGTCCTCTCCCAGAAAGCCTCTTTATTTATTGAGATACAGTGTGGAATAGGTCCTCCAGCCCTTCAAGACACAGCACCCAGTATCCCCTGATTTAACTCTAGTCTAATCATGGGACAATTTACAATGACCAATTCACGTACTAACCATCTTTGGACAGTGGGAGGAAACTGCTGTGGTTGCTCCACCTGGAGAAAACCCACGCGGTCAAAAGGAGAATTCCTTACAGGTAGCAGCAGGAATTGAACCTGTGTCACTGGTATTGTAGAGCACTGTGCTAACCACTGTGCCACTGACATTGCCCATCCTGGACCTCCACCTGTCCTATTGTCTTCTCCTATTGTCTTCATCCTGGCTTCTCCCAATCTTCTTTTTTCCATGCTGTCATCACCTTCTCTGCCTCGAACTCCCCACCGCCAGTTGTCACAATCTCTCCCTGCCCGCCTTTTCCCACTCACCATTCCCCATTCCTGCTTTCACCCCTCCATTTCTCCTTACCTTCACTTTCCACCCTGTTCACCCCTACCTTCTCCATTCCTTCCTGCTGAAGTCAGCAAAAACAGAAAAGCAGACAAAAGGAGGTTCTACAGGGAAATTAGAATCAGGTTTATAAACACTGACATGTCATGAAATGTGTTGTATTGTGACCACAGTACAGTACAAAACATGAAATACACTGTACACTATACCATAAGAAAAAGAATGTGAAAAAGAAGAGGTGTAAGGTGCTCCATCCCTCCACTAGCCTGCAGGTCACGTCACCCTTGGGCAAGGCGTAGTACCTGCTTAGTCCCTCCCGATCAGCGTTGCATGAAGCCATGGAAGTAAGTGTCTGTGTGTGTGTGTGTGTACACACATTTAAAATTAAATAAGCAGTGCAAAAATAGTGAAGCAGTGTCATGCATTCACAGACCATTCAGTAATTAGATGACAGAAAGTAAGAAACTGCTCCTAAAATGGTGAATGTGTGTTGTGTGTCTTCAGGCTCCTGTACCTCCTCTCTGATGGTAGTATTGAGAAAACAGCATGTCCTGGGTGGGGTCCTTAATGATGGATGCCACCATTTTGAGGCATTGCCCTTTGAAAGTGTCCTTGATAGTGAGAAGCTGGCTGAGTTTACAATCCTCCGCAGCTTTTTCTGATCCTGTGCAGAGGCCCCTCTCTACTATACTATCTTACCTCCATACCAGAAATAATTCCCCAGAAATTAGGAACAGGCAACTAATAATGGAACATGATGAAATGGCAGTGATCCAATATACAAAGCTGGAGATAAACATGTATTTTCAAATCATAGACCAGTTTCTTTGCTCTTACAGTTTTCCAAAATATTGGAAAAAAATATTTGTAAGAAGGTTAAATGATTTTATAACAAAACGTAATATACTCCGTGAACAGCAATAAGGTTTCAGGAAAAACAGAATCACTACAATAGCATTAATAGGTTTTGTAGAAGTAATATCAAATGCTATAGAAAGAAATGAATACACAGTAGAAATATTCCTTGATCTAAATAAAGCATTTGACACCATCGACCATAAACTATTATTAACAAAATTAGAAAGATATGGTAACAGAGGGGTGGCACATGACTGGTTAAGTAGTTATTTGGAAGACAGGTATCAGTATGTACATATAAACAACTCGAATTCAAAACTTTTGAGGGTAACTTGTGGGGTTCCACAAGGTTCTGTGCTTGTTCCATTGCTGTTCATTTTGTATATAAACAATATATGTATGGTCTCTCAGACATTAAAATATATATTATTTGCTGATGATACAACTATATTTTGTAGTGGGGAACATCTGAAATTACTTTTGGATACAGTGGAGAAAGAACTAAAAATTTTGAAGAAATGGTTTGATATTAACAAATTATCACCGAATCTAAGTAAAACTAAATTCATAATATTTGGAAACCGTATACCAAACTCATACGGTAAACTTAGAATAAATAATGTTGAAATTGATAAGGTATCGGAAACAATTTTTAGGTAATAGATAGTAAATTAAGTTGGAAACCACAAATAAATGATGTCAAAGTGAAAATGTCAATATCTATTGCAATAATGTACAAAGCGCAAGATTTCTTAAATCAGGAATCTTTGTATACATTATACTGTTCACTTATAGTCCCATACATGACTTACTGTGTAGAGGTATGGGGAAATACATACAAAACAAATACAAATTCACTTTTTCTACTTCGAAAAGAAAGTTACATGATTGTAAATAAGACAAGTTATTATGAGCCAACCAATCCACTATTTATTCAACTAAACACTTTAAAATTGAGAGATTTCATATATTTTAATATAATACAAATTATGTATAAAGTAAAAAATGGACAGCTACCACAAAGTATCCAAAGGTTGTTTAAAATGAGAGAAAGTCAACATGATTTGAGAGGAACATGTATATTTCAAAAACAAAGGATAAGAACAAATATAAAAAATCATTGTACTTCAGTCAGGGGTGAATCTATGGAAAAGTTGTAGTGAGAATTTAAAAACATGCATTACACTTAACAAGTTATTTAAAAATGATTTAATGAACAAATATAAAATACATGATTTAAAATGAATGGGAGTAATGTAAATAAATGATATTTGGAATTTGTTTTTTGTTAAAAGATTATGAAATTTTTTTGTTTTTGATGTGATGATTGAAGCCAAATATGTTTTTGTATAAGTAAGGAAGTAGGCGTAATAAGCTGTAGCTTCAACCTACACCCTTTCAGTCTGTTTTAAAGAATATCTATGTTTTTTGTTGTAATTTTGTCCTATGAAATCATTGTCATGAAATCATGGTCATGAAATCATCATTGTAAATGATGCTTTTTGTTATGTTTGTACTGACCAAAATAAATTAATTTCATTCATTCATCTAAATAATTACTGCAGATCACTCCGATAATAGATAATAAAAGCCTATTATTAAAAAAAACTCCCTCATTCAAAAGTTTGTTTTCCAACAGAAAGCAGAATGTCGGGTAAGGGTATCTGTAGTGCATGGAATACACAGGGTTGGCATGCAAGTAAGTGTTTAAGAAAGTAAACAGAATGTTGATCTTTATTACAAGGTAAATGGGGTACCTAAGTAGTGAAATTTTGATTTAAATTTAGTGGCTGCTGATGAAACTACACCTTGTTTCTGAACTGTTTTGGTTTTAGTTTTGAGGAAGGAAATATTTGCATTTGAGTATATTACAGTGTAGGGAATGTTCACGAGGTTGATTTTTAGATGACCTATGAAGAGTGGCTGGGCCTATACTCAATGGAGTTCAAAAGAGCTAGAGGTGATCCTATTCAAATATATTTGACATTGATGGGGATGCTGAAAGGTTCTTCCCCTTCCTGAGGTGATCCAGAAGTGGTATGGATTCAGAATAATTATCTTTTAAGATGGAGCCAAGGAGGAGTTTCTTCTCTTGGATAGTTGTAATTCTTTGGAATTCTCAACCCACAAAGCGGAGGATACAAAGTCACTGCACATACTCTAGGCAGGAGTAGGAGTGCATTTAAATTACAAGGGATTCAAAGAGGTTGGGTAAAGGGCAGGAAAGTGACGTTGAGCCAACCTGTTCAACCTCTCAAAGCTCAAAGAACATTTATTTTTAAAGTACATGTTTTAGTTTGTAAGGTGTTCCACTGAGCCAGTAGGCCAGGTTGCAAGCATTTTGTCAACATTTGAGGTGACATCATCAGTGTGCAACTGAGTGTTGTTTCCCAAGGGCTTGCGTTTATACTGGTCCGACTCGTTGCTCTGATTGGTTGGCTGTCGCGATGACCGCTAGTCTCCGCTGGGTCCTAGCCAACCAGATAGCTGAGTGATCTCCAATGGCCTGTACCCTTAGTTATTGGTTGTGTATCTTGTGTATTGGTTGTGTTCCTTGTGTATCCACAGCTCACCCCTCAGCCCTGATCCCTCAGACGCATATGTTCATAAAATTGCATTCAGCTCAATATGCTTATTAATAGAGTCTTCTGTTGAGAACAGAGCTTCAAAGAAGAGTTCTTGTTTTGTGCTTCTGCCAGAAACTTTGTAGTTTCCCAGACAAATTTGTGCCCTCCTTGGCCTTTGTGTACTAAGATGAGTGACATATATTAGTAGTTTTGTGTACTGCCCACAAAACGTCAGCACGTATCACCTGCACAGTCTTGGAGAAGTCTGCCTGATCTTCATAAATCCCTTCATCCCAAGTATTAGCCAACATTTTATTGAGTGAGAGGACAATTGTCCTACTCTTGGCTCTTTTGTTCTTTTTGTTCTATCGATCTCCTTCCCTACCTTCTCCCCCTTCCTCATGCTGCCACTGTCTTTTCCAACCCTCTTTCAGAATCAGAATCAGGTTTATTATCACTGTCATATATAATGTGAGATTTGTGGCAACAGTAAATTTATTTTTTATTGAGATACCATGCAGAATAGACCCTTCCAGCCCTTCGAGCTGTGCCACCCAGCAATGCCCCAATTTAACCCCAGCCTAATCACCAGACAATTTACAATGACTAATTAACCTAACAACTGGTTCATCTTTAGACTGCGGGAGAAAATCGACGCAATCACATGAAGAACGTACAAACTTCTTACAGACAGTGGTGGGAATTGAACCTGGGTCGCTTGTACTGTAAATCGTTGTGCTAACCACTATGCTACCATGCAAGGACATAAATATGCTATAAATTACAAACTAAATCCATCTTCTATACCCTCCCCAATCTCAAACAGTCTGTAGCCTCATCCTCTTGGCACAAATGATTGTATGGATCGGATGAATAATTCCAGGTCCTTCACCTAATGCACAATGTAATCTTTGATAGCTATTTGTAGGATCAAGGAAACAATGAAAGAATTGCTCATTACAATCCAGTGCTTATAACGTCCCTAAGATTGATGTTAAAAGTGCATGTGGAAATGGATGAGATGGACTGGAAGAATTCTTCATGTTGACGACTGTTTGCTGCAGAAGCATTAACGTTGTTCTGGGATATTTCTTTCTGGTCCAAGAGCACTAATTGAATAGAGCACTTGCGCACATGCTGGTTTCTGATAGGTTTTGATTCACAAAAAGGTTTGGGGAAACTTATTGTTGAGATGACAGGGATAAATTTGGCCTCACACGGATTTGAAGTTAGAAGTAATTAAAACTTTAATGCACGCTTTAGAACTGGACTCAAAAATTTCTTGGCTCTGATTGCAACCAAAATGGCGTGTGTTGTGTTTCCAGTATTAACAGGTCAACATGTGGGACTAAGATTGGTTCTTTAGCTTGACTGCAAGTTAAGCTTCAGTTAAGTAGTTAAGCTTTAAACTAGGGGTTCTGAACCTTTTTTTTATGCCATGGAGCAAGGGGTCCATGAACTCCAGGTTGGGAACCCCTGCAAACAAATATATATGTGAATTTTCTGCTGAGAGAAGTGCTGCTCCTGGGTCCACATTAAAACGTCAGACCCATTTATGTCAATAGCAACTCAGTCCCATTGCAATTACTTTCCTTTCACTATAAGATTCAGGACTGATTGCTAAGGGATGCACTAAAATTAGGTGCAACTTCCCCAAGGCTCAATGGATAAAGGTGAGAGTTAACTGTTCTCCCGCCTTTATTCACTAAAGAACTGGGATCTGCAGAATTCAGTGTAACAGAATTCCAATTAATATACTTCACCGTAATGTAAATACAAGTTCTGTCTTGTCTGTATGTACAAAATTTGTGGCATGGCATATACTGTGACTAATCAAGATGATGATCTGTTTGCATGATGATATTTGGATATTATTTTTAAGATCAAAGTTCAAAGTACATATATATTACTGTATACTACCTTGAGATTCATTTTCTTACAGACATTTACTGGAAAAAATAAATACAATAGAATTTTACTAAAAGCTATACATAGGCAAATACTGACAACTGATGTGCCAAAGAAGACAAACTATGAAAATAAAAAATAATACTGAAAACGTGAGCTGTAAAGAGTCCTTGCAAGAGAGTCTGTAGCTCATAGAATTAGGTCAAAGTAGAGGTGGTTGAAGTTGTAATGTGAGTATTATTAAAAGTAAGTTAATACTAATCAGGGAGCTGTTGGTAACAAGAGGCGGATCCGGGGTTGGCGGGGTTTTTACTTCCGCTCTTTTTAATCCCAGTATGCATTGTATATAGTTCCACCACCCATGCCGCACGAGGTACCTGGAAGCCCCTGCATTGTAAATATCATTTGCCGTCCCAGATAAAGATGCTCTTCTGGCCATCAAGTGGTCTTTTGTAAAGTAGAAATCACCACATATTTTTGGCGACGAGGTAAATTGGTTTTGTGGACGGGTCGGCCCATTTCGATCAGGAGCTGTGAGCGGGCGAGGAGCCTCGTGTTTGGATGGCTGCATTCGGAAATATCAGTGAGTTCAAGGAGCTGACCGAGGACTGGCCGGAGTATGAGGAAAGGTTGCTTGTTGGGGGAAACCCCACCGTTGACTTTCAAGACAGCTCTAGAGATTGCTCAAGGCATGGAGTTGGCTGCTGATGATGCCAAGGATATGGAGGGGGGGTGGCGGTCGCAGTCAGCAGCAGTCCCTCCCTCTCGCCAGGAGGGAGACTGGTAGACAGGAAAAGCGGGTGGAATGTTTTCGGTGTGGAGGAACACACTATGCAAGTGTTTGTAAATTCAAAGATACTGTCTGCCATGCTTGTAGCAAGAAGGGACATTTTGTTAAAAAGTGCAGGAGCATAAAGGGTGAGGTTAAGCCTGGGCAGGGGAAAGCTCAACAGGCTCAGGCAGCCACACACCACCTAGGAGAAGCAGACGGAGAGGCAGCGTGTGTCTACAACATGTTTGGGGTGGAAACGGATGAGGGACCACCTGAACCATATTATGCCACAGTCACTGTCAAGGGAAAGGACATTAAGTTCGAGATTGATTCAGGGGCTACTGCATCAGTCATTAATGAGGAGACCTACAGGAGGACGTGGGGGTCCATCAGACCATCTAAGCTCAAACTCAGGACCTATACGGGGCAGCCCATACCTCATTTAGGGGTGTTATACGTGGATACTTCGGCCGGGGGCCAGAAGGCTGAAGCCAGTCTGGTGATAGCTAAGGGCAGTGGGCCCAGTCTTTTGGGCCGCGATTGGCTTCACAAAATCCAGCTCAACTGGCATGAAATTAAGTATGCACACACAACGGAGGACATTCTGCAGCGGTATAGTGACGTTTTCAGGGACGAGCTGGGCACACTGAAGGCCATGACTGTGAAACTCTATGTCGACCCTGAGGCCACACCACGTTTTCTTAAGCCCAGGTTGGTGCCCTTTGCCATGAAAGTCAAAGCCGAGGCAGAGCTGGAAAGTTTACAGGGGCTGGGCATCGTTGAGCCCGTCCAGTTTTCAAGATGGGCGGCTCCTATTGTTCCAGTTTTTAAGGCAGATAGAATGGTGAGGATATGTGGGGACTCCAAGCTTACGGTGATTCAGGTCTCTAAGCTGGAGGAGTACCCATTGCCACGGGTGGATGACCCGTTTGCGACCCTGTCGGGGGGGGGGGGGGGTAAGCCACGCCTACCAACAGCTGCTGCTCAACGAGGATTCAAAGGAGTACGTCACAATCAATACACACAAGCGATTATTCAGATACAATCGCCTGGTGTTTGGAGTGGCGTCTAGCCCTGCCATTTTCCAAAGGACAATGGACTCTTTGCTGCAGGGGATTCCACATGTAGCAGTGTATCTTGATGATATTTTGATCACCGGAGCCATGGAGGGGGAGCATCTGGCTAATTTAGAACAGGTGCTGAAGAGACTCTTGGATGCAGGGCTGCGATTGAAACGTGGAAAATGTGTGTTCCTGGCTCCAAGTGTGACCTATCTGGGACACCAGATCACAGCTGAGGGGCTCTGCCCAGTGAAGAACAAAGCGAGAGCTATCAGGGAGGCCCCAAGCCCCAAGAGCGTCACTGAACTCAGATCATTTTTGGGCATGGTGAATTATTATGGCAAGTTTCTACTGGACCTCTCAAAGGTTTTGGCCCCACTGTATAAACTGCTTCACAATGACACTAAGTGGCGGTGGGGTGAAGAGCAGGAGGAAGCTTTCAAGGAAATGAAAGAACTCCTGCACTCAGCGAAGCTGCTCGTTCACTATGACCCAGACAAGGAGATCACCCTCTCATGTGACACTTCGCCCTATGGAGTCAGGGCAGTTCTCTCACACGTATGGAGGACTGTTCAGAGAAGCCTATTGGATTCGCTTCATGTACCCTGATGGCTGCTGAGAAGGGATATTCACAGCTAGACAAAGAAGGTCTGGCCATTGTTTTTGCAGTCAAACGCTTTCATCAGTACCTCTATGGACGTGCATTCACAATTTGTACAGACCATAAACCACTGATGAGCCTTTTTAGGGAGACCAGATGCATCCCACTGCTAGCCTCAGCCAGGATACAGCGTTGGGCTCTCACATTGTCAGCCTACCAGTATACTATAGTGTACAGAGCAGGTGGGGATAATGCAAACGTCGATGCGCTGAGTCGACTCCCTTTACCTGAGATGCCTGTTACTATGTATGTGCCTCCAGAGACTGTGTTTTCATTGGAGAGGTTGTCCGAGACACCTGAAAAGGCAACCCAGATCAAGCAATGAACAGTGTTACGAAGCCCCGTAACTGGGTCACTTACCAGCAAAGATAGAGAGGTCCGTTGAAGTCTGATGGTACTATTTTTAAAAGTATTTATTGATAAAGGGGCACAAAAATAAGATTAATGCAAACATACAGATAATATACATCGTCAATACTAAATCTAAAAGCGCGGGTATAATAATAACCAATAAGAAATAGCTGTATCGTTGTCTAGGGGATAATGTATTGTCCGATGGAAATATAACAGTCACTGTTAGTTCGTTCAAGCTGCAGCATTTTGGGTTTAAGAGAGAGACGGTTTAACTTGCCCAGGTCTTTTATGATGCCAATCCTTTGAGTCGGGGAGTTGGTTTCCCCGTTGTTAGCTAAAAGCCGTTTTCTGTGGTACAAGCCATCAGTCCCAGGCAACGGAACTGAACGCACGTGGTCTCCTTCAAATGGCTTCCCACTATCACGGGAGTGCTAGTGTTTCTTCTGGTGCGTCTGAGGGGCTGTTCCCACAGACCCTCTTTTATCCTGACTCGCAGGGTCGCAGATGTCAATCAGGTTGGGGGTGATGCAATCCCGCCCTCAACCAGCCCACTTTGCCTGAGGGCGTTCACGTAGTACAGTCTCCAATCCACAAATTCGCCTTCCGGAGACAATGGCCATGTCCCGGAGCTTTACATCGCTGGGGAACGAGACATTCCGCAAGTCTCTCTCTCATTTCCTGGGCCCCCCTGACCCAACCCAACAGTGATCTTGCGATTCTCACAAAGGAGGGGGCTGCAGGCATAACAACAGAGAGGGACCCAGTCCTGTCTCAAGTCAAGACTTTTCTTTTACAAGGTTGGCCCAGAGCTGTGGAAGGAGAGGAACTGAGAACTTATGCCAAACGCAATACCGAACTGAGTCTGCGGGATGGTTGCATTTTCTGAGGTCGAGGGTCATCGTGCCTCCCCCTGGCCGTTCACAGACTGTGGAGGAAATTCATGAGACTGATCCAGGGGTGTCTCGAATGAAAAGTCTTGCAAGATCCTACGTTTGGTGGATAGGAATGGATCAGGATCAGAGAACAAGTTAAAATCATGCATTCAATGTCAGACCAATCAGAACATGCCACCACCAGCTCCTTTGCACCCATGGGAGTGGCCAGTCTACCCCTGGTCTAGGCTACATTTGGACTTTGCTGGCCCCTTTGTGGAGCAGATGTTTCTTGTAATGGTGGATGTGCATTCCAAATGGATCGAAGCTCACATCATGAGCAACATCACAGCCCCTCAACCATAGACAAACTCAGGCAAGTGTTTGCAGTCCACGGGTTGCCTGACACTCTGGTCACTGATAATGGCCCGACGTTCACCAGTGAGCTGTTCGGTGAGTTCTTGCGGCAGAATGACATTCGTCACATTTGGACGACCCCTTTCCACCCAGCCTCAAATGGTTTGGCTGAGCGGGCTGTTCAGACAGTGAAGGAAGGCCTGAAGTGGATGACAGGGGACTCTCTTAGTACCTGGCTTTCACGTTTCCTGTTTAAATACCGCCTCACTCCACAGACTACGACTGCATGCACTCCAGCAGAGATGCTGATGGGGCATAGGCCTAAGTCAAGATTGGACCTGCTGCACCTGGACATGAAGGCAAAAGTGGAGAGAAAGCAGGAAAAGCAGAAGGAGAGACATGATCAACATGCACGAGAGAGACAGTTAGAACCGGATGACAATGTCTATGTGAGAAACAATCAGCAATGGCTATCTGGTGTTATTCTTAAGCAGAGTGGTCCAGTCTCCCATGTTGTTAAGCTGACCGATGGGCGTGTTTTCCGTAGACATCAGGACCATGTGCACCTGCGTCATGATTCTGGCTCAGATGTAGACAGTTCCAATGGTGTTTCCAATGGTGAGACAAACTACTGTGGAAGCATGTCCACCAGTGACTTTGCTCGAGGGAGAGACACTGGCAGAGGGGGCAGAGTCCCCTGAAGAGGATGGACATTCTCACACGGTCACACAGACCTCTCTCGTGTCCCCAACACTAGATCCATGCAAAACATCCTCACTAGTGGTGCCTGCTGGGTCACCAGGGGTAGTGTGTAGATCGCAGTGCCCTCGCAAACCTCCTGACAGACTGAATCTTTGATTGGATAGTTTCTTTTGTTGTTAGATTGAATGTTGAATTTGCCACTTTTTTAGGTGTTCTTGTATTGGTAACCTGTTGCTAACGATACTACTGTTTTTATTTCCCAGTTCTTCTATATTTGGGGAATATTGGATTTTAAAGGGGAAGAAGTGTTGTAATGTGAGTATTATTCTAAGTAAGTTAATACAAATTGGGGAGTTATTAGTATTAATAATAACCATAATAATAATATTATTATTAATAATAACTATTATTAATAATAATAACAATAATAATATATAATATAATATTATTATTATAGGCGGGAGGTGGGATCCGGGGTTGGCGGGGTCTTTACTTCCACTCTTTTTACTCCACCTAGGCCGCACGAAGCCTCTGCATTATAAATATCATTTGCCGTCCCCGATAAAGATGCTCTTTTGGCCATCAAGTTGTCGAGTGGTCTTTTTGTGAAGTAGAAGCTATCACAGTTGAAGTTATCCATGTTGGTTCAGGAGCCTGATGTTTGTAGGGTAACAACTGTTTCTGAACCTAGTGGTGTAGGACTGAAAGCTTTTCCACATTCTACCCAGTGGCAGTAGTGAGAAGAGGACATAGCCTGGAGAGTGGGGCTCCTTGATGATGGATTTTGCTTTCTTGTGGCAGCGTTCCATTTGACTCCACTCAATGGTGGGAAGGGCTTTTCTATGATGTACTGTGCTGTGTCCACTATTTTTTTTGCAGGCATTTCCATTCCCGGTCATTGGTGTTTCCACATCAGGCCGAGATGTAACCCGTAGGGAACTCTCCACTGTGTATCTATAGAAGTTTTAGATGACATGCTAGTTTTTGTACATTCATTCCAGCCTGATTTCAGTGCAATTGATTCCAACTTTCTTTTTCCCTGCCATCCGCCACCTTCTGTTGCCTTTTCCATTCCTGGGTGTTGGTGTTTCCATAGAAGCTGTGATGCAACCAGTCAGGATACTCTCCACTGCACACCTATAGAAGTTTGTCAAAGTTATTTGTGACATGCCAAATCAATGCGAACTTCTACTGTGGCTTCACTTCTGTGCTGGTCCCAGGATCCCCTGATGTGATAATGCCAAAGAAGTTAAAGCAACTGATCCTCCCCATCTCTATTCCGCTGATAAGGACTGGCTCCTGGACCTCCAGCTTCTTCCTCCTGTAGTCACGATCAGCTCTTTAGTTTTGCTGATGTTGAGTGAGAGCTGTCTGTGGCATGCAGAGACTGGTGCATCATCCAGGAACCTTAACATCTCGTGCAATTTTCCAATGTTGGATTTCATTGGATTTCGGATTTTGGGTTAAGGGGTGTTCCATTGTATATGGTGACATATCTGTCCTTTGATGCTAAATTCATTTTGACTTTGACAGCTATACACCTGCTCATTAATACAGATATCCAATCAGCCAATCATGTGGCAGCAACTCAATGCATTAAAACATGCAGACATAGCCAAGAGGTTCAGTTGTTGTTCAGACCAAACATCAGAAAGGGGAAGAAATGTGACCTAAGTGACTTTGACCACGGAATGATTGTTGGTGCCAGACATGGTGGTTTGAGTATCTCAGAAATGGCTCATCTCCTGGGATTTTCACACACAAACATCTCTCTAGAGTTTACAGAGAATGGTGTGAGAAACAAAATAAAACAGCCTGTGATTTGCAGTTCTGTGGATGAAAATGACTTGTTAATGAGAGAGGTCAGAAGAGAATGGCCAGACTGGTTCAAGCTGACAGGAAGACAAATGACCACACGTTACAACAGTGGCGTGCAGAAGATCATCTCTGAACGCGCAACACATCGAACCGTGAAGTGGATGGGCTACAGCAGCAGAAGACCAGGAATGTACGCTCTGTGGCCACTCTATTAGCTACAAGAGATACACTTCTCTTGACAGTGTTGATGAGCAGGGGGATCTTGGAGTCCAAGTTCATAGCTCCCGGAAAGTGGCTACACACGTTGATAGAAGGGATATGGCATATTTGCCTTTATTCATCGAGATATTGAGTTCAAAAGTCAGGAAGATATGTTGCAGCTTTATAAAATTCTATTTAGGCCACATCTGAAATATTGCGTACAGTTCTGGTCACCCCAGTATAGGAAGGATATTGAAGTTTAGGAGAAGGTGCAGAAGAGGTTAACCAGGGTGCTGCCTGGATTGTGATATCGGGAGTTTGGACAAACTTGGGTTGTTTTATCTGGAGCAGCAGAGGCCGAGGGGAAATCTGATAGAGGTTTACAAGATTATGAGAGGCACAGATTGAGTAGACAGTCTGTATCTTTTTCCTAGAGTTAAATGTCTAATACCAGTGGACGTGCTTTTAAAGTCAGGGGGTAATTTCAAAAAAGATGTGAGGGGCAAGTTTCTAACACAGAATGTGGTGGATGCCTGGAATGCGCTGCCTGGGGTGACGGTAGAGGGAAAAACATTAGCGACTTTTAAGACATACTTAGACAGGCACATGAATGTGAGGAAAATGCAAGGATATGGACATTGTGTAGGAAGAGGGGATTTGTTTAGTTCCTCATTTTATTACTAGTTTAGTTGGTTTAGCACAACATTGCAGCCAAAGGGCCTGTTCCTGTGTTGTACTGTTCTAACTATGTTCTATGTTCATATTAATCCATATTGAATTTCATCCTCCACATATCTAACTATTGTATAAGTGATCCAAATCCTTCGTAAATTTTGATACATTTTCTCTCTTTTTTTTACTGTTTGAGTCCCCAGTTTATTTACTCTTCAATTGTGACTAGTTTATATCTGGTCCTTCACAGGCTGAGGTATCAGTGGAAATGTACTTTGGCGCCAATGACCATAATTCTATTAGTTTTTAAATAATTCAGGAAGAAGATAGGATGGGTTTGCAAGCTAAACTAAATTTGAGCAAGGGAAGTTTCCAAGGCAATAGCGACGAACTTGTAAAGCTTGATTGGGAGAGGTTATTCGAAGGTAAATGGATGTCTAGCAAGTGAGAGGCTTTTAAAAGTGAGGCAAGGAGACTTCAGGGACAGCACGTTCCTGTCAGAATGAAGGTCAAGGCTGGAAAGATTAGGAAGTTCTCATTGACAAGGGATATTGAAACTTTGCTCAGGAAAAAAAGAAGGCATGTGTCAAGTATAGGCATCTGGGATCGAGGGAATCTCTTGAGAAGTGTAAGAAAGATAAGAGTATCTTCAAGAAGGAAATCAGGAGGGCAAAAAGTGGACATGGAAAAGGGTAAAGGAGAATTCAAGAGATTCTGCAAGTATATTAAGAACCAAAGGTTAACCAGAGAGAGAATAGGTCCCTCAAGATTTAATGTGGGCCCATGAATCAGTGAGGTATAAATGAATATTTCTCATCTGTATTTACAACAGATAACTAGGGAAATGAATAGTGATGTCTTGGAACATATCCACTTTACAAAAGAAGAGGCGTTGGCAGTCTTGAACCATACTGGGAAGGATAAATCCCGGCAGCCTGACCAGGTATGTCCAAGGATATTGGGAACCTGGGGAAGAACTTACGGTGGCTCTGGTAGAAATATATGTGTCATTTCTAGTCATGGACGAGGCACTGGAAAACTAGAGGTTGGCTAATGTTATGCCTTTATATAAGAAGGGTTGCAAGGAGAACCCAGTTTACTACGGACAAACCAGGCTAAATAAATTACAGGCTGGTGAGCCTAACATCAGTGGTGTGGAAGTTACCAGAGGGGATTCTGAGGGACATGATCTTCCAGTAAGTTAAGAATTGATTCGGGGTAATCAGTATGGCTTTATGCATGTGAAATATGTCTCACAGATCCGGAAGGAGATGGCACCGGCAAACAACGCTACCAAGGGTGACATCTTCAAGATGGTTCACAAAGCCACTCCTTTCACTTCTTTTATGTCTTCTTTTTATTTCCAGCCTGGTTCTGCAACAGACTTTTAACATCATGAATTGGTGAGTTGTCTTCCCTCTCCCTGTGAAATGGTTCTACCTCTTCTTCCCTTATTAGGGAGAGAGAGAGAGAGAGAGAGAGCCTGTGCTATGTTGAATTACTGGGTGAACGAGTACACTTTGGTGTACTGCAAGTCTGTGTCTTTATTGATGCTTTGCTACATGGTTGAGTGCTCAGCGGAGGGGGCTGATGCTGTTTTGCTGGTGGGGGGGTCATTGTCTTGCTGCTGCTTGTGCATGGGAGGGGGGAGTTGGGGGGCTTTAGTGTTCTAACGTTTAACTGTCATTCATTCTTTGGGGCACTCCTCTGTTTTCATGGATGTTTGTGAAGAAAAAGAATTTCAGGATGTATATTGTATACATTTCTCTGACATTAAATGTACCTATTGAATCTATTGAGTTCACTTTCATGATCTCTGCTAGCTTCCTGGTTACTCCTTTTTTGTTGTGGTTAGTCTGGGCAATTTTGAATCGGGACAGCCTGCAGATAATGAACATTGAGCTGAACTGAAATATGCCTTTTGTGTTTTCAATCCTGTGTTTTCATTTTCTTTTTTTGTTGCCGTTGCACAATTTGTGTTTTTTGCAAATGGGGGTGGGGTTGATGTTTCTCTTTCTTCAAACAGGTTCCATGATTCTTCTTTGTTTCACGGGGGTCTGTGGGAAAGATGAATCGCAGAGTTGTATACTGCATACATATTGTGATAATAAATGTACTTTGAATCTTTGAAATTTGACTGAAGTCTGAGATGAGGTGTGAAGAGGCCCATTGAGGGCAAGGCAGTAGATGATGTCTACGTAGACCTTAACAATATCCCACGTGGCAGGCTAGTTGAGATCCTGGATCAGTTGGCAATTTTGATAAAAATAAGCTTGGTGGAACTAATCAGATGGCATAGAAGAGGTTTGTTTTTCAGATTGGAGACATATGACCAGTGGTGTATCTCAGGAATCATTGCTAGTTCCACTGTTCTTTGTCGTTTATATTGACGATTTGGATTAGTTGGCATGTGGATGACGCTGCAGTTGGCTGTAATGTGGACAATAAAGAAGGCTAACTAAGATTGCAATGGGATCTAGATGGGGAAGGGGTCCACTGAATAACACACACAAAATGCTGGAGGAACTTAGCAGGCCAGGAAAAAAAATGCAGTCAATGTTTCATGCTGAAACCCTTCGGCAGGACTGGAGAAAAAGGCTGAGGAGTGGATTTGAAAGGCGGAGGGAGAGGAAGGAAAACCATCACAACCATGAATTCGGCAGCACAAAGTTACCGAAATTGTGCTTGTGAATATGCACGTGTCAGCAAATTATTACTTCATTGTGATAGCATTTAACTCCATTCATTCCGTCGTAGTTTTTGTCGAGACTTGGACATGGCAACGCTTCGCTGCCTGCCTGCATTCGGCCTTGCCTGAGAAATTGGACAGTCAGGTCAACTGACTCTGAGGACTAGCGGTATTTGTTTCATTCTTAGTTGTTCGTTTCAGCCACAGTGTAGGCTTCATTTGAGAGTTTTAGTTAATGGGCCTGTTTGGCCTCGTGTTTATTGTTTTCTTTTCCTTTTAACATTGTTCGCATTAAAGTCTGTGAACTATCGACCTGCTTCAGTGTATCTCACTCTGCACTTGGGCCATATCCGAATCTGGTGACAGAAATGCTAGGCAATAGGTGAAGCTTTGAGGGGGAGGGATGAACCAAAGAGCTGATTGGTGAAAGAGACAGAAGGCCATGGAAGAAAAAAGAGGGGTGAGGAGCACCAGAAATAGGCGATGGGTGGGCAAGGAGATAACATGAGAGAGGGGCAAGGGGATGGGAAATAGTGAAGGGTGAGTTTGAGAAATCGTTGTTCATGCCATCAGGTTGGAAGCTACCCAAACAGGATATAAGGTGTTGTTCCTCCAACCTAAGTGTGGCCTTATCCTGGAAGTGGAGGAGGCCATGGATGGACATATGGAAATGGGTATGGGAAGTGGAATTAAAATGGGTGGCTCCTGGGAAATCCCAGTTGTTCTACATTGGGTCTCACCAATGCACAGGAGGCCACACCGGGAGCACTGATCACAGTATACGACCCCCAACAGACTCACAGGTGAAGTGTCGCCTCACCTGGAAGGACTGTTTGGGATCCTGAACAGAGTTAAGAAGTCACTCCAAGTTGTTGGTGATACCACACGTGTAGCATGGCATGCAGTTCTAACCATCCACTTATAGGAAGAATGTCATTAATTTGGAAAGGATGCAGAACTAGTTCAGGAGCATTTTACAAGGACTGGAACATTTGAGTCAAAAAGAAGAATGGATAGGCCTGGCCTGTTTTCCTTGGACCAAAGGAAACTGAGGGGCTGACCTTATAGAGATGTATAAAATCTTGAGGGTCATTGATAGGCGCCGTTTAAAACTAGAGAATACAGGTCTAAGGTGAGAAGGAAAGATCTCCTAGGGATCTGAGGGTGGTGGGTATTTGGAGTAAGCAAGGAGAGAAAGTTGAGGAGGTGAGTACATTGTAAACATGACCTCAAAGCCCAGCAGTTTGGACAGGTGATAAAGGACATCCTTAGGTGTTTGTTGCCCCAAGTTGGTGGGCCCCAAAATTAGATGCCCATGTGAGCAAGAAGCACGAGGGCCAACGAGTCGGTGTGTCCAGAGTTAAGGCTTGGATTTCACAGTCCCAAAAGACCAAAAGACATAGGAGCAGAATTAGGCCATATGGCCCATCGAGTCTGCTCCACCATTCAGACATGGCTGATCCTATTTTTTTCTCCTCCTCAATCCCATTTTCCAGCCTTCTCCCCATAACCTCTGATGCCATGTCCATTCAAGAACCTATACATCTCTGCCTTAAATACACCCAACGACCTGGCCTCCACAGCTGCATGTGGCAACAAATTCCACAAATTCACCATCCTTTGGCAAAAGAAATTTCTCCACGTATCTGTTTTGAATGGACACCCCCTCTATCCTGAAGCTGTGCCCTCTTGTCCTAGACTCTCCCACCATGGGAAATATCCTTTCCATATCTACTCTGTCTAGGCCTTTTAATATTCAAGAGGTTTCAATGAGACCCCCCCCCCCCACCCCATCATTCTAAATTCCAATGAGTACAGACCCAGAGCCATCAAATGTTCCTCATATGACAACCCTTTCATTCCTGGAATCATCCTTGTGAACCTCCTCTGGGCCCTCTCCAATGCCAGCACATCTTTCCTAAGATGAGGGGCCTAAAGCTGTTTATAATACTCAAGGTGAGGCCTCACCAGTGCCTTATAAAGCCTCAGCATCACATTCTTGCTCTTGTACTCTTGACATCTTGAAGTGAATGCTAACATGGCATTTGCCTTCCTCACCACCAACTCACCCTGAAAGTTAACCTTCAGGCTGTTCTGCACAAGGACTCCCAAGTCCCTCTGCACCTCAGATTCCTGGATTTTATCCCCGTTTAGAAAATAGTCCGCACATTTATTTCTACAACTGAAGTGCATGATCATGAATTTTCCAACATTGTATTTCATCTGCCACTTTCTTGCCCATTCTCCTAATCTGTTTAAGTTCTTCTGCATCCTACCTGTTTCCTCAATGCTACCTGCCCCTCCACCAATCTTCGTATCATCTGCAAACTTGGCTGCAAAGCCATCTATTCTATCATCTAAATCATTTATATACAGCATAAAAAGAAGTGGTCCCAACACCGACCCCACAGAATACCACTCATCACTGGCAGCCAACCAGAAAAGGATGCTTTTTATTCCCACTTGCTGCCTCCTACCAATCCGGGGAGGCGGACTGAGGGTGGAGATGGGGTCAGGAGACAGGAGATGGGGGAATGGGACTGGGGACATGGACCATGGACTGGAGACAGGAGACAGAATCAGGAAAATGGGGACTGCAGACAGGAGGTTAGAGGCTGGAGAATGGGGACTGGGGTCTGGAAATAGACCAGAGATTGCAATGTCCCATCATCAGCTAGTTCGAGGCGCTGATACCAGAGATTGCAGATAAAGTTTGAGCAGAAGTCTGGAAGTTGAAGCCCAATGGCTGAAGCCTGAAGACTGTCAGCTGGGGGCTGGGGGCAGGGCAGGGATCTGGGAACTGGGAATGGAGGACAGGTGTGGGGTGGTGGACTGAGGACAGGGAACTGGTGTAGGGAACTGGAGACTGCAGACTAGAGACTGGGGTCTGGAGATAGGGACTGGGGACTGGGGGCTGGAGACTGTCCGTGCATATACTTAAGATTTCCTGATCAGTCAGGGTATCAAAGGATATGGCAAGAAGGCAGGTGTATGGAGTTGTGTGGGATTTGGGATAAGCCATGATGAAATAGTGGAGCAGATTCAATGGGCTGAATGGCCTAATTCTGCTCCTATGTCTTATGGCTTTATGGACTGGGGTCTGGAGACTGGGAACTGGGTATGCACAGGGGACAGGGGCAGAGATCTGGGGACTGGGAATGGGGGTGTGGACAGGGGTGGTGGTCTGAGGAAGGGAAATGGAGACTGGAGACAGGAAACTGGACTGGGGACTGGAGACTAGAGACTGGAGATGAGGAAAGGAGACGGGGAATGAATGTGGGAATTGGAGACACACTGGAAACTGGAGACTGGAGTCAAGGGAAAGGAGAGAGAGGACAGGGGTTGAGGGTCTGGAGACGGGAAAGGGGACAGGACACTGGAGACAGGGGACTGGGGGATTAGCAACTGAAGACTAGAGACAAGCTGGGAGACTGTAGATTGGGACTGGAGAGTGGTGACTAGAGAACGGAGACTAGAGAACAGAAACTGGAGAGTGCAGAGAGGGGAAGGCAGACAGTGGATTGGGGATGGGGGATAGGGGATAGGAGATAAGGGACAGGGGATGGAACAGGAGACAGGGGGAATTAGCTACTGAAGACTGCAGACTGAAGATGGGAGACTAAATTGGGGCTGGGGACAGTGGATGGAACATTGGGGAAGGGGAACCGGGAAATGGCAATTGAAGACTGGAAAAACTGGAGACCAGAGACTGGAGATTTCACAGGCCCATCATCAGCTAGTCCAAGGTGCCGATACGCAAGGTTGGAAATAAAGGGCGAGCAGAAGTCCAGAAATTGAAGTCCAATCACTGAAGCATAAAGACTGTAGGTTGTGGACCAGGGACTGGGGACTGGGTACAGGGCATGAGGGTCTCGGGATGGGGCAGGGATCTGAGGACTGGGAATGCAGGATGAGGTGCAGTAGTGGTAGACTGAGGACAAGGTACAGGGGTTGGGAGCTGGAGACTGGAGATTGGAGAATGTCCATGCATATATTTAAAGTGGAGGTTGATTGTTTCCTGATCGGTCAGGGCATCAAAGGAGAAGCAGGTGTATGGGGTTGAGTGGGGATTGGGGAATGGAGAATGGAGACTGGAAACAAACTGGAGACTGGAGAGCACAGACAGGGGAAGGCAGACAGTGGACTGGGGATGAGGAGGTGGGGTTGAGGGACAGGGTATGGGGATTGGTGACTGAAGACTGAGGATGGAAAACTGCAGATTGGGACCGGAGAATGGTCACTGGAGACTGGAGAATGGAGAATTAGGACTGGAGATCAGGACTAGAGACAAGAGATGGCAGACAGAGGAGAGGGTACATGGGATGGGGTCAGGTGTCAGGGGAACGGGGACTTGGGACTTGAACTGGGGACATGGAATGGAGACTGGAGAAAGGAGACAGAGTCAGGACAATGGGGACTGGGGACTGGATGTCGGACACTGGATGGGGAGTAGATGTTTCAGACTGGAGGCTAGAGACGAGGATAGGGGACAGGGGACTGGGGACTGGGAATGGAGACTGAGGACTGGGGACTGAGAACTGGACACTGGGGACTGGGAATGGAGACAGACAGACATACTTAATTGATCCCGAGGGAAATTGGGTTTCATTACAACCACGCCAACCAAGAATACTGAAGAAATATAGCAATATAAAACCATAAATAATAAGAAGTTAATCATGCCAAGTGGAATTAAGTCCAGGACCAGCCTATTGGCTCAGGGTGTCTGACACTCCGAGGGAGGAGTTGTAAAGTTTGATGGCCATAGGCAGGAATGACTTCCTATGACGCTCAGTGTTGCATCTCGGTGGAATGAGTCTCTGGCTGAATGTACTCCTGTGCCTAACCAGTACATTATGGAGTGGATGGGAGTCATTGTCAAAGATGGCATGCAACTTGGACAGCATCCTCTTTTCAGACACCACCGTCAGAGAGTCCAGTTCCACCACCACAACATCAC
Organism: Hypanus sabinus; assembly: GCF_030144855.1. Classification (NCBI taxonomy): domain Eukaryota; kingdom Metazoa; phylum Chordata; class Chondrichthyes; order Myliobatiformes; family Dasyatidae; genus Hypanus; species Hypanus sabinus. The sequence continues at coordinate 103,696,529 of NC_082710.1, read as the reverse complement.
TGGCCTTACAAATGAGTTTATTGATTCTGTTGGTGTCTGCTACCCTCAGCCTGCTGCCCCAGCACACAACAGCAAATATGATAGCACTGGCCACCACAGCCTCATAGAACATCCTCAGCATCATCCGGCAGATGTTAAACTGGGACTGGAGACTGGGAATGGGCACTGGGGACCAGGGACCAAAGACTAGGAACTGGAGACCAGAGACTAGGGACTGGAGACTGGGGTCCAGGGACCAGGGACTGGGGACTGTCAAACACGCAATATGCAAGTAAAAAGAACAAGTGGTGCAAATGGCATAAATGTAAATAGATAGCACACAGAACATGAACCACAGAGTCCACAGCCACAGAACCAGTTCAGTGCTGAGACAAGTGCGATGATGCAGGCCACAGCTGCAGAGTAATTCAACACTGAAGTGAGTAAACTGGTGAGCTGAACACCGGTTTGTTCTTCCTTCACCATTGGCCGCGTTGCCTCGATCTTTTTAATCTCAGATAGACAATTAAGTCACCATGAACAATTTCTGTTTCCATGCTGTGGAACAACATAACTCTGTTCAAGCACAGTGGATAATCCTCACCTAATGTCTGCACATATGCTGCACCAGTTGGTGTTGCTGTATGAGAAACAGAAATGTACATCAGCCAAATTATTTTTGTTTCCTTTATAAGGGTACAATTACAGATGCCTTGTCAATTCTCTGACTCAATGGAAATAAAAGGATCAAATCTCTGATCTTCCCAAACCCTGTCACTCTCCAGTCAACCAATCAATTCACTGAGTCACTGGGGAAAGAGATTTTTGCAATTTTCCATATCTTACTCAGCAGCATATCTCATCCCAGATTCCCATGGCTTTTGGTAGAAGCAGAAATCTTCCTTGTGGAACTTTGCCAAATGCTTTTGAAAGGTCTAATCAAACAATAACACAAAAAGTGCCCTTGTGTCTATACATAATGTACTCAGAGAAGATTAAGAAGCATTTCAGTCTGTGAAACAATTTAATTATTTTGCATTAATTTCTATTACTGCTGAAACTCTTGCTGCACTCAAGAACAAGATCCATGCCCTTAAAGAATGTAAATACAAGGTGAAGCTCTGGTCAAGATGGGCCCAGCGAACAACGTGACCAATGGAGATGTTTACTGTTGGAAGGAAGTGTAGCAACCTTGGATCCATGTTGCAAGGATATATTGAAGGGACTGTGGACTCTTTTTGGGGACCTTAGGGTTCACACTGCATGTGTTTCTCAATTCTGGTTACTTTATCTTTTGTTGCCGTTGAGTAGTTGGATCAGGGCAAACGATGTGGTCCTGGACGCTTCAGCAAGAGTGTTTTACCCTGCAGCCTGCAGTGGTGCAATGCTGAACTGAATGAAACTGAGCAGAACTGGACCCCCGGTTTAAAGTTTGATATTCCATGTGGTCTGCTAGCTTTTTGATGTTTGTGTAATTTGTTCTTTCTTAACACGCTGGGTGTTTGATGTTTTCTTGAACGGGTTCCCTGGAAATTCTTTGTTTTGTAGCTGCCTGTGGGAGGATGGATATCAGAGTTGTATTCTTCGTAAATACTTTGATAATAACTGTGCTTGGACTCTAACTTTGAGGTAATACGAAAAGTCAGAAATACTGAGCATAAAACTAACATCTGCAGATATTGATCCCAGGCTTCTGTTCTGAACACTAATTTCAAACCTGCTCTGTATTTAAAATCTCAGTAATATTTGAGTAACATTGTAAATATATTGTTTGATTAAGCATTCTTTGTTGTTTACATCATTGATTACGGGTTATATGAACAGGATACGCCAATACACCACGATGTCAGAAGTGCATGCCCCATTAAGTGCATTACCTCCCAGACTCCCATGTTTTTTCTCTCAATTAGTTCTAGAGTTACGAAGTATAACAGAGGCAAGAGGAAGTTTTAAAGCTAACCCAGATGACTACCTACCTGTTGAAAGACAGCAAGACATTCAAGTTAAAACAAAGTGCACCACGCTTCTCTTCAGAAAGGGGAGAGTGAGACAACTGAGTTTAAAAAAAAGCATGTTTTTTTCTTTGCAAGGGAAGAAAGAAGGTCAAGTTAAGAAAAAGTAGAAAAAAGATTAAATTCATGGGTTCATAACAGGGAGTACCAGGTGAAAATAATAATTAATTGAAAACACAGAAATGGCTGACAACATCGGAAAGATAGGCACATTCACTTGCAGAAAACATAACTGGGTGATGTATACTGAGCAACTTGAGCAGAATTTTAAAACAAATGGAATAGCGGATAAGACATGTGCCAGTTTTGCTGAGTGTGATTGGTTGAAGAGCACAGTTTACTTAGACATTTGACTGCTTCAACCAGGCTGACCAAAATCAGCTTAGAACCGAAACCATTGTAGATTGCAGAACACTTTAAGTTTCAAAAGCAGAATCAAGGGAAGGGGAGTCCATTTCTATTTACATGGCTGGATTGAAGGTATGGTCTGAGCATTGTCATTTCAGTCATGGATTCATGAGATACTGAGAGACTGTTTAGTTTGTGGAATCTCACTAGAAATCATTCAAAAGTGACTCCAAACTGAAGCACAACTCACAGTTAAAAGGGCAGTTGAAATCGCTGTATCAATGAAAACAGCAGCCAGGTAAGAAAGTGAGTGTGAACAAAATTGCAATGTCTAAAAAGAAAATGGCCTGGCCAAACAAATCGTGTTACCATTCTGGCAGGGGCTCACATACACCAGACCAATGCAGATCAATAGGCAAAAGGTGCAACCAAGTAAGATACATACAAAGATCATGTAGGGCAGACAAAAGTAGACGGACCGCACAGGGAAGAGCAAAAAATAAAAAGTCAAGTTCCAGTTTCAAAAAGAGCACTAGTCTGCATGCTACTGATGAAAGCTGTGATAAAGACAAAAGTGATACAGGACTTTGTAGCCTTGAGATTTACTATGTGAAAACTAACAAGAGCCAAGTGAAACCCCTTTTTACTGGCCGTCTCTAGAGATGCAGCTCATTGCCCCTCGCTAACAGCTACCAGACTCGGCTGCAAGAAAGCCACTTTTCTCAGCCTCCCTACGTCCAGGGTGGATATGACCTGGGTCCCACCAAAGCCGTGAGGTTGGGCTCTCTTGCCCACCTGAACCACGATTTGTGTGTAACTTACTGCTCCCGTGCAATTGCCTGTTGGCTAGAAATAACAGACTGTACACTGCATACAATTATAAAGAAAGTATATTTAATAATCTTAACTTAACCAAAGAGTTATTAAAGAAAAAAAACAAAAGGGCCCATCATAATTTAACAGTCAAATGTGCACATAAGTTGGAGCTCATCATGAAGTTGTCCTTGACTCACACGCTGGACTCCCAGTCAACGTGAAAGCACACACCACCTTCTGAATGTCTCTCAAAATCCACCTCAAACAAACGGGTTTCCCCTCGGGAATATTGGTCCTTCCTCCTTGAAGTCATTCATCTGCACAAACACTTTGTACAATAGGAACGATATCCTTCACCATCTACCTCCTGTCTTCTGCCAGTCCCCTCCAGGAAGTCCTTGACCCACACCAGTGTCCATAACAAAAACCTCTCCACCCAGCGTTCTCTAGAACCTTCTCCCAATTTCACCATCCTGATTGGCTGACACCACATTCTTAAGTTGAACAACAAAGCCCCTTACCTTAGCTCAAACCCAAACAGGCCAAAAGCAGAACAGACTGCCCTTATAAAATGGCTAAAATGGAATTGCTACAGCAATTGCTACAGTAAAACTGTAACCAGGGCATTACACAAGCAATATGGCCTACAACAGATCTGAACAGCAAATGAATTAAAGTAGCACTAGCACGGGGGTCGGCAACCTGCGGCTCCGGAGCCACATGTGGCTCTTTTACGTCTGTGCTGCGGCTCCCTGTTACTTTGGGAAATAATTGGTTGTGGCGACCCTTTTCCTGGCACATCCGAACCGACTCACAATTAGATAGCCTACGGGGGTTTGCGAGCACAGAGCTTTGGAGCCTCTGCGCCATGGGGGGGCAGGTTGAGGGAGGCTTAAAAGTGAGGCTGAAGATTTCGAATAAGGTTTTTTCCTTCGACTGCAGTTACCGACTCCGTGTCGTAATTTTAGCGCTGCGTGTAGCACACCGCTACATGGTCAGTATTTAATTAAAATGTATTTTATGTTAGTTTGTTAGTTTTTGAAATGTAAATCTAAATTTGAAGATTATGGTGATCTTGTACAATCTAAATAAGATGTTGTGGCGACCCATTTCCTGACACATCCGAACCGGCTCACAATTAGCCAGTGTTCAGGCTAAGGGAGATAGCCTACGGGGGTTTGTGAGTACGTGTCTTTTGCAGCATCCGCGCCCATGGGGGGCGGGTTGAGGGAGGCTTAAAAGCAAGGCTGTTTAGTTCGAATAAAGCTATCTTTGACTGCAGTTTACTGACTGCGTGTAGCAACCGCTACGTGTTTTTATCGCTGGCTGTCCAGAGGGGAGGTGCTGAAACGCTTTGTCGCGTGTCTGGAAGAAGTGAAAACTTTCCTGGGCAGCAAAGGGCTCAACTTTCCTGAGCTGGAACAGCCAGAGTGGCTGGAAAAGCTACACTTCATGGTAGACATGACAGCGCACCTGAACACGCTGAACACAGCTCTTCAACGGGGTAAGGACGTACAGCCCTGCACATGTTGGAGGATGTTTTGGCATTCGAGCGCAAGTTGACGTTGCTTGCCAGAGATTTACAGAAAGGCACATTGTCTCACTTGCCCAATTTGAGAGAGTTCAAACAATGTCACGACATGATAAATTCGGAGTATTTACATTCTGCAATCATCGCAATGCAAACATCGTTGGGAAACGCTTCTGTGAGTTCAGAGAGGAAAAAAACACATTATCCTTCCCGGTCACTCCCCTAAGCATCGATCCATCCCTACTGAATACGACTGCATTGTCAGGTGTGAGTCAACCTGAACAAGTATGATAAATATTTTAATTGCCTATTATTTTACGTATATTCATATGTTTTCATTGTTCAGTGAAATAGTCCTTTTATTTTTCAGACTGACAGCTGGCTGATGTTATTTTTGATTTGCTGCTGGCGGCAAATTTAAGTTTGGCATTTTTCATAAATACAAGAAGGACTCAAATAGACGTTGAGTATTTTACTTAAAAGTAACCTTTAACCTAACGTCTTTTTTTCGGAGTTCAAAATGTTTCTGTTGCATGCAGAAATGTAATTTCGTTTTCTCTGCAGGAGTTCATCAATTTCATAAATGCAACACATTATAGTTTGTTTATACATAGCATAAAGGCAAAACAAAACGTTGTATGCAGTGTTATTTCATTTTAAATGTGAAACGGGTTTTGCGGCTCCCAGTGTTTTCTTTTCTGTGGGAAACGGGTCCAAGTGGCTCTTTCAGTGGTAAAGGTTGCTGACCCCTGCACTAGCACTAGCTCAGCTGTTTCAGTCATTCCACAAAATGGGTTTGAATGGCATTTCAAAGATACTGAACTGAAACCTGCAGATATCCAACTAAGAACTTGTACTGGAGAAAAGATAATCCCTGTAGGAATGCCATTCATAACAGTGAAATACAACAACTAACAAGCCACATTGGACCAACGTTATGGGGCCATGATTGGCTGAGACAACTACAACCTGATGTGGGATCCATCCACCATTTGCATGCCACATCCCCTGCAACAGAGTCAACTGTACGTGAATCAAGGAAGGTACTGGTTGTTGCCACATCAGTGTTCAAGGATGTCTTTGGAAAACTCAAACATATCAAGGGTAAGATAGTGTTAAATGAAAATGCCACACCCAAGTTTTACAAAGCCCATCCGGTTCCTTATACTATCGGTGCTAAAGTAGCCAGTGAGTGAGATCACATGGAGGCTGAAAGAATTCTTACCAAGGTTGAGTGGAGTCCATGGGCAACACCATTGCTCCCAGTAGCCAAGAATGATAGGGTTACCATGATCTGTGGTGATTTTAAGGTCACCGTCAACCCAGTACTGAAAGTAGATCAATACTCTCTGCCCAGGATAAAGGATATCTTTACAAATCTTTCTGGAGGGAAACATTTCAGCAAAATGTACTTAGCTGAGGCCTACTTAACAGATGGAAGAAGAGCCCAAAGTGGTTCGAAACATAGAAAATGTTGTGAAGGGCACAATACAGGCCCTTCAGCCCACAAAGCTGTGCCAAACATGTCCTTACCTTGGAAATTACCTTGGGTTACCCATATCCCTTTATTTTTCTAAGCTCCATATACCTGTCCAAGAGTCTCTTAAAAGACCCTATCGTATCCGCCTCCACCACCATCGCCAGCAGCCAGTTCCACACAGTCATCACTCTCTACATAAAAAACTTACCCCTGACATGTCCTCTGTACCTACTTCCAAGCACCCTAAAGGACTGTCCTGACGAAGGGTCTCGGCCCGAAACGTCGACAGTGCTTCTCCTTATAGATGCTGCCTGGCCTGCTGTGTTCCACCAGCATTTTGTGTGTGCTGTTGTTTGAATTTCCAGCATCTGCAGATTTCCTTGTGTTTGCTTACTAAAATCTCAAAACAGTTGAAAAAGAATTAGCAGATCACAGGCTCAGAGCATGAACAATAAGTGTGAATTCTTTAAACCAAGCATCACTTACTGTGGTCACACCATTGGTGCACAAGAATTATACAAATGTGATGAGAAAATTCAAGCTGTGATGGATGCCCCAAGGCCAAAAGATATGTCAAAGTTGCAGTCCTTTTTAGGATTTGACAATTACTATAACAGGTTTCTGCCAAACCTGGCTACTGTGCTCCACTCCTTGAATTCATTACTACAGACTGGGAAGAAATGGTATTGGGTAAAGCAGTGTGAAGTATATTTCCAAATGACAAAGGAAATGGTGATGTCAGATACTGTACTCACAGACTATGATCCATATCGTCCATTGAAGCTTGCCTGTGATTCCTTGCATTATGGTATAGATGTAGTCACCCATAACCTTTGCAACACATTCCCTCACCGCTGCAGAGAAAAATTATGCACAGATTGAGAGAGAGGCCTTGAGTCTGGGTTGGGGTGTAAAACGTTTCAACCAGTATACGAACAGGAGAAATGATCCTTACTGATCATCAAATGTCCATTTTCAATCCACAGAAGGGTGCTCTATGAACAGCAGAAGCACGAATGCACAGATGGGCTTTTTGTTTTTTGGAGAACAAAATTACAACTCTGAAGTCAAAAGGATGAGTAGTCATGGAAATGTTGATGAATGGTCCCATTTAACCTCAGAAAAGGGAATACCTGAAAAATTTACAAAAGAGGATACTCCTCTTGATTTATTCTCCCTAATGCAAATCAAAAGTCTCCCAATTACGTCAGAGATTATCCAAAGAGAAACCAGAAAAGAGCCCACAGTGTCTCAAGTGTACATGGCCACCAAAAATGGCTGGACTGTGCAGCAGAAATTCCAGTTTCCCCACTTTTATCATTGCAGGGATGAACTTGCCCTTGACGGAGGTACCTTATGTACAGAGTACAGAGTACCTTGTGAGAGTTTTTGCACCATCCAATCTGAAAACCAACATGTTGGAGGAGCTACATTCTGGTCAACTAGGTGTGGACAAAATGAAAGCACTCGAGGCTTTGTCTGATGGCCTGGAATATATCATCAGATTAAGCAGCTTGCCATACACTGTTCAAGATCCAACACGTCCAGAAGATGCCAAGAACAGCGCCTCTCCATCCCTGGGAATGGCCTGCATTGCCCTGACAGAGGATTCATGCGGATTTTGTCAGACCATTCACGGGCACAAATCTCTTGGTAGTTGTGGATGCAGCTACAAAGTGGCCAGAAGTGTCTCCAATAGCCTCCCCTACAGCCTCACACACTGCTGATGTGTGGAGAAGCCTCGTCTCAAAGACCGGTGTTCCAGAACACTTAGTTAGTGACAAGAGATCACAGTTTGATGAGAGACAGTTTCAGTCATACCCAAAAATGAATAGAATAAGATGTATTCCATCTGCACCAAACCACCCAGCTACAAACGGCTTGGCGAAAAGGTTTGTCCAGAGTCTGAAGAATGCACTGTGAGAAATGCCAGTGAAGCTCATTACACTGACACTGATTCAGAAGCTCACCAAATTCCTCCTTGCATATCACAATGCAGCACAGTCCACAGCCAACAACTCACCAGCTATCCTGTTCCTGGGTCATCCCTTGCACACACATCTGGATCTCCTCAAACCCAATCTCAGAAGGAGTATGCAAGACAAACAGTTGAGACAAATTGAGGGCTCTTCAAACAAGATGGTTCGATGTTTCATTCCTGGACAAGCAGTCTTGGCAAAGTACCACAGAGATGATCAAAAGTTGGCTCTTGGAAAGAGTAACAACAGAACTGGACCACTCTCCTATATAGTGGAAACAACACACCTATCAGCTGAGGAAAGCAGAGTCAACTGCTAGAGAAGAAAAGTATCCAGAGCTGTCAGAACTACTTCCTGCAGTCTCAGGGTCAACTTCAACAACCACCATGAGGACATCCCCGGAACCTGAGATTGTTTCACAGCCACTGGTCTCACCTGCCTAGCAGAGTGACCTTCTCCCCACCCCCTTCCTTGTCAGGAAAGACATTATCCCACAGGAGTAAGAAATTCTCCAGAGGGAATAAATTTTTAAGTCTGAATAGGACTAGGTCATGGATGTCCATTTAATAGATGTATTACATAGTATTATGTATACACATATATGCAGTGCCTATAAAAAGTATTCAACCCCCTTTGAAGTTTTCATGTTTTATTGTTTTAAAGCATTGAATCACACTGGATTTAGTTTGGCTTTTTTGACAGAAAGTGAAAACAGATCCCTACAAAGTGATCTAAATTAATCACAAATATAAAACATAAGATAATTGATTGCATAAGTATTCACCTCTTCAAGTCAGTATTTAGTAGATGCATCTTTGGTAACAATTACAGCCTTGAGCCTGTGTGGATAGATCTCTATCAGCTTTGCACATTTGGACACTGCAACTTTCCCCCATTCTTCTTTACAAAACTGCTCAAGCTATGTTCACTTTTTAAGTTCAGCCAGAAATTTTCAACTGGATTGAGGTCAGAATTCCAGTTTGGCCACTCCAGGACATTAACTTTTTTTTTTAAAGCCATTCCTGTGTAGTGTTGGCTTTGCTGGAAAACAAATCTCACAAGTCACAGTTCTTTTGCAGACTGCATCAGGTTTTCCTCCAGGATCTCCCTGTATTTTGCTGCATTCATTTTACCCTCTACCTTCACAAGCCTTCCAGGGGTGCTGCAGAGAAGCATCATTACAGCATGATGCAGACACCACCATGCTTCACAGCAGGGATGGGATGTTTTGATGATGTGTGGTGTTTGGCTTACAGCAGACATGACATTGAGTCTGATTGCCAAAGAAGTTCAAATTTGGTTTCACCAGTCCATGGAACCTTCTTCTAGCTAACTTCCACATGCCTTCCGGCAAACTCTATTCAAGATTTCATGTGAGTTTTTTTTCTAACAGTGGCTTTCTCTTTGCCTCGCTCCCAATAATCTGCATCTGGTGAAGCACACAGGCAACAGTTGTGTGTGTCGTCTCTCCCATCTCAGCCACTGAAGCTTGTAACTCCTCTAGAGTTATCAGAGGTCTCTTGGTGGCCTCCCTCACTAGAAACCTTTTTGCATGCTCATTCAGTTTTTGAGGGCCACCTGCTCTAAGCAGATTTACTGCTGTGCCATATTCTTTCCATTTTTTCATGATTGATTTACAGTAACTGTACGCCAAGGGATATTCAGTGACTTGGAAACTTTCTTGTATCCATCTCCTGACTTGTGCTTTTCAATAACCTTTTTGCAGAGTTGCTTGGAGTGCATTTTGTCTTCTTGGTGTAGTTTTTGTCAGGATGCTGACTCACCAGCAGTTGGACTTTCCAGAAACAACAATCAATTGAAACACCTTGACTACACACAGGTCTCCAAAAGCAGATCTCCATTTAACTAATTATGAGACTTCTAAAACCCTTGACTACACCAGTGATGATTTGGTGTGTCATATTAAAGGGGGTGAATGCTTATGCAATCAATTATATTTTTGTTTTATATTTGTAATTAATTTAGATCACTTTGTAGAGATCTGTTTTCACTTTGACATGGAAGTCTTTTCCTGTTGATCAGTGTCAAAAAATCCAAATTAAATCTACTGTGATTCAATGTTGTAAAACAATAAAAAATGAAAACATGAAAACTTCATAATTTTTATATGTATATAGAATAAGTTGAGATGTAAGATGCATTCTATATTGAGTTAGAATTTATACCTAAGCAGGGAGTGTTGTGAATTTAATATTTGAGCAATAGTGTACATAAATATTATTTGATTAAGCATCCTTTGTTGTTTACATAATTCTTTATGTGTTGTATGTAAAAGTACATGAATAGCACACCTCATTATGCCATCATGTCATAAGTGCAAGTCTCACTAAAGTAAAACAAACCATACATGAGTTATCTCCTGGGCTCCAGTGCTTTACTTTTGATTCATATTGGAGTTAAAAAAACATAACAAAACCTTGGCTATTTTATATGTTTTCCGAAAAGATTCTCCCCCAAATATTCTACTTATATTCCTTCAATTTTGGAACATCTTTACCGGTTTATGATCTTGAATATGATGACTTTTGGATATTATCAAGAAATACTCACTTAATCTAAATTTTAAAAAAGTACTCATTCTAGTTTATGAAACCTGGTCACCATTCCTTTGGTTTTAAATATTGTCTTTGGTAGACATTATTTATGAAGAGAATCATTACAAGAACTCTTGGTCATGGGGTTCAACCATAATTGCATGAATGGCGAAGAGTTGACTAGCCAGGGAGGATTGGCCTACCTCTGCTTCGATTTCCTCTGTACTTTTTCCACTAGTTTTGCATTCCCAGTAACCTGGTGACTTCCAAGTCCATTTTGTCTCCGCTGTTCCTAGACAAGAGAAAGATCCTTGTGGGGGGAAAAAAATGGGAGTAATTCAACAGATCTGCACAGGGAAACGGATAGTTAGAGTTTCAGCTTGAGACCCTTCACCTGGACAGTGTTGCTGTCAGTTTCCCTCACAGGTGTTTGTTTTATGCTTCAGATTCTGTCGATATATCATCTCTTAAAGGTAGATAGATAGATACTTTATTGATCCCAAAGGAAATTACAATGCAAATATTCAAAGAGAAATAAGAAAGAACAAAAAATAAGTTACCTTAAATATAAGATGTACAATATTTACAAGTCAAAGATTGCAAGATTTACAAGATTTCCAAGTTCACACTGATAATAATAAGAATCACTGTGATGTTACACAGTAATGAGTGCACATTCACACCATCCAGATAAGAAGTGATGGTAGCATTGCACAGTATTGCACAGGGTGTCCGCGAGAGCAAGGTGTGGTAAACAGTGATAAACAGAGCTTAAACGGAGGTTAATAACCGTCTAATTGGAGGAGGTCATCACTTCCCTGGTTATACATTGACTCATTGCAGAGCCTAATGGCCGAGGTTAAGAATGCATCCATATAACGCTCTTTGGAACAGAGCAGTTGTCTTGGTCTATTACTGGAAGTGCCTAAGTGGCATGCAGAGGGTGAGAAACATTGTCCAGAATTGCCAGGATTTTCTGGAGGGCCCTTTGTTCTACCACAGCCTCCAGTGTGTCCAGTTTGACTCCTGCCACAGAGCCAGCCTTTCTAATCAGTTTATTGGACCGTGTTGATGTCATTGCCTCAGCACAGCACCACATAGAAGATTGTACTGGCGACAACAGACTGGCAGAACCCATGAAGGAGAGGCCTGCACACTCTAAAGGATCTCAGTCTCCTCAGGAAGGAAAGGCAACTCTGGCCCTTCTTGTATACAGTCTCTGCGTTGGTGCTCCACTCATCTGTCATCCAAGTGCACCCCCCCAGGTACTTGTAGTTCTCACCACATTCACGTCCTCACCATTAATAGTAACAGGGACCAGTGGAGGTTCAGTCTTCCTAATGTCCATCACCATCTCCTTTGTCTTACTGATGTTGAGCTGCAGATGATTCAGCTTACACCATTTGACAAAGTCCTCCACCAGGACCCTGTATTCATCCTCCCATCCTCCCTTTATACTCCCAACTATCGCTGAGTCATCAGAGAATTTCTGCAGTTGACATGACTCAGTGTTGTATCTGAAGTCCAAGGTGTACAGGGTAAAGAGGAAGGGAGCCAATTCTATCGCCCGTGGAGCCAGAGAGCTCCCGATAGCTAGATCTGATACACAGCTCTGAAGCCACACAAACCGTGGTCTGCGAGTCCATTATCCAGGATACAATTGAAGTGCCAACCTGCATTGAATGGAGCTTTCCGTCCCAACCCCCAGCAATGAGGGTTGTACGGTGTTGAAGGCACTTGAGAAATCAAACACATGATCCTCACAGTGCTGCCCTGCTTATCGAAATGAGAGTAGGCTCTGTTCAGCAGCGAGATGAAAGCATCGTCGACTCCAGTGTGCTCCTGGTAGGCAAACGGCAGGAGTTCGAGGGCCTGACCTGACCAAGGCTCAGAAGCGAACCAGACCTAAATTTCTCTATCTGTTTCAGGTGGTACCAATTTTCATTTCTAAATCCTTTTTTGATATTATTGATTCTAAAATTTCTTCATATATATAGCAGAATAAAAATCCTAGGTTAAGTAAGAAATATTTACAGAAATCAAAAAGGAAGACATTTTGGCAATGCTGAATTTATGATTCTATATTGGGCAATCAATATTTGATACTTAACATTTTGGACACAAAATCTGGATGAAATTCATTGTCCATGATGGGTGAACCTCGAGCGTCAGTCTGTACAGGGGTTCTCATTGGCCTCTATCTTAGGGGTCTCGCTTCCCTTTGCACTTACTAAACTGAATAAACAAATGTCTTATCCAACAACTAAACATACAATACGATTATGGTTTCAATTCCGTAAATTTTTTGGATTGAATAAATTTATCCTATCAAGTCCTATTATATCTAATTTTTTCTCCCAACCATCCAGAATTGATCAAGATTTTCTTTTATGGAAAACAAAGGGAATAATATGTTTTCAAGACTTATTCATGGATAACTGTCTCATGTCTTTTGAACAGTTGTCTAATAAATATAGTTTGCCTAGATCACATTTTTTCAGATATTTACAGATTAGAAACTTTTTGAATATTATTTTACCTACTTTTCTGGTATCACATCAAACTGAAATTACAGAAAAACTTATAAGCTTAAGTCCCTATCAGAAGAGTTTAATAGCAATTATTTATGATCTGATTATGAAACTATGTCTAGATACATCTGATAAAATTAAGAATGAATGGGAAAGAGAACTTCAGGTATCTTTACCTATAGAGAAATGGGAGAAAATTTCCCAACTAGTTAATACTTCTTCAATGTGTGCTAGACATGCTTTGATACAATTTAAGGTGGTTCATAGGGCTCATATGTCCAAGGATAAGTTAACTCGTTTTTATTGCCATATAAATCCTGTCTGTGACAGATGTAAGTCTAAGGTAGCTTCCTTGACACATATGTTCTGGTCTTGCCCTCTTTTGGGAAAATATTGGAAAGATATTTTGATATTATTTCAGCAGTTTTGTGTATTAATTTACAACCTCATCCTATTACAGCAATTTTTGGATTACCAATGATGGAATCCAGTAAATTATCTCCTTCAGTTTGCTGTTTGATTACATTTGTTACATTAATAGCCAGAAGATCCATTTTATTTAAATGGAAAGATTCTAACCCCCCGATACATTCCAATGGTTTTCCCAAACTATAACATATTTAAATTTGGAAAAAATTAGGAGTGGCACTATCGACCCTTTGGTTAAATTTGAAGAAACTTGGAGATGATTTATTCAACATTTTCATATGATTTAAGCTGACCTTTTCTGAATCCTTCTCAATAACTTTTTTTTCACGTATAGAGGAGCTGAGTTAATTACAAATAACGATTTTAACCAATGAAACAAAGCAGCCCAGCTTTTTTTGTTGTTTTCTTTTTATTTTGTGTTTTTTTGTTAGTTTAGGGGGATTATTTTTTTCTTGTAAAAATCTTTTTTCTTTGAATCTTTCTCATGATTAGTTACTAGGAGATTGAGAGTCTTAGATTATGCAAGTTACTCGGAGTCTATCAACCTATACATTAACCGTTATTAATGTAATCCCAACCTCTTTGTATCATTATCAATGTTATGATTATCTATTTGAAACTCAATAATAAATATTGATAAAGAAAGAAAGAAGTGAGCCAGAACCAACCTGTCTAAGCCCTTCATGATGTGAGAGGTCAGGGCCACTGGACGGTGGTCATTTGAGATTTTCGGTCAGCCTTTCTTGGGTACTGGGACAACCCAAGATATTTTCCACACATTCAGGACCCTTTGCAGGCTGAGATTCAAATTGAAAAGGCACTGGAGAACTCTACACAGATGCTCCGCACACGCTTTCAGGAACTTGGGGTTCAGAACACCCGGTCCCAAAGTCTCCACGAAACACACACGAGGAAATCTGCAGATGCTGGAAATTCAAACAACACACACAAAACGCTGGTGGAACACAGCAGGCCAGGCAGCATCTATAAGGAGAAGCACTGTCGACGTTTCGGGCCGAGACCCTTCGTCAGGACTAACTGAAAGGAAAGATAGTAAGAGATTTGAAAGTAGTAGGGGAGGGGGAAATGCGAAATGATAGGAGAAGACCAGAGGGGGTGGGGTGAAGCTGAGAGCTGGAAAATTGATTGGCAAAAGAGACACAGAGCTGGAGAAGGGTCACGTGAAACCATGGGAGTGGGTGATGGATGGTTGCATGAGCAGCTATTGCACATCACATCTTGGTTGTGTGACCATTGACACCAGGCAGACAATCTCTCAAGAGTATTGATAATGGCTGCGGTCACCTGTCTTGTAAAGTCACTGACCAAAAGAAGACAATGGCAAACCACTTCTGTAGAAAAATTTGCCAAGAACAGTCAGGGTCATTGAAAGACCATGATCGCCCATGTCATACAACACAGCACATTTTGAACGATTGAACTACCTCAATGCGCTATGTAATGGGGGGACGTCACGTGATGACGTAGGATCGAGACGCTGGAACTCAGCTCTCCCATAAAAAATCAATGAACTAATGGTTAAGTGAAGAAAAGTTAGTCAATACTTTCTAAAAAGTTACTTATAAACTACTCTGGATTGTTTCAAGTTATGCCTCACAAACAGAAGATGAAGATGAAGAAAACTACTACCGTGAAGACAACGCAAGTTGGAACAGAATCAAAGCCCACTTCTGCCAAAGAACCGTGGGCTCAGATACATTTCACCTCCGGCAATACAGAACAGAAAACTGCAGCAACATCGATCAATCCTAAAGAAAAAGACCAGCGAGAATTGCGCAAACGTGAAGGAAGGAGCATGCGCAAAAGAGAGCAACCAGAACTACAAATCCCAGTTATGACTGAAACCGAAAGTGAAAGTGAATCTGAGGGAGAGTCAGATTCTCTGGAAAAATCAGACAAAGATGGAGGTAAAAGTTTTTCTGGAAATATAGAAAAGACTTTGATACAAATAATGCGTAAATTAGGCACATTAAAAGTAATCAAAAGAAAAATGACAAATATGGAGATTATGTTTGATAAAATGAGAAAAAGACAGGAAAAAATGGAAAACAGAATTATAGATTTGGAAACTACAACGGAAGACATAGTTGAAAGAATGAATAAAATGGAAGATGATATTACTGCCTGGACATCAGAAAGAAAACAATTTATGGAAAAAATTGATAAGCTTGAAAATTTTAGTAGATGAAACAATATTAAAATTGTTGGACTTAAGGAAGATATAGAAGGAGAAGATCCAATAAATTTTTTTCAAAAATGGATCCCTGAAAAATTGGAAATGGAAGGAGAAACTCTAATTGAGATTGAAAGCGCTCATAGAGCCTTAAGGTCAAGACCTCAAGCTGATCAAAATCCATGATCAATTTTGATAAAATGCTTAAGATACCAAGGTAAAGAAAAGATCCTGAAGGCGGCTGCCCAATGTGCCAAAAAGTGAAACGGGCCATTGATGATAGCAGAGAAGGCAGTTCTTTTTTATCCTGATATAAGTTATAACCTTTTGAAGAGAAAGAAAGAATTTAACCCAGCGAAAAAAGTCTTATGGGAAAAGGGTTATAAATTTATAATGCGTCACCCAGCAACACTGATCATTTTTTTGGAGGAGGGAAAAAGAAGATTTTTTACCGATTATTGAGAAGCGAAGGAGTTCGCACAAAAACTTCCATTTATTCACTAATTACACATAGAGACTTCCAAGCGTAATGGATTAAAGATGAAGATAGAGACAGTGAATGGAAGTGATGGACATTTAAGGATGATACAGGGGAGAAAAGCAAAATTTCAGAAATACTAATTGAGAATAGTATTTTTTTCTTCTTTTATATATATACTTTTTTATGTTGCGGGGGTGCGGGGGAGCTTTGGATCAGTTACTGTGAGATTCACGTGTGTAATCATGGCGATCGCCATGACCCGTACAACAGAGGGGGGTAATGTTGTGTTCTTTTTTTTCACAACATTAGTAGGGGGGTATTTTGTTTTTTTCTTTATACTCTATTTTTCTTCTATCTTTCTGCCTGGATGATTGGTGGGGACACACACAGCAACATGGAGAATTTTAAAAAGATTTCCCAAGATACCACAAAAGTTGAAAGATTAGGTATTATTATAGATTGGAGTAACATAATTAAAAATAATGACTAATTTACTGAATTTTTAAAGTTTTAATGTTAATGGGCTTAATGGACTGGTAAAAAGAAAAAGAATTTTAACATACATTAAATAAATGAAAACAGATATAGCTTTTTTACAAGAAACACATTTAACAGACATAGAACATCAGAAATTAAAAAGAGACTGGGTTGGAAATGTTATTGCAGCTTCATTTAATTCAAAGGCGAGAGGAGTTGCAATTTTGGTTAATAAAAATTTACCAATTAAAATTCAAAACGTATTAATTGATTCGGCGGGGAGATATGTAATTATACATTGTCAAATTTTTTCAGAACTATGGACTCTTATGAATATTTATGCACCAAATGAAAATGATGTAAAATTTATACAAGAGGTCTTTTTGAATTTGGCTAATACACATGACAAAATATTAATAGGTGGAGATTTTAACTTTTGTCTAGATCCAGTTTTAGATAGATCAACAAAAGTTGTCACAAAATCAAAAGTAGTAAAATTAACTCTATCATTGAGGAAAGACTTAAATTTGATTGATATATGGAAGAGAATTAATCCAAAAGAAAGAGATTATTTATTTTATTCAAATAGACATAAAACATATTCAAGGATAGATTTTTTCCTATTATCAACAAATATTCAAGATAGAGTGAAAAATGTGGAATATAAAGCGAGAATATTGTCAGATCATTCTCCTTTGATAATGACAATGATAATGATAGATAAAGAGGAATCAATTTATAGATGGAGATTTAATTCAATATTACTAAAACGTCAAGATTTTTGTGATTTTATGAAAAAGCAGATTCAGTTCTTTTTAGATACAAATTCACATTCAGTTGATGATAAATTTATATTGTGGAAAGCAATGAAGGCATATTTGAGAGGTCAGATAATAAGTTATACTTCTAAAATTAAGAAGGAATATATGATAGAAATAGATCAATTGGAAAAAGAGATTACAAAATTAGAAAAAGAATCTCAAAGAAATATGACAGAAGAAAAACGAAGACAACTTATTAATAAGAAGTTACAATATAATACACTCCAGACATATCGAACAGAAAAAGCAATTATGAGAACTAAACAGAGATATTATGAACTAGGTGAAAGATCACATAAGGTCCTTGCATGGCCGTTAAAAACAGACCAAACTTCTAAAACAATAAATGCAATTCGAACAAGAGTAAATAAAATTACTTATAAACCTTTAGAAATTAATGAAACTTTTAAGAATTTTTATTCTGAGTTGTATAAATCAGAATCACAAAATGATAATGTCAAGATAGAAAGGTTTTTATCACAAATAACTCTTCCAAAATTAAATACGGAAGAACAGAAGGGATTAGATATGCCTTTTACATTGAAAGAGGTCGAAGAAACCCTAAGATCACTTCAAAGTAATAAATCTCCAGGAGAAGATGGTTTTCCACCTGAATTTTATAAAAAGAAAGATTTATTAATTCCTCCTTTTATGGAGTTAATACATCAAGCGGAAAGAACGCATAAACTTCCAGAATCTTTTTCGACAGCTATTTTAATAGTATTGCCAAAAAAAGATAGAGATCTTTTAAAGCCAGCATCATATAGACCTATTTCTTTATTAAACACTGATTATAAAATAATAGCAAAAATCTTATCTAACAGATTATCTAAATACTTACCAAAATTAGTACATATGGATCAAACAGGATTTATTAAAAATAGACAATCGGCAGATAATGTAACTCGGTTATTTAGTATAATTCATTTGGCGCAAAAGAGGGAGGAAATGAGTGTGGCAGTTGCTTTAGATGCAGAAAAAGCATTTGATAGATTGGAATGGGATTTTTTATTTAAGGTATTGGAAAAATATGGATTAGGAGTATCTTTTATAAAATGGATTAAAACCTTAAATACTAATCCCAAAGCTAAAGTAGTGACAAATGGTCAAATTTCAACACCATTTCAGTTAACAAGGTCAACTAGGTAAGGTTGTCCATTATCACCTGCTTTATTTGTGTTGGCGATAGAACCATTAGCTGAATTAATTAGAATGGACCCAGATATGAAGGGTTTCAGAGTTAATCAGGAAGAATACAAGATTAACTTACTTGCTGATGATGTTCTACTTTATTTAACAAACCCATTGCACTCGTTGCGTAAATTATCCTATAGATTAGAAGAATATGGGAAAATATCAGGTTATAAAATAAATTGGGATAAAAGTGAAATTTTACCTCTTACTAAAGGAGATTATAATCAATGTCGATTAATAATTCAATTTAGATGGCCGGCAAATGGTATAAAATATTTAGGTATAAGAGTTGATCATGATATAAGGAACTTATATAAATTAAATTACTTACCATTATTGAAAAAAATTCAAGAAGATCTTGATAAATGGATGGTATTACCAATAACATTAGTAGGTAGAGTAAATACCATAAAAATGAATATATTCCCTAGACTACAATACTTATTTCCATCACTACCAATACAACTACCCCAGAAGTTTTTTCAAGAGTTAAACAAATATGTGAGGAAGTTTCTTTGGAAAGGTAAGATGTCAAGAATATCGTTGGAAAAATTGACATGGAAATTTGATCTAGGAGGGTTGCAACTTCCAAATTTTAAGAATTATTATAAAGCAAATCAACTTAGATTTATTGCATCTTTTTTTGAGAAAGATAGACTGGCATGGATTAGAATAGAACTAGATATAATAGGAGAAAATACACCAGAAGATTTTATATATAAATGGAAATCTAAATGGATATGGGAAAAGAAAGAATCTCCTATATTAAAACATTTGATTGACTTATGGAATAAGATAAATGTTGATAATGAGACAAAGAAATCTTTATTAGCAAAGAGATCTTTAATTCAAAATAGACTTATTCCTTTTACAATGGATAAACAACTTTTATATAATTGTTTTCAAAAAGGGGTTAGATATATAGGAAATTGTTTTGAAGGAGGTATATTAATGTCATTTGATCAATTGAAAAATAAATATAAAGTATCAAACAACACTCTTTTTTGTTACTTCCAACTAAGGGCTTATTTAAGAGAAAAATTAGGTCAAACAATGTTGTTGCCGAAATCTAATGAAATAGAAACTTTAATTCAAAAAGGAAAGATTAAAAAATTTATCTCTTGTATGTATAATTTGATTCAAAAACAGGCAATTAAACAAGGAGTCCATAAGTCAAGACAAAAATGGGTAAGTGACTTGAATATTAAAATAGAAGAAACAAATTGGTCAAGACTATGTCTTGAGAGTATGACAAATACAATAAATGTCCGGTTAAGATTAGTGCAATATAATTTTTTACATCAATCATATATTACACCACAAAAAAATAAATTAATTAAACCCAAATTTATCCAATCAGTGTTTCCGATGTAACCAAGAAATCGGTACTTTTTTACATTCTGCTTGGTTTTGTTCTAAAATTCAACCTTTTTGGACAAATTTAAGAGTTTTATTGGAACAAATTATTGGAACACAACTTCCACATAATCCAATATTATTTTTACTAAGTGATATTGAAGGGATAAAACCGAAACCCAAATTGAATAAATATCAGAAAGAATTTATTAAAATTGCACTGGCAGTAGCCAGAAATCGGATACATACTTAAGTATAGATCGTTGGAAGAAGGAAATTTATGGCTGTATTCCACTTGAAAAAATTACTTACAATTTAAGAGATAAATATGAAACATTTTTGAAAATTTGGCGCCCTTATTTACAAAGGACAGGATTAAATATATAGGTGCTCTGAAGGTGAAATAATTGGTTATTTGGGGAAAGAAATAAAAATATATACTAAAGTTATTACGAACTCCATGGAGCATGTGGGGATCTCCCGATATCCAGGCACTCTTTCTTTTTTTTCTTTCTTTCTTTTTTTTCTATAGGGATGTTATGGGGAAGGGGTTAAGGGGAGGGGGGAAGGGTATATATATATATTTTTTTTCATATATTTTCTTTTATTTCTGTAATTATTTGAATACTCAATAAAAAAAGTTTTAAAAAATGCGCTATGTAATGACTTGATCTGTATAAGCAGTATGTAAGATAAGCTTTTCACCATATTTTCAAGATTCAAAATCTTTTTAATGTCATTTCTTGTGCATGAGTGTAAAGGAGAAAGAAATAATTGTTACTCTCGATCTGATTCACACAGCACAAAACAAAGAAAAAGAACAAGGTAATATTACAATAATAATCTTAGTACCTGTGACAATAATAAACCAATACCAGTGCCAGTACCAAAACAACTCAGTATTTTCCAGCTGGCAAGCTAGGCGAAGGAGTGTTAGGTCCTCATCAGGGAGTGAAAATCAGAATCAGATTTTGTATCACCAGCAAATGTTGTGAATTACAATGATTTACAGCACAGTATATTGCAGTATATAATAAAAAAACTAATAATAATAATTAATTATTATTAACTAATAACCCCAGGTCCAAAATAGTTTTTGCATGGTTAATCAAAGTAGAAAGAACTGCTCTACATTGGGAGGTGTGATGGTGGCTGTTATTGTTGAGGTATATGAGTGGGTTTCCAAAAGACACCATGCCTGGGGTTACCATCCGGTTTCCCTCATACTAGAATGCCCAGGAACAGGAGGCAATCATTCTTCTCCATCTCCACTGTAAATTGAATGTTTGGAGATATGCTGTTCAGATGGTTGTGGAACTGCTGGAGTGCCGGGAGTCCATGAGGCCACACTGCGAAGTTGTCATTGACACATCTGAAGAAGTATTCTGGGCATAAAGATGAGAAACTCAGAGCCCCCTCCTCAAAGTCATCCACATAGAGACAGACAGACACACACGCACACACAAAATTAAATATGTAATGCAAAATGAGAACAAAAATCATAAGGTCATATTCATGGGTTGATTGTCTATTCAGAAATCTGATGGTGGGGGTAGAAACTGTTCCTAAAACATTGAGTGTTTGTCTTCAGGCTTCTGTACCTCCTCGCTGATGGTAGTAATAAGAAGTGAGCCCATCCTAGGGTCATTAATGGTGGATGTCATCCTTTTGAAGCACGGCCTTTTGAAGAATTGCATTCAAGGCAAATGAAAACAGAAGAAAATAACTTTTTTTACAAAAATTCATAATATATCATTCAAATCATTATGATCTGAAATGTGCACCCTACAAGGGATTGGATAATTGAGTGAAAGGGAAATACTTGAAGGGCCATGTGGAAATACAGAGAGGTGGAATTAGTTGGTATAGTTCTTTCACATTGCCAGCGGAGAGTTCTGCTACAACTATGTCACATTATCCTTTGATTCTCAATTATTTAAGTGAACTAGGCAGGTTGCAATGCTAATTTAGTATTTATTTATTTAGCGATACAGGGCAGAGTAGGCCCTTTTGACTCTTCGAGCTGCACCGCCCAGCGACCCCTGGCAACCCCACTTTAACCCTGACCTCCTGACGGAACAATTTCCAATGACCAGTTAACCTGCCCAGTATGCCTTTGACAACCCCTGCCAACCCCACTTTAACTCTGACCTCCTGACGGAACAATTTCCAATGACCAGTTAACCTGCCCAGTATGCCTTTGACAACCCCTGCCAACCCCACTTTAACTCTGACCTCCTGACAGAACAATTTCCAATGACCAGTTAACCTGCCCAGTATGCCTTTGGACAGTGGAGCAAACCCAAGCACCTGGGGGAACCCACACATTCCACATGGAGGACGTACAGAGACTCCTTACAGAGGACACTGGGACTGAATTCCAAACCCCGATGGCTCGAGCTGTAATAGCGTCGCGCTACCCGCTACATTACTGTAATAATGCACTGAGAGAAATCGAAACAACATCAACACCAATGTGACTCTGCATGCAAACTAAAAGCAGAAATTCGGGCAGGCCATGGAAATGGACATGTTACAGATGAAGTCAATCTAGGCATAAATCATATGGCTTGTTCGACAGAGAATAGTCTCCCCAGGGAGCAATACTGAGCTTCTAACCTTAAAGTCAATCTAATCTAAACAGAATTGGGAAAGCGAAGAGAGGGTGATCCCACAATCAGAGATGAAAGAGCCAGAGATCCCAACCCTGGGTCAACAGACCCCTTGCTTACTGGTTGATGCACCATCAATAACTCACACTGAGACGTAAGGCGAGATATCGGCTTTTATTGACTGGAAGAAAGAACCAGGAGTGAGTGTCCATCATACAATGTCCTGAAGACTGAAGCCGAGCGTCAGGCCTCAGATCTCCTTTATACAGGGGCCTGTGGGAGGAGCCACAGGAGCAGTCAGCAGGGGGCGTGTCCCGACAGGCACATAGTACACCACACTGGTATTTGTCCAGGGGCATAAAAAGGATTAGAAACCCCTGCTATAGAGCAAGACACCTCAGCAGGTCAGGCAGCTTCTACGGAAATGAATAAACAGCTGAGGTTTCAGGCTTAGACACTTCTTTAGGACTGGAAAGGAAGGGGGAAGATGCCAGAATAAAAGGGTAGGTGAGGGGAAGGTTGGACTAGCTAGAAGGTATAGCTGAAGCCAGGCAGGTGGGAAAGGTAAAGAGCTGGAAAAGAAGGAATCTAATAGGAGAGGAGAGAGGACAGAGAGAGAAAGGGAAGAAGGAGGGTCACCAGGGGGAGGTGATAGGCATGTGAGAAGAGGTAAGAGGCCAGAGTCTACAGATTGACTAATTGTCACTAAAACAGCTGCCATACTCTCGGGGGTGGGGGTTGTTGGCCTCATAGCAAGCAGAATCCCACCACTGAAAGAGTTAAAATATATTATTTAAATTAGAAACGGTTAAAAGCTTCAAGTTACAGTCATCCTTGAATTTGGCCACAAGAATTTTTCATTAGTGGCACTAATGTTTATTACACATCTCTTTTTGCCTTTGTGGGTGCTGGGGTGAGATATGTCTCTACCAAAGCAGGTATAAGGTGCTCCTTCTCTCCACTAGCCTGCAGGGTGTAGCACCCTTGGGTGAAGTGTAGCACCTGCTTAACCCCTGGCTCAGGGTAACGTGAAGCCATGGGAGCAGGTGGCACATATCACAAGTCCTCTTTAGGCGACCACTGAGGCCAAGCAGACGGTCTCTGAAGAGTATTGATAATGGCTGGGGTGGCCCGTCTTGTGAAGACACTGCCCAGAAGAAGGCAATGGCAAAGCACTTCTGTAGAAAAATTTGTTGAGAAACAATCATGGTCAAAGAGCACGCTCACTGATGCCATACAACACGGCACATAACGCTGCTGATGGTTTACCCTTCAGAATGCAGGTGGTGAACTACCATTTTGAAACACTACAGTGTGGAGAAAACACGTACGTTTCACAGGGAGGACATACAGACTCCTTACAGACAATGTTGGAAATAAATTCCAAATTCCCAAGCCCTGAGCTGCAACAGCATCACGGCAACTGCTAACCTACCGTGGCACCCTGCCATAAACATACTACATCCTAGGAATTCATGGAGAATTCCAGCAATTGAAGAGAAACACTCTATATTATAATTTGTTACGCTGTGACAAAAACATTTGTCCTTGAACCTAAACAGCAATAGAATACTCACTCTACTAGACTACAGTTCCAGTTTCAAACTGAAAAATCTGTTCATTAAGGAATTAATGAAGCATCAACATAATATAATCTACTCAGATTCAGCTTTGGATTTGTTTATTTGTCACTTGGACGTCGAAGCAGATCGTGAGGTGTGCCAGCTGTGTTGGCAACACAAGCTAAGGGTGTTTTGGGGGGCTGCCCGCTAGTGTCACCACATGTTCCAATACCAGCACAGGGTGCCCCCACTGTTCACGGCACAACACCAGCAACTCTGCTGTCTGTGGGGAGTTTGCATGCTCTCCCGTGAGAGGAAACAGGAGCAGCGGGACGAAACCCACGCAACCCAAAGTCGTACCAGTTGGTTGGTTAATTGGTCATTGTAAACTGCCCTGTGATCAGGATGGGGTTATTTGGGGGTGTTGCTCTGTGGATAAGAGTAAACAGTTGACATTTCAGGCTGGTACCTTCCTTCAGGACTGAGAGGGATGTGGGGAGATGCCTGAATTAAGATGCGGGAGGAAGGGGAAAGAGGCTAGCAGTAAGGTGATAGGTGAGGCTGGGTGGGTGGGAAAGGTCAAGAGCTAGAGAAGGAGGAATCTGACAGGACAGGACAATGGACAATAGGAGGAAGGGACCCAGGGAGAGGTGATAGGCCGGTGAGAAGAAATGAAAGGGCAGAGGGCAGAACAATGAAGGGTGGGGTGTGGTGTGGTGGTGGGGGGGGGGGTGAAATTCATTCACCAGAAGGAGGAAATGATATTCATACCATCAGGTTGGATGGTACCCAGACAGAATATAAAACATTGCTCCTCCACCCTGAGGGTGGCCTCATCTTGGTACAAAAGGAGGCCGTGGACCGACACGTCAGAATGGGAACAGGCATCGCAAATCGCAAATAAAATGCTTGGCCACCGGTAAGTCCCGCTTGAGGCGGAGGTGCTCGACCTCAGATGTCTGGCTTGGTAAATACAGATGACCAGGTGGTCTAAATCTTTGTCACAACGAAGTTAAAAGGTTCCTAGCATTTATTGGTCAGAATAATGGTGGAGAAAAGAGGGGGAAGCTTTTTAAAAACGATAATTTATTTAGAGCTGAGAAAGGAAGGTGGTGAACATTTCTGCATTCCATTGTAACCTATATAATAAATGAGAGTGTGGTTTTATACGTTCCAGCAGATAATGTAGCTAGTAAATAATTAAACGGCTGCCGGACTCGTCGTTCAGGGTCATCCTAAGAATAACTGCTTTAATGGGGATCAGGATTTTGAAGGTAGAGGGAAGGTTAAACTGAGCAGATTGGTAGCAGCAGAGACATGCCAAACGAACAGCTATGGTTAAGATTATCAGATTGAGAATAAAATAAAGTTGGGTGCTGGAGGAGAGAGAGGTATAGGGAGAACAGTTAGATGAGGTAATTAGTGATGGTTCTATCTGCTATTCAGTCTCCCTCACAAAGCATTTCTTTGCGTACAGTACTCTGCAAAAGTTTTAGGTACATATATATGTATAGCTAGGGTGCCTAAGACTTTTGCACAGTACCATATTTGTCAATGTGGAGCAGACAGCGAGTTTGTAAATCTGGCAGGAGCAAAGGGTGCTGGGAATGGCAAGGGCGGAGCATCGTGGGAGGGGTGACAGACAATGACAGAGAAGGAGTGGCGGGGGCTGGGGGTGCCACGGGTGCAGACACACCCAGTCCTGAGACACCAGGCAAGGTCATTTGATTCCAAACAATTGGTTTATCGATCATTTCTGAATGTCTGTCTGGCGTTTCCCACTCCCTTCCCCTTTTCCCAACAATGACTCCTCTCTCTCTGCCGCCTTCCCATTCTCAGTCCACAAAACAGA
The DNA here is from genome assembly GCF_030144855.1 of Hypanus sabinus. NCBI lineage: Eukaryota > Metazoa > Chordata > Chondrichthyes > Myliobatiformes > Dasyatidae > Hypanus > Hypanus sabinus. The sequence continues at coordinate 103,670,320 of NC_082710.1, read as the reverse complement.
GGGCCAGCAGCACAGAGCAATATATTAAATTACTACAGTACTGTGCAAAGTTCTCAGGCACTCCAGCTATATATAAGACTTGTGCACAGTATTGTATTTCTATATGTCTCTGCACTTAAATTTTTTTTTAAAGGATGTAATAAGCAGCAATGAAAATGGAAAAAAGGTTTGGAAATAAAAGCGTATTTTCTGAAAAAATATTTCTCAGTCGGTATCCTTTTCAATGTGACCTTTTAATCAGAACTGCAGCTGCTCATTTGAGAGCACCTTGATGATAGGAAAACGTGTGGCTATTATCAGATTGTTCCTTCGCTCCCAGCTGCATTTTGGGTAAAGAGCTCTCTGTAAAAGTGGACACTAAGTGAGACAATGCAGGCAGAAAGCAGGACAACATTAAGTGTTCAGATGTTATCCTGAGAGAGGACGCATCAACACCTTCACTGTCAGAAAGGAACATAAAGTATATTATGTAGTGTAACACAAATAACATTCATTTGGAATTAAAACAGGAAAGGCTAGAACTGCTCATCAGGACTCTATTGACAAGGTCCCGCATGAGAGGTTGGCCACTTGCTCGGCATTCAAGATGAGGTAGTAAATTGGATTAGACATTGGCTTTGTGGGAGAAGCCAGAGAGTGGTAGTGGATGGTTGCCTCTCTGACTGAGGCCTGTGACTTAAGGCTGATTTATACTTGTGCGTCACATCTATGCCATACCTACGCTGTACCCTACTCAGTAGGGTGACGTGCACCTCTCCAGAAAAGTTACTCACGCATTGTGGCGACGCAGACCGCAACAACTGTGATTGGTCCGCTTGGTAGCATCGCATTTCCTCCTACACATTTCCGGTTGCTTCTTCTCCGCCATGTCTGTAGGCTGTCTGTACACCAATAAAAAACAGATGAACCAAATCGTTAAATCTACCTGCCGACATGCGAAAATGTTTGAAATGCATTTCCTCGTCCATGTCTCTCATGAAGAAACTCAACACAGTGGCATAGAAACCCTACCACCAACTAGTGTTTTGGCGCACACCAACGCATGCTCGCTACATTGTAGAGCGATGCAGAAGTGAAAATCAGGGTTACGGAGTAGGCTATGGCATAGCCCATATGCTCAAGTATAAATCAGCTTCAATGGTGCGCCAGAGATTGGGGCTGGGCTCATCGTTATTTGTCAGCTACATCAACAATCTGGATGAAAATGTGGTTAACTGGATTATCAAATTTGCGGATGACACCAAGATTGCAGGTGGAGTGGACAGTGAGCTTGCAGAGGGCTTTGCATCAGCTGGAGAAACGGGCAGACAGAATTTAATGCATACGAGTGTGAGGTTTTGCACTTTGGCAGAACCAACCACAGCTGAGGAGTGTGGTAGAACAAAGGAATGTGGGAATACAGTCCATAATTCATTGAAAGTGGCGTCAGATGCAAATAGGATCATAAAGAAAGTTTTGGCACATTGGCCTTCATAAATCAATGTATTCAGCACAGGACAAACAAGAGAAAATCTGCAGATGCTGAAAATCCAAGCAAAACAAACAAAATGCTAGAGGAACTCGGCAGACCAGGAAGCTTCTGTGGAAAAGAGTACAGTTGACGTTTGGGGCCGAGACCCGTCATCAGGGCTGGAGAAAAAAGATGAGAAGTCAGAGTAAGATGGTGGGAGGAGGGGAGGAAGAAGTACATGTAGTAGGTGATGGGTAAAACTGGGAGAGGGAGAGCAATGATGTGAAGAGCTGGGAAGTCGAATGGTGAAAGAGATGGAGGGATGGAGAAAGGGGAATCTAATAGGAGAGGACAGAAAGCCATTGTAGAAAAGGAAGGGGGAAGGAACACCAGAGGGAGGTGATGGGTAGGTAAGGAGGTAAGGTGAAAGAGGGAAATAGGAATGGGGGAATAGTGAAGTGGGAGAGGAGCAATTACCAAAAATTTGAGAAACAAGTGGTGGATGCAAGCTCGATATCAACGTTTAAGAGAAGTTTGGATAGGTATATGTATGTTAAGGGTATAAAGGGCAATGATCCTGGTGCAGTTCATTGGGAGTAGATGGCTTAAATGGTTTTGACATGGACTAGATGGGCCACAGGGCCTGTGTCCATGCTGTACTTCTCTATGATTCTATGGCTCTAGGTCTAGAAGCACCTGTGGGGAAGAAAACAGAATTAATGTTTCAGAATATTAATGTTCAGAATCAGTTTTGATATCACCAGCAAATTTGTTGACTTTGTGGCAGCAGTACAATGCAATACGTAATAGGAAAAAACTGTGAATTACAGTAAGTACATATATTAAATATTTAAATTAAATTACTAGTTCAAAAATAGAAATTTAAAAAGTAACGAGTTCAATGTCCATTCAGAAATTGGATGGCAGAATCAAAGAAGCTGTTCCAGAATTGTTGAGTATGTGTCTTCAAGCTTCTGTACCTACTTCCTGATGTAGCAATGAGAACAACACATATCCTGGGTGAGGGGGTCCTTAATGATGGGTGCCACTATTTTGAGGCATTGCTTCATGAAGATGTCCTGGCACTCATAATGTTAATTGTTCTCCTGATACATTAATTATTTCTCTACCTGCAAATTTTGCTTGACCTGCTGATATTTTATGGTATTTTCAGTTTTTATTTCAGATATATAGCATCTGCATTGCTTTATTTTTCAGATGTTGAACTGGAGCCATTTTGTGGCTATTGGCCTGTGATCTGTAAGATTCCATTAGAGTGTCTTCAAAATGTCTTCCACAAACAGCTAAAACTTCCTTTGCATCGATCTGGATGAATTGTGCGCTATGTCTAACACACAGCATTTTTAAAAAATCTCAGATTTATAATGTTTATATGGAAATTGAATGAAGTGAGGAATGACACAGGAGTATCACCTTCATTTCTCTCTCTTCAAAGTACCATTGTAACACTTTATAATTTATGAGCAGCATGGAGACTGAAATGAAATCATTATTCATATTGCATTAGAGAAAATATGCTTGCTTCATTTCTTTCAAATTGCCATGACTCATCCTACATCAGGGCTAACAAAGGGAATAAGCTCTTCACGTAACACTAAATATCTGCACTCACCATAGCGCTCAGTTTAAATAGAGTTCTACTTTGAATATCTAAATATTTCGCCGCAGAACTACTGCTCACGGTTTCTATAGATTTACTGCTGGAGAACATTGCCTATGTGCTTATGGTTAATTAGATAGGTTGTAGCGATGACGCAGGTTAGCTGCTGTGTAGATACTAATTCCCAGATGCAGACGTACGCTCACAGAACTTAAATTAATATTTCAAAAGCAACACTGGATGAAATGTCAATGGGATTGTGCATTAATCAATCCCTTAATGACTGCGGGGTATAAACCTGGAGGTTTCATTCTGTGTTAGAACACCTGGAGTTAATTATAGCATCCTCGATAATTCTGAACTCTAATTCACTATGTCTCCTTTGCCAGCACACAGACTGTATTCTTGTATCTAAAAGGCGGCATACACAATCCTGGTGCTTTAAAACAGCACAGATCTTGTATTTTCTTTCCCCTAGTTAACCACACAATTATGATGTTGCCAGACAGGATACCCACTTTCAATGTGGTGATTATTTGTTGCTATGGCTACCAATGGCCTTTGCTGCTTGCTGTCACTTAGGTATCCATTTGGGATAAATACTGATTGCCATCCACACGACATGTTTCTCAAACGTACTTGCTTTGAGGGAAGGTCTCATGAGATTTTCCTGTTGATGTGAATGAGGAACGGTACAGACCATCCATATATTTAATTCAGATCAAGGAAATAACAAATTCTCCAAGGTATTCATTCCTGACAAATGAAATTGTCAATATACATTTTTCCAATGAAGATCTTGTCTTAAATTCATAAACACTGAAGGTAGCCACTTTTTGCACTCAAAATGCATGGATCTGAAAATACAATTTTGTAACACTATTTACTTCAGCACTATTCTTGACTGACTGAATCACAGATTGTTACCAACCTGTGTGGATTGGTAATGATGATCTCCTCCTCATCGGCACTATCACACCTCAAGGGTGTGTGTTTAGCCCATTGCTCTACTCCCTCTATACCCTCATATATTGTATTGACTGTGTGGCTAGGTATAGCTCAAATGCCACCTATAAATTTGCTAATGACACAGCTATTGTTGGTAGAATCTCAGATGGAAATGAAAGAGAGTGTACAGGAGTGAGATATGCCAGATAGCTGAGTGGTGTCACATTCAACGTCAGTAAGATCAAAGAGGTGATTATGGACTTCAGGAAGGGTGAGACGAGGGAACACGAACCAATCCTCATTGAGGGGTCAGAAGTGAGCAATTTCAAGTTCCTGGGATTTTGATATTAATATCTCAGATATTAAATCTCTGAGGATTTAACTTGGTCTCAACATATCGATGCAGCTATAAAGAAGGCAAGACAGCGGCTATATTTCATTAGGAGTTTGAAGAGATTTGGTTTGTCACCTACAACACTCAAAAAACTTCTATTGATTTACCACAGGGAGTATTCTGACAGGCTGCATCACAGTCTGGTATGGGAGGGGGAGGTGCTTCTATACAGGACTGAAAGAAGCTTCAGGAAGTTGTAAAATTAGTCATCTTGGGTACTAGCTTCTGTAGATTCTAAGACATCTTTAAGGAGCGATACCTCAGAAAGGCATCATCCATTATTAAGGGCACCCATCATCCAGGACATGACCTCCTCTCATTGTTACTGTCATGAAGGAGGTACAGAAGCCTAAAGGCACACACTCAGCGATTCAGGAACAGCTTCTTCCCCTCTGCCATCAGATTCCTAAATGGATATAAAACCCATAAACACTAACTCACTTTTTAAAAATATTATTTCTGTTTTTGATGATTTTTAATCTCTTTATATACATATACATACTGTAATTGATTTACTTATTCATTTTTTTCTTTCTCTATTATCATGTATTACATTGAACTGCTGCTTCTAAATTAACAAATTTCACAACACATACCGATGATAATAAACCCAATTCTGATTCTGGTATGGAAACACCAATGCCCTTGGATGGATATTCCTACAAAAAATAGTGGATACAGCCCAGTCCATCAGGAATAGAACCCTCCCCACAGTTGAGCACATCTACACTGTCACAGAAAAGCAGCATCCATCATCAGAGATCCCCTCCAACCAGGACGTGCACTCTTCTCTCTGCTGCCATCAGGAAGAAGGTACAAGAGCCTCAGGACTCGTACCACAAGGTTCAGGAACAGTTACTACCCCTCAACCATCAAACGCTTGAACCAAAGGGGATAACTTCACTTGCCCCATCATTGGAATGTTCCCACAATCTATGGACTCACTTTCAAGGACTCTTCATCTCATATTCTTTATATTTACTTACTATTACTATTTTTTTCATATTGTATTTGCACTGTTTGTTGTCTTTTGCACACTAGTTGAACGTCCAAGTTGGTGCGGTCTTTCTTTGATTCGATTATAGTTTTTATTCTATTATGGATTTATTAGGTACGCCTGCAAGAAAATGAGTATCAGGGTTGTATATGTACTTTGATAATAAATTTACTTTGAACTTTTGAACTTTTTCTAGGATGTAATTCAACAATGACCTTATTTCAGATCATCTTCAGTCATTGTGAGCAAAATGGCAGACATAGCTGCTGTGCTTATGACACAATGTCAGCATCTGATAATGTCACTTCCCTTGTGGAGTGATGCTGGGAAACCAGTGCAAATTATGAAGGGAAAGACCATTCCTGAGGCAACAATTTTTTATGTTGCGCAAAATTGCACTGAGGCCAACTGTTACACACTCAATGGCCACTTTATTAGGTACCTTGTGTGATGTATTCAATATTTCAGTAATATTGCAACTATATTGTATCATCAAGAATTTTTTATTTGTTCATATAATTTACAATGGGTGATATGTAAGAAGTGCATGAATGACAGACATCATTACATCACCATGTCATACGCGAGCACCTGACTAAAAATAAACAAAAAGAAACTAAGTAGACCAATATCCTGGCTCCTGTGTTTTTCTTCTGAGTAGTTTCTGGAACTTGAAAGGATAGTAACTTGTACCTAATAGAGTGGCCACTGGGTGTATGTTCGTGGTCTTCTGCTGTAGACTATCCACTTTGCTATTTGATGTGTTACATGATCAGAGACACTCTTTTGCACACCACTGTTGTAACATGTGGTTATTTGAGTATTTGAGTTACTGTTGCCTTCCTGTCAGTTTGAACCAGTCTGGCAATTCTCTGACCTTTCCATTAACAAGGCATTTTCACCCACAGAATTGTCACTCACTGAATGTTAGTTTTGTTTTTCACACCATTCTGTGTAAGCTCCAAAGACCATTGAGCATGAAAATTGCAAGAGATCAGCAATTTCTGAGATACTCAAACCACCCTATCTTGCACCAACAAAGATTTCACAGTCAAAGTCACTGAGATCACATTTTTCCCCATTCTGAAGGTTGGTCTGAACAACAACTGAACCTCTTGACCACACACACAAAATGTTGGAATGGTCTCAGCCCAAAATGTCGACTGTTACTCTTTCCCATAGGTGCTTCTTGGCCTGCTGAGTTCCTGCAGCATTTTGTGTGTGTTGCTTGGCTTTCCAGCATAACCATATAACAATTACAGCACGGAAGCAGGCCATCTTGGCCCTTCTAGTCCGTGCCGAACACTGACTTTCACTGGCCCACACTCAGCCCATAACCTTCCATTCCTTTCCTGTCCATATACCTATCCAATTTTTTTTAAATGACAATATTGAACCTGCCTCTACCACTTCTACTGAAAGCTCGTTGCACTCAGCTACCACTTTCTGAGTAAAGAAGTTCCCCCTCGTGTTACCCTTAAACTTTCCCCCCAACTCTCAACTCATGTCCTCTTGTTTGAATATCCCCTACTCTCAATGGAAAAAGCCTATCCACATCAACTCTATCTATCCCCCTCATAATTTTAAATACCTCTATCAAGTCCCCCATCAACCTTCTACGCTCCAAAGAATAAAGACCTAACTGTTTCAATCTTTCCCTGTAACTTAGGTGCTGAAACCCAGGTAATTTTCTAGTAAATCTCCTCTGTCCTCTGTCCTCTCTCTATTTTGTTGACATTTTGTTGACAGTTGTGATCAGAACTGTACACAATACTCCAAATTTGGCCTCACCAATGCCTTGCACAATTTTAACATTACATCCCAACTCCTATACTCAATGCTCTGATTTATGAAGGCCAGCATGCCAAAAGCTTTCTTCACCACCCTATCCACATGAGATTCCACCATCAGGGAACTGTGCACCATTATTCCTAGGTCGCTCTATTCTTACTGCATTCCTCAATGCCCTACCATTTACCATGTATGTTCTATTTTGATTATTCCTACCAAAATGTAGCATCTCACACTTATCAGCATTAAACTCCGTCTGCCATCTTTCAGCCCACTCTTCTAACTGGCCTCAATGTCTCTGCAAGCTTTGAAAACCTACTTCAATATCCACAATGCCACCTACCATAGTATCATCTGCATACTTACTAATCCAATTTACCACCCCATCATCCAGATCATTAATATATATGACAAACAACATTGGACCCAGTACAGATCTCTGAGGCACACCACTAGTCACCGGGGTCCAATCTGATAAACAGTTATCCACCACTACTCTCTGGCATCTCCCATTCAGCCACTGTTGAATCCATTTTACTACTTCAATATTATTACCTAACAATTGAACCTTCCTAACTAACCTTCCATGCGGAACCTTGTCAAAGGCATTACTGAAGTCCATATAGACAACATCCACTGCTTTACCCTCATCAACTTTCCTCATAACCTCTTCAAAAAATTCAATAAGGTTTGTCAACCATGACCTTCCACGCACAAATCAATGTTGACTGCTCCTAATCAGACCCTGTCTATCCAGATAATTATATATACCATCTCTAAGAATACTTTCCATTAATTTAGCCACCACTGACATCAAACTTACAGGCCGATAATTGCTAGGTTTACTCTTAGAACCCTTTTTAAACAATGGAACCACATGGGCAATATGCAAATCCTTCGGCACCATCCCCATTTCTAATGACATTTGAAATATTTCTGTCAGAGCCCCTGTTATTTCTACAGTAACTTTCCTCAAGGTCCTAGAGAATATCCTGCCAGGATCCAGAGACTTATCCACTTTTACGTTCTTTAAAAGCACCAGTACTTCCTCTTCTTTAATCATCATAGTTTCCATAACTACCCTACTTGTTTCCCTTACTTTACACAATTTAATATCTTTCTCCTTAGTGAATACCGAAGAAAAGAAATTGTTCAAAATCTCCCTCATTTCTTTTGGCTCCACACATAGCTGTCCATTCTGATTCTCTAAGGGACCAATTTTATCCCTCACTATCCTTTTGCTATTAATATAACTGTAGAAACCCTTTGGATTTATTTTCACCTTACTTGCCAAAGCAACCTCATATCTTCTTTTAGCTTTTCTAATTTCTTTCTTAAGATTCTTATTACATTATTTATTTTCCTTGAGCACCTAATTTACTCCATGCTGTCTATACTTATTGTAGATCTCTCTCTTTTTCCGAACTAAGTTTCCAATATTCCTTGAAAAACATGGCTCCCTCAAACTTTTAACCTTTCCTTTCAACCTAAAAGGAACATAAAGATTCTGTACCCTCAAAATTTCACCTTTAAATGACCCCCATTTCTCTATTACATCCTTCCAATAAAACAAATTGCCCCAATCCACTCCTTCTAAATCCTTTTGTATCTCTTCAAAGTTAGACTTTCTCCAATCGAAAATCTCAACCCTGGGTCCAGACCTATTCTTCTCCATAATTATATTGAAACTAAAGATATTGTGATCACTAGACCCGAAGTGCTCCCCAACACATACGTCCGTCACCTGACCTATCTCATTCCCTAACAGGAGATCCAACACTGCCCCTTCTCTAGTTGGTACCTCTATGTATTGCTGCAAAAAACTATCCTGCACACATTTTACAAACTCCAAACCATCCAGCCCTTTTACAGAATGGGCTTCCCAGTCTATGTGTGGAAAATTAAAATCTCCCACAATCACAACCTTGTGCTTACTACAAATATCTACCATCTCCTCACAAATTTGCTCCTCTAATTCTCACTCCCCATTAGGTGGTCTATAATACACCCTTATAAGTGTTACTACCCCTTTCCCATTCCTCAATTCCACTCAAATAGTCTCCCTAGACGAGCCCTCTAATCTATCCTGCCAAAGCACCGCTGTAATATTTTCTCTGACAAGCAATGCAACACCTCCCCCCATGCCCCTCTGATTCTATCACACCTGAAGCAATTAAATCCAGAAGTATTTAGTTGCCAATCACACCGCTCCTGCAACCATGTTTCACTAATAGCTACAATATCATATTTCCAGGTATCAATCCATGCCCTAAGCTCATCCACCTTTCTTACAATGCTCCTAGCATTAAAATAAATGCATTTAAGAAATTCTCCACCTCTTACTCTCTGCTTATCCCTAACAGTACAAACAACTTTACTATCTTCTTTTTCTTCCTTCTCCCCTACATCTTCGGTCTGAGCGCTCCCCTTCTGTCACCTGCCATATAACCATATAACAATTACAGCACGGAAACAGGCCATCTCAGCCCTTCTAGTCCGTGCCGAACACTTACTCTCACCTAATCTCACTGACCCGCACTCAGCCCATAACCCTCCATTCCTTTCCTGTCCATATACCTATCCAATTTTACTTTAAATGACAATACTGAACCTGCCTCTACCACTTCTACTGGAAGAACATTCCACACCGATACCACTCTCTGAGTAAAGAAATTCCCCCTTGTTTTACCCTTAAACATTTGACCCCTAACTCTCAACTCATGTCCTCTTGTTTGAATCTCCCCTACCCTCAATGGAAAAAGCCTATCCATGTCAACTCTAACTATCCCCCTTATAATTTTAAATACCTCTATCAAGTCCCCCCTCAACCATCTATGCTCCAAAGAATAAAGACCTAACTTGTTTAATCTTTCCCTGTAACTTAGGTGCTGAAACCCAGGTAACATTCTAGTAAATCTTCTCTGTACTCTCTCTATTTTGTTGATATCTTTCCTATAATTTGGTGACCAGAACTGTACACAATACTCTAAACTCAGCCTTACCAATGCCTTGTACAATTTTAACATTATATCCCAACTTCTATACTCAATGCTATGATTTATAAAGGTCAACATACCAAAAACTTTCTTCACTACCCTATCCACATGAGATTCCACCTTCAGGGAACTATGCACTACTGTTCCTAGATCACTCTGTTCTACGGCATTCTTCAATGCCCTACCATTTACCATGTATGTCCTATTTGGATTATTCCTACCAACATGTAACACCTCACACTTATCAGCATTAAACCCCATCTGCCATCACTCAGCCCACTCTTCTAACTGCCCTCAATGTCTCTGCAAGCTTTGAAAACCTACTTCATTATCCACAACGCCACCTACCTTAGTATCATCTGCATACTTACTAATCCAATTTACCACCCCATCATCCAGATCATTAATGTATATGACAATCAACATTGGACCCAGTACAGATCCCTGAGGCACACCACAAGGCACCAGCCCCCAACCTGACAAATAGTTATCCACAACTACTCTCTGGCATCTCCCATCCAGCCACTGTTGAATCCATTTTACTACTTCAATATTAATACCTAACGATTGAACCTTCCTAACTAACCTTCCTTGCAGAACCTTGTCAAAGGCCTTACTGAAGTCCATATAGAAAACATCCACTGCTTTACCCTCGTCAACTTTCCTCGTAACCTCTTCAAAAAATTCAATAAGGTTTATCAAACATGACCTTCCACGCACAAATCCATGCTGACTGTTCCTAAATACCTATTCTACCTCACACACTGTCTACAAGCTTTCTCTATTTGTGAACTAACCTCCTCTCTCCTAGTCTCTTCAATTTGATTCCCACCCCCTCAACCTTTCTAGTTTAAAGTCTCCCCAGTAGCCTTAGCAAATCTCCCCACCAGGATATTGGTCCCCCTAGGATTCAAGTGCAACCTGTCCTTTTTGTACAGGTCACACCTGCCCCAAAAGAGGTCCCAATGATCCAAAAACTTGAGTCGTTGCCCCTTGCTCCAATCCCTCAGCCACGCAATTATCCTCTACCTCATTACATTCCTACTCTCACTGTCGCGTGGTACAGGCAGTAATCCTGAGATTACTACCTTTGCAGTCCTGCTTCTCACTTCCTTCCTATATTGGTACCTATATGTACCACGACCTCTGGCTCCTCACCCTCCCACGGCAGGATATCTTGGACATCCTGGACCCTGGCACCAGGGAGGCAAACTACCATCCGGTTCTCCTGACTGCGTCCACAGAATCGCCTATCTGACCCCCTAACTATCAAGTCCCCTATTACTACTGCCTTCCTCTTCCTTTCCCTACCCTTCTGAGCCACAGGGCCGGACTCTGTGCCGGAGGCACGGTCACTGCTGCTTCCCCCAGGTAGGCTGCCCCCCCACAACAGTACTCAAACAGGAGTACTTATTGTCAAGGGGTACAGCCACTGGGGTACTCTCTAATACCTAACTCTTCCCCTTCCCCCTCCTGACTTCAACCCCCCTGTCTGCCTCATGTGGCCCCGGTGTGACCACCTGCCTGTAACTCCTCTCTATCAACTCCTCACTCTCCCTGGCCAGGCAAAGGTCATCAAACTGCATCTCCAGTTCCCTAACACAGTCCCTTAGGAGCTGCAGCTCGGGGCACCTGGCGCAGATGTGGACGTCTGGGAGGCTGGGAGACTCCAGGACCTCCCACATCCGACAATGAGAACAACAAGCTGCCCTCACACTCATAATTCCCCCTTTCCTCAAACAGGAAAAATTGAAAACTAAATCTACCTTGCCTTGCCCGTTTCCGCCTAAGCTCGTTGAGCCAATGCCCTTAAGCCTTCACTCTGCTCCCGGCTCAGTCCGCTGCCCACTGTATAAGGTTGTGTTCCTTTTAAAATCTTCCGCGCTTCACTGCCAGACATCACATGCCTGCGCAGTCCCGCCTCTCTTAACACCAATGAGAAGAAAAAATCAAAATGGCTCCAGCAGCACTCCCATTCTGATTCTCAGACTTCCTTCTCCAAATTCATCTGTAGATTTTTTTTGTTCGTAACTGAACCTCTTGACCATGTCTGAATGCATTTATGCATTGAGTTGCTGCCACATGACTGGCTGATTAGGTTTAAGTAAAACCTTATTTATGCAATATCTTGAATTGAATGATAGAATCGCTTATTTGTACTCAAAGTATTTTAACCCATTTAATATGGCTAGTACATATGTTTGCACATATATGATTATAGGGAATGGAACCCTTTCTGCTGAAGGGTTTTGGCCTGAAATGTCGACTGTACTCTTTTCAATAGATACTACTGGCCTGCTGAGTTCCTCTAGCATTTAGTGTGTGTTACCCAAACCATCCAGCTATAGAGATCTGGTAGAACTGAAATGTTGTAGCAGATTTTCTGTGAGGATCAGATAGTCAGAACCAAATATTCTTTTGGATTTCTCTGTAACCCTCCAAAGATATTGTTCTTCAATTTAATTTTTTCTTCAGAAATTAAATCAGATTCCATTAAAAAATGCACACTATGCAAAACAAAAACATTTTGGTACGAAGATTACAGCTAAGAATTCTCCAATAAATATATTCCTGGTAGTAAGCAGTACAAGTTGCTTTTAAATGAAATGAAATTAAAAAAAAATTTTAAAATGGAAGCTGTAACATACCTCAAAGGATCGGGCTTTGGTCTTGAATGTCATTGAGCCACTGCCAGATACAGCACAGACAAGCATGTTACCAAGCTAATAAAGAATTTTCCTTAATATCAAAAATCATCATCTAACATTATAGAATTGACCTCTTGAGATGACGTAGGGCAGTAAGTGCAAGAGATAAAAGCTTTACCAACCTATAAGTGGAGAAGGAACCGTTGAGTCTGACCTTGAGCAGATGTTGATGTACTAGGGTAGAGGCATCAAAAGAAGAATGTTGTAGAGCGCAAAAAATAGCAAGTGGGCACTTCCCAAAATAAAAAGAAACATATACAAAGTACACATGTATTTCATGGTGTGTTACAATGAGAAGTCTACAGATAAAACCTTTAACATGCAAGATACTTGATTGTTTCTTTAAGAAATTGTACCAATATTAAAATTACTTTAATGTTTCATGCTGGAGATGATCACTGCCCGGGACAGTTGAAATGTGAATGTTTCTTGTAAAATTCTCACCCAATGGACAAAGAATTACAACCCATGACCTGTCTAAGAGTGAAACGAGACAACTTTCCTCAAGCATCCATATAAATGGATCCAGCAGTGAAGTACACCGATTACTGAGTTGTGTTAAGAAAGTTACCAAAATACAGTGTGCATTGTAATGTTTCTCAGATAAAATCAGGAATCTGATTTTGATTTTCATAATTGGAAAGAACGTATCTTTAGGTTGCATCTGAAGTACATTATGATCCAAAAATATTTTGTGCAACGTTGGATTTTGGAATCCTGCTTATTCAGTGTCCCACTCTTGGAATATTTTTGTTTTCATATTATTCATACACAGTATGAAATAGACTCTTGCAGTCCATCGATCCACACTGCCCAACAACCCCCAATTTAATCCCAGCCTAATCATGGGGCAATTTACAATGACCAATTAAGCTACCAACTGGTACACCTTTGGACTGTGGGAGGAAACTGGAACACTTGGAAGAAACCCATGTGATCACAGAGTGAAAGTACAAACTCCTTATTGACAGCGGTGGGAATTGAACCCAGGTTGCTGGTACTCTAAAGCACTGAGCTAACCACTACGCTATTGTGCTGCCCTATTCTCAGCTAAGACTATCAGATGGACTGATTTCTGCATATAATGGTCTCTGTGGAAAAAAGTATCAATATTTAAAAGCACAAGATTTCTTATTAACCTGATTTGGAACATGAAATATTTTAACTTTAGTAGAAAACAGAAATATATAGTTAGGAAGCAGCCAAATAATTCATTACATTCAGAATTCTCTTGAAATTCAATCATTGTCAGAAAGAAAAGCATGGTGCATTACTCCCAGAAGTCGCAGGGTACTTTCTGGCCTGTGAACAACAAAGACAATATGAATTACTCATCAATTTTCAGCTGACATGTGGCAAAAGAAAATAAAATGTCATGTTGAATAAGCACAAAGCAGTGTTTGGTGACGAGAGAGGCACAAAATTTACTTTATGATTTACCTATGCATCCCTAACATTTTCCTGATAGGACATTATCATTGCACAGATCACACTGAGAATAATTAGATGCCAGAGGTATTTTATACACTCTTCATCCAGCAGGCATTTCCACCAAACTGTATGCACCTTTCTAAAAACCATCATGCACATAAACCTCATGCATAACAGAAATGCAAAAACCTAAGTTTGAAACATTGTAAGCAAATTTTATAACTTTGTATTGTAAATGGGTGGCAGGATGGAGATATGTAAATACCAAAGGAGGTATAAGGCGCTCCTGCCCTCCGCCAACCTGCGGGTCACCCTTGCACAAGGTGTAGCACCTGTTTAGACCCCAATCAGGGTCACGTGAAGCCACGGGAGCAAGTGGTGGATGGTCATATGAGCAGCTGGTACATATCACAAGCCCTGGTTATGTGACCACTGACACCAGGCAGACAATCTCTGAAGAGTATTGGTAATGGCTGGGGTCACCCTCCTTATAAAGACACTGCCCAGTAGTAGGCAATGGCAAACCTTTTCTATAGAAAATTTGCCAAGAACAATCATGGTGATGGGTAGAGATCAGATTAAAGACAGATGGAAGACCATGATCATCTACGTCAAGGGACAAGGTACATAATGTCGTTGATGATACTGAGGTTACTGGGTGGTGGGGTGGGGATATACTTCTACCAAAGGAGGAGTAAAGCAAACAACTTCTGTCGAACAATATGCCAAAAACAATCATGATCGTGGAAAGACAATATTCGCCCATGTTATATAACGCGACACATAACGATCAAATAAAGATTGTAAATCCATACAGCCAATTATACATTTATGCATATTTATTCCATATCCATGCTTCCAGTTTATTTTATATAATTATTTATAATTGTCAAACATTACTGTTTTTATTGCATGTAATGCCAACACACCACAACAAATTCCTAATGCAAGTAAATGCACATAAGTGGTGAATACAGTTGATCCTTAATCCTTGAATGTTTCATGGGTTTTGAAGCTATTGACTAATAGAAATTACCAATACTTTTATATTGGATTAGCATTTTTTTGTTCCTTTATTAAAATCCTCCTATCTTTGTAGTCACAATGAATGGCAAATAGCATTTAAATTAAATATATTCACACAGGGTTGGCATCTATCACCCATTGATACTAACATATTCATCAGTCATCAGTGGCTACTAGTTTGTCAGCCGGCAGAATTGCCTGGAGCTTGGTGGGAACATTGTAAATGCCGGATCTGCCTCTTCTTGGCTTGTACTTGTGAGCCTGTCATATTAACAATGTCCTCAAGACATCGAACACAGACACAGAATGTTGAGGCTTTATAAGGTACATGTGAGAACTCACTTGGAGTATTGTAGGCAGTTTTGGGCCTGTTATCAAAGAAACGATGTGCTGACGTTGGAGAGGGTTCATAAAAATGATTTTGGGATTGAAAGGCTTATCACACAAGGAGCATTTGTTTGTTCTGGGCCTCAGTGAAATTCAGAAGAGTGAGGTGGAGGGGGGGATCTCATTGAAACCTATCAAGTGCTGAAAGGCCTCAATAGAGTATATTTCCTATGGTGGTGGAGTCTAGGACCAGAGGGCAGAGCCTCAGAATAGAAGGACATTCATTTACAACAGAGATGAAAAGGAATTTCTTCAGCTAGAGAGTGGTGACTCTGTGGAATTCATTGCCGCAGACGGCTGTTGAGGCCAAGTCACTGGGTATATTTAAGGCAGAGTTTAATAGTTTCTTGATTAGTCAGAGCATGAGGGCTTACAGGGAGCTTAGAGGAGAATTGATCAGCCATGATGAAATGGCAGAGCAGACACAATAGGCCAGGGGGCCTAATTCTGCTCCTATGCCTTATGGCCTTAACCTGAGTATAAACTTTCCCAAGTCCACAGCTGGGGCTGCTTTGCTAACAAAGGTACACTCTCAGATCTGACATCTTAACACCAAGGACACTTTTCTCAGTATTTGAGATGAACAATGGATTGTCAATGGCTTTTAAATTCATCACATTTTCATCTGCATTACTCTGCAAGGGCTTATCCAGGAGCAGAGCCCTCCTTCAATAAAACATTAGAGATAGCTAGGCATCTACAAAGGAATGTTAAAACAATGCTGTGTACCAACTTTGTGCTGTATATTCACTTCCTATGTTTTGCGGCGCCTAAGGTCTATTGTGCAGAGGACCACTCCTCTGCTATTTTAGCAAAGGAAGGCTAAATAACATCTTGGAATGGGATACGAGTGGGTGGCAAGGTGGCTGTTCGAAATCTGATCATTGATCTAAATTAAATCAGTAGTAGGCAGGAGGAGGAGGGGTGGAAGCGGGTAGAAAACAGCAAGCGATGTTCTTCAGGAGGGTGCACCTGGCAGAAGTTCAATACCTTAGACCACTTAGGTAAGGTTGGTCCATGGCTTCCCTTAACCAAAGCAAAAGCTGGTGTCACCTCCCAGTCCTGCTGATGTGTGATCCACTCCATTCGTGAACCTCAAATGTGTAAATAAGTTTGTGCATTTGACATCAGATTATGAGGGGTGATTGATATGTTTGTGGCCTAAGGTAGAAGGAGTCAATTTTAGAAAACCTTGCACATTTATTTTAAAACATAGTCCCCTCTTACAGTTACACACTTAGTCCAGCGGTCATGGAACATACGGATCTTGGACCTCCAGAAAATGTCCACAGATGGGTGATTGATAAGTTAATGGCCTAAGGTAGAGGGAGATGAGTTATACTGCTCTTGTTACATGTACATGCAGGTCAACACTTTGAGTGATGATGCAGAAAGTTTGAAGTTAATAACTCATCAGGGGTGATAGATAAATTCATGGCCTAAGCTAGAAGGAGATGAGTTATTAACTTCAAACTTCCTGCATAATTGCTCAAAGAGTTGACCTGCATGTACATGTAACGAGAGCTGTATAACTCATCTCCTTTTACCTTAGGCCACAAGTTTATCAATCACCCATCTGTAGACATTGATGCACTATCAATAACTCCAAAAGACTGGAAGTAGAGTAAATACTGAAAGGCTTTTATTAGCAGTAAAATGGAGCACGTCCATGCTGGACGACTGTGGGAGGAGCAGAGACACAATCACCTTTATCCAGGGGTCTGTGGGAGGAGCCACAGGAGCAGTCAGCAGAGGGGCATGTACATGGTTTACCACAGACACTTTCTGGAGGTCCAAGATCCGTGTGCTCCACGACTGCTGGATTAAATGTGTAAATGTAGGAGGGGAGTATGTTGAAAAATAAATGTGCTAGGTTTTCTAAAATTGACTCCTTCTACCTTAGGCCACAAACATATCAATCACCCCTCATATGTAGCATGCACCAGTTGTCATCAGATACACGACGCCCAGGTATCTCTGAACAAGTGCTTATCATATGAAAAGATTACTTTTTAAACCTCGATACTCATGCTTTAGATTAAGTTTTTTTTGGATAATGGAAAAAAGAATTGTGCTATGTAAAAAAGAACTTCCAGTCCAATGTTTCTTCCTGGGGACTATATAATTATTTTGTTCAATTGAAAAGTTAATGGAAAGTCCAGTCTGAGACCATGTTGTCAGTTTCCTTTCTGCTCACTTGCAGAAATAAACAACTCCACAATGGTGCATGAGGTGTGACATGTGCTGGTGATAAGGTTGTTTGTCTTGCTCCAACATGCATTGAAATATTGTTGGTCTGCAGTTTTTCCATTAATCGCTGGAAATAGATAAGCTTCCTCACAGTCAACGTATTTTCAGAGAACTTAGGCTGATGGCTTAATGTGCACTTTCCACAGTTTTTCGGGGAGATGGGTGACTGAGTTTTTGCTAGTATCTGGTGTGTGCCTCTGGGATGTACCTCCTATGACAAGAGGCTTAGGTGCGGACGGTAAAGGCCCACGTGCTGGAATATCCGACACTAGAATCAAGACACGATTTCGAGACTGAGACAGGAACAGGGTTCTTGAGTAGATATAGATGAGGACCCAATGAGAATAAATGAGAATCCAAATGAGACAGAAATCCTAAATGCAATCGCAGACTGAACCAAAGTTGAGCTGATGATCAAACATTGAAACCTGAGTTCAGGTGCTCTTTAAATATCCAAATCTTGGTGCCAAAACACGGCCGCCAATTAGCGGAATGGGCCAGAATCTTGAAAGGGACTGCACCAGCTATCCATACTGTGGAGAATCAGGGCATCCAAACGCCAGAGGCTGGCATGGTCAGGCGTGCACCGTAACATCTACATTCATCAAGCACTGGCCAATGGAAACCTGCCGCATCAGGGAATCATAGGATCATTTTATCTGAGCAGGATACTATTTGGCCATTGAGTCTTTGTCAGCTCCTTCCGGAGAATGTGGTTTCCATTCCCACACTGACTGGCCTGATTGATTCAGTTTCTGCCGCCATCACAGGTAATGCATTCCATTTCCTAAATCTTCTCTGAGTAAAATGATACTCCTTGTGTCCTTCTTATATCTGCTGCTCAAATGTCAATGCTAATTTGTCTGCCACTGCAAACAGATTTTCCCTATCTTTACTCTCAAATATTCCCATCAACTTCTTTGCTCCAAGAGAAAACCTCGGTTTCTCCAGTCCAGTCTCGAGTTGCTAGATAAAGACATCACATCTGGAAATATTCAAATAATTTTCTTTATGCTCTCTCAAAGACCTCTACATCCTTTGAACTTGTGGTGACCAGAATTGGACACAATATTGAACACAGAGCAGTATCATTACGTACTCAGGTGTACTTTGACCCATAAGGGTTGCTGTCAAACTTCCCTCTGTCTTACGCTCTGAACATAACATGGGAGGGAATTCTGAGTAGATGACTTACAAGTGAAATAAACAGCAGCACGTATGTTTCTCAGCTCTCCGTCTCTCGAGTGTGTTATTCACGGACACCCGGCTTCCCAGTACCACAAACATGACAACTGGCAATGAGATGACAAGTTCTCACCCCATATTTATAGTTTTGTTCCCTTTGGCAAGAGAAGTCCGTGAGCAACACTGGCAGTGTACTGCTGTGGCTGACAAAAAAGAAGACACCGCATGCCATGAGAAAATGGTCTCAAGAAGAGAAGTGAGTGAAGAATGCAAAGAGAGAAAATGAGAATGGAATTGTTAAATAAAATCTGAGAGGGAGAGAGAGGCATAGACAAAACTAGTTAACTTTTATGAAACATGACTGTTTGGAAGTGGTGACAATGTTAGGAAGAATGAGACCCCATGATGAAACAACAGAGCAATGGAGTTTGTATACTGAGAGATTTGAGTACTTTGCACTGGCAAATCAAATTTCATGTGATAGTTGTGTTCAAGTTATCTGACTGTGATAGGTGCAAAAAGATTTCATTTTTTACACAGTCTAATACAACCTGCTAAACCTAGTGATAAGCCTAATGAGGACATAGTTAAAGTCATATAGGACCACTATTCACCTAAACCTTTGATAATTACTGAGATGCTTAGGTTTCATAAAAGGAATCAAGAGGAAGGTGAGTCTACTTCACAGTTTGTGGCAGTGCTGAAGCAATTGTCTGAATGCTGTGATTTTGGACAGTTGTTGAATGACACATTACGTGATGAACCTGTATGTGGTCTGCATAGTGAGGTAATTCAAAAGCATTTGCTTCCAGAAGACAGACTAACATTACAGAAGGCAATTGAGATTAGTACAGCTATGGAGATGGCAGCTAAAGAAGCACAGCTATTAAGTGCATCATCCCAAGTTCATAAAGTTTCTACCGACTTTCAGAATAAGACCCCTATTGGCAATCAATATTGCGGTGTGGCAAAACTGAGCGTTCAGCAAAAGAAAGTCTGTATAGGATTTAGACTTCCAAGCTGTGCCAAAAAGGGACATATTGGAGTGCCTGTAAAATAAAAAGACACTGCCAACTAAAACCACTGTAAAAAAGAAAAAGATTTTTGGAAAATCAAAATGAAACATGTGAACAAGATGGAGCATGCTGAGGCCAGACTGGGGGACTCTCACTCTGTGATTGAGAAAGCTTTGCATGCTTTATCTGTTTCAAGACACAAAGACGGCTGTTGAGAGACCCTGTCGTTAGATAGTGTCACAGTGAGGAGCCAGCTGGCCATGGGTGGCCTCATTAAATCAAGAGAAGAGATTACACACAGATTGGGGTGAGAGATTTTAAAAAGGAGCATTCAGAAGCTTTTGGCTTTTTCCGGCAGCTCAACGGAATCACGATTCATTAGCAAGGGCAAGTGAAAATAAAGTAGGGACATGTGGAATGGCTGTTGTTGAAGGGGACCAGTGCTAGAGTGAGGAGGCTCTGGCTCAACAAGCTTGGGCGAGGTAAGTTTCTTCATCAGCTGGTGCAGTGAGAATGGCTCCAGGAGCAGCTTCGCATTCTTGGTGTGAGATGTCGGGATTCTGCAAGGTGTCCAGCCTCCTGGATAACCACATCTGCACCGGGTGCACCGAGCTGCAGCTCCTCCGAGACCGTGTTAAGGAACTGGAGGGTGCAGTTTTAATGACCTGTGGCTTATATGAGAAACTGAGCAGGTGATAGGCATTAGCTACAGGGAGGTGGGCACCCCTAAGCTGCAGGAGGCAGGTAACTGGGTGGCTGTCAGGGGAGGGAAAGGAAAGGGGCAGCCAGCGCAGAGTACCCCTGTGGCTGTTGCACTCAATAATAAGTATACTGCCTTAGACACAATTGAGGGAGATGACCTACCAGGGGGAGCTGAAGCAACCAGGTGTGGGGTGTTATGAGTCAGAAGAAAAGCTGAGGGGGTGGGGCACAGTAGTAGGGGAGAGGACTGCAGTTTTTATAGAGGATTCCATAGTTAGAGGAGTAGATATGAGATTCTGTGGACGTGAAAGAGACAGCCAGATGGTATGTTGCCTCCCAAATGCCAGGATCAGGGAAATCTTGGATCAAGTCCATAGCATTCTAAAGGGGAAGAGGGAGCAGCCAGAAGTCCTGGTACATATGGGCACTAATGACATAAGTAGGGAAAGGGAGGAGGTCCTGAAGAGAGAATTTGGGGTCGGTAGAAAGCAGAGAATTAGGACTTAAGGAGTAGTCATTTCAGGATTGCTGCCTGTGCCATGGACCAGGGAGGGTAAGAATAAGATGATTTGGCAATGAATGTGGGGCTGAGGAACTGGTGCAGGGGCAGGGTTTCAGATTTCTGGATCATTGGGATCTTTTCTGGGGAATGTAAGACCTGTACAAAAGGGACGGTTTACACCAGAACCCGAGGGGGACCAGCATCTTTGCAGTGAAGTTTGCTGGAGCTGTTTGGGAAAGTTTAAACTAATTTAGCAGGGGGATGGCAACCAGAGTGATGATGTGCAGTTGGTATACATCTAGATGCAGAGTGCAGTGAGACTATCAGGTAGACGATAGAGAAAAATTACAGTCAGTGGGATTAGTTGAAGTGCAACACGGAGTCAAATTCAAAAAAAGGGTTACAAATACAGGACTGAAGGTGCTATATTTGAATGCACACATCATATGGAATAAGATTGATGTTCTTGTAATGCAGTTAGAGATTAGTAGATATGGCGTTTTGGGCATCACTTGAAAGAAGATCATAGTTGGGAACCTAACATCCAAGGATACACGTTTTATTGGAAGGGTGGCTCTTTGGATAAAAAAATTTAATCAAACCGTTAGAAGAGGTGACATAGAACCAGAAGATACGGTATTCTTCTGGGTAGAGTTAAGAAAGTGCAAGGCTAAAAGGACCCTGATGAGAGTTTTTTTTATAGGCCTTGGAAAAGTAGCCAGGATGTGGGATATAACTTACAATGGGAGATAGAAACATGTTGTGATAGTCATGGGGGATTTCAATATGCAGGTAGATTGGGGAAATCAAGTTGGCGTTGGATCAAAAGAGAGGGTACAAGTGAGATTTTCCAGGCTGGTTTTTTTTTGGGGGGGTTGGTGTCTAAGACAGAGGAGACAGCCTCAGAATAGAGGTGCGTCTATTTAGAATGGAGATGAGAAGGAGTTTCTTTAACCAGAGGATGATGAATCTGTGTAATTCATTGCCACAGACAGCTATGGAGGTCAAGTCATTTAAAGCAGAGGTTCCTCGGTACTTGATTAATCAGGGCATAAAAGGTTATGGAGAGAAGGCAGGAGAATGGGGTTGAGGGGGAAACTGGATGGGCAAATGGCCTAATTTGCTCCTATCCCTTATGGTCTTATGTTACAATGGAGGTTACCAAACAGAGAAATAAACTTCCACTGTACGTTGTTAAAGGGAGTTCTCCAGTCCTTCGAGGCTGCTCATGTTTATTACAATGGAGATTACCAGACAGAGAAATAAACTTCCACTGTACGTTGTTAAAGGGAGTTCTCCAGTCCTTCGAGGCTGCTCACGTTTATTACAATGGAGATTACCAGACAGAGAAATAAACTTCCACTGTACGTTGTTAAAGGGAGTTCTCCAGTCCTTCGAGGCTGCTCACGTTTATTACAATGGAGATTACCAGACAGGGAAATAAACTTCCACTGTACGTTGTTAAAGGGAGTTCTCCAGTCCTTCGAGGCTGCTCACGTTTGTTACAATGGAGATTACCAGACAGGGAAATAAACTTCCACTGTACGTTGTTAAAGGGAGTTCTCCAGTCCTTCGAGGCTGCTCACGTTTGTTACAATGGAGATTACCAGACAGAGAAATAAACTTCCACTGTACGTTGTTAAAGGGAGTTCTCCAGTCCTTCGAGGCTGCTCACGTTTGTTACAATGGAGATTACCAGACAGAGAAATAAACTTCCACTGTACGTTGTTAAAGGGAGTTCTCCAGTCCTTCGAGGCTGCTCACGTTTGTTACAATGGAGATTACCAGACAGGGAAATAAACTTCCACTGTACGTTGTTAAAGGGAGTTCTCCAGTCCTTCGAGGCTGCTCAAACTCAACTGGCACAAATTGCACTTGATTGGCAGAAGAGGTATTGAAGAAAGACACAGAAGAATTCAATGGAGAACTGGGCAGTATGAAAGGAATCACTGTCAAGCCTGACACAACAGGTGACACAACAGGTCTAGCCAAATGAAGGCTAGACCTGTTCCATGTACCCTCAAGTCAGAGGTAGAGGCTGAACTGGAAAGAGTGGCGCAGAGTAAGGTATTGGAATCTCCATGTGCAAGTAAATGGACAACTCCAGTGGTTCCTGTCCTAAAAAGGGATTGGTCTTTAAGACTTTGTAAACCAAGGTAACCATTAATCCAGTTCTTGCAACTAAACAATACCTTCTTCCCCTCACTGATGACCTTTTTGCAGGATTGGCCAGAGCACGAATATTTAGTAAGATTGTTTTGTGTCAAGCGTACTTACAGATTCATGTGAAGCCAGAGTCATAGGAACTGTTGACCGTAGTGACTCACAAAGGAATATTTAGGCACCGAAAGCTTCCTTTTGACCTAAAGTGCTGAAACCACTTCATAGATTTTAAATAAATCAGTACAGGCCCTTCAGACCATGATGTTGTACTGACTTTTTAACCTGCTCCAAGATTCATCTAATTCTTCCCTCTGACATTGTCCTCCATTTTTCTTTTATCCATGGCCTAACTAAGAGTTTCTTAAATGTCAGTAATGTATCTGCCTCTAACACCACCATCTGGCAGTGCATTCTAAACACCTACCACTGTCTGCATAAAAAACCTACATGTGACATCACCCCCTCTACTTTTCTCCAGTCACTTTAAATTTATGCTTTCTCATATTTTCCATTTCTGCTCTGGGAAAGAGGCACTGGCTGTCCAATCAGTCAATGCCTCTAATTATCTTATAAACCTTTATCAAGTCACATGTCACTCTCCTTTACTCCAAAGACAAAAGTCCTAGCTCGCTCAGTCTTTACTTATAAGACATGCTCTCTAATCTAGGCAGTATCCTGGAAAATCTCACCTGTACCCTCTCTAAAGCTTCCACATCCTTCCTATAATGAGGTGACCAGAACTGAATACAACTCTGTTATCCACTTGTGGCCAATTCTATGGTTTGTACTGGTTCAAGAATGGTTAACTCTTATGCACTTTGCCCCACAATTCGCAAAGGTTTATGTACGTGTAAGAGATAGGAGCAGTATTAGGCCATTTGGCCCTACAGTCTGCTCTGCCATTCAGTCATGGTTGATATATTATCCGTCTCAACCTCATTCTTCTGCCTTCTCCCGTAACCTTTGATCCTCTCACTATGATTTCTTCTTAAGGAAATTGTTGTGTATTTAACATTTCAATAATATTTGAGTAATCTTGTATATTATTGTTTGATTAAGCATTTTTGTTTGTTTAACTAATTAATTACAGGTTATATGTAAAAATACATTAATTGTGTTTGGCATCATGCTACCATGTGATAGTTGCCTGCCTCGCTTAAAGTAAAAGATGAAGCTACACTCGCATTTTCCTTGAATTAGTTTAATGCTTTGCGGAGACAAAACATAACACTGGCGGAGGATGGGATTTCTAAAAAGAACCCAAGAAGGCTACCGATCTGTTAAAGTGGTGTGAGACATGTGAAGTCAAAAAACAGATTAGCGCAGCCCAGCACGTGAAGAGAAAAGTTTTTGAAAGGGAAGACACGAGTGAGTTTTTTTAATGTCAGAAGACAGAGGAATTCATGTATCATAAAGTAAGAGTACCGGGTGATAATAATCATAAATAAAAGCAGAAATGGCTGGTTATATTGGAAAGATTAATGAGTTTGATCACACTACAGGTAATTGGCTCATGCATAATTAACTACCGGAACAGTATTTTGAAGCAATTGAAATAACCAATACAAGTGACTGGCAATTTTGCTGAGTTCATTGGGTTTAAAGGCATACAGTTTGCTTCAAAGTTTGACTACTCCAAGCAAACCATCAGAAATAAGTTTTGCTATTATTGTAAAAGTGAGGTAGGAACACTTAGAACTGAACCCATTGTGGATTGCAGAATGCTTTAGTTTTGATAAGGGGAATCAAAATATAAGGAAGTCCATTTCAGTGTATTTGACTGAATTGAAGAGATTGAGCATGTAAGTTTGGTAATGGGCTTAATGATGCACTTAAAAGAATGCATTCAAAAATGACTCCTAACTGAAGCATGGCTTACATTCAAATGAGCAGTGGAAATTGCTGTTTCAATGGAAACCACAGACAGAGATGCAATTGAGTGTGAATAGAATTGCATTGTCTAAACAGAAACTGTCCAGGCTGAACAAATTGTTTTACTGTTGTGGCAGGGGCTCACATAGAGCAGACTAATGCAGATTTAAAGGTGAAACTTGCAAAAAAATGCAACAAAGTAGGACACATACAAAGACCATGTCAGGAAGAAAGAAGCTAAATGGACTTCTCAGGGAAGAGAAAAAGATAAAGATAGAAAATCACAATGCTGTTTCAAAAAGAGCACTAATCTGCACACTGTTGATGAAAAATCTGATAATAATGAGAGTGACACAGAACTGTGTAGCTTCAAGATTTATAATGTGAAAACTAACAATAGACACGCAATATGGCTTACACCATCATTAATTAAAATGAAATTGGACACTGGTGCAGCTGCTCCAGTCATTCCACAAAATGAGTTTGAACAGCATTTCAAAAATACTGACCTGAAGCCTGCAGATGAAGAACTTACACTGGAGAAAAGGTAACTCCCGTGGGAATGACATCTGTAACAGTGGAATACAACAACCAATGAGTCACATTGAGCTTGTATGTGGTAAAAACAGCAGGACCACCATTGTAGAGATATGACTGACTGAAACCTAATTGGAGATCCAACCACCAATTCCACATAACATCCCTGCAATAAAGCCAAATTAAAGCAAATTAAGAAAGATACTGGTTGGTGTCACAACAGTCTCCATGCTGAACATCATGCACCATTGGCCAATGGAGGACAAATGGGTGTTGGTGCTAACCTCTGTGCCTCTGGCTGGGAAGCGTATTGGACCAAGGAAGGACCATGCTGCTCAGCAGAATTGTGAAAGTGACAAAACCAGTGATCCAATTACAACTGTTTCTGTAGGCAACATATTTGAGAAAGCTTCTGATATGTTAATCAGGCAGTTACTTGCAAAATGGAGCTCAGTTTTAAGCTAGAAGAGAGTTCAAGGAGCTTCATAAAAGTTGCAAGCACTTGGCTTTTGTGGGTTTGAAGAACCAAAATCTACTCTACGTGATTATTGCATGAACCTCAAGTGGGAGACAAAAATAGCTTGCTTGTAAAAATAGATGCAAAGACCAAAGCCCAGCTGGATGAGAGGAAGGCCAAAAGGAAAGGAGTCAGTGGAGATACAAGAACAGAGGATTTGTCAGGTGATGCTGTGGATGAGTAAACCAAGAAAAGAGATCAGATCATTGTTACGTATTCAGGGAACAATAAATATATGAGATCGGCAAGGGTTTCTTATAACAAACAACACGTTTATTAAACACAGAAAACAAACCCCCCAAAAGTAAACAAACACTAACGTAACCGGAAACAGCTGCTGAGCGGCAGCCCAAACAGTTCTTAAAGTGATATTCCAAAAACAGTTCTTAAAAGTGGTATTGCCAAAAGTTCGATATGCTCACAGTCCATTTAAAAGGAGAGACTTTATAGGACGATTTAAATTCTCTTTCACGTCGCTTGCTCCGATCCCCGACGTCAAACTTCTCACGAAGAATTTACGAAACAGAACGGCTTAAAGGCACTGACCTTTCCTTCTCCACTACCTTCAATCCTTTCTAGTTAAACCTAGGGATTAACACGAAGATAGTCAACGAAATCCTTCCAAATAAGTATCAAACAAAGGTCGCCCCCGTTTCACCGTAGAAAGCAATTCTCCTCGATCTTTAACTTCCAATCTTCACTCTCCACTAATTTCGAACTAACAGAATCATAAAGAACCTGCTGGCAATGACCTTTTAAATAAAAACTTCATCCTTCAGCTAAACTGCGTCATCACTTCAAACACGCAGTGGCATGAAGTCAACCTGGCAAATCCAGCCACGAACTGCCCCTCCTCACAGGATGGGGTCTACCTTTTATAACCTGTAAAAAAAACCTGCCACATGATCTCTACTGGCGGGAAAATGACGTCATTCCACCATCACAAGACCATCACCTCAAGTCCAGTACAGCTTCAACCCCAGTTACGTGACAAGAGCACCGCTGTCATGTGTCACGAGTACGTAACATCGTAAAGGGAGCAATAGAAGGATTAATAAGAGAATACTTCATTGAACTAAATGTACCTTCCCAAGATCAAAATGGAAGAAGAAAAAAGGGAAGAGATGGAGAGAAAGAACGTGAATGTGAAAGAGAAAGGTGTGAAAGAGAA
This sequence comes from Hypanus sabinus, assembly GCF_030144855.1. Lineage (NCBI taxonomy): Eukaryota > Metazoa > Chordata > Chondrichthyes > Myliobatiformes > Dasyatidae > Hypanus > Hypanus sabinus. The sequence goes on along the minus strand of NC_082710.1, from coordinate 103,642,656 downwards.
AAGGAGTGTGTGAAAGAAAAAGAAAGGGATTGAAGTACATAGATCCAGAGAGAGAAAAGGAGAAGAAAGGTGTCCAGAGTTGTCAGAATCTCTTCCTACAGTCCTAGAGTCAACTTCTACAACCACCACAGAGGAGGGCCCAGAATATGAGATTGTTTGACATGACAGGCAGAGTGATTCCCCCTTGTCAGGAAATAAGTTATCCCAAAAGAGTAAGAAATCCTCCACAGCGACTAAAACTTTAGGACTGAATGGGATCATTTAAAATTTACTATGCTGTGGATGTCTGCATACAGTAGTTCTATTATATACTGTGTATATCATTAAGATACATTCTCTTACTAAGTTGGAGCTTATAGCTAAGCAGGGAGTGTTGTGTTGTGTATTTAATATTTCAATAATATTTGAGTAATCTCATTTACATATTTTTTGATTAAGCATTCTTGTTTGTTTAAATAATTCAATAGGTGTTATATATCTAAAAATACATTCATTACATGTATCATCACACTTACTTAAGAAAAATGCGAAAGTCACACCCGTATTTCAGACTCCCCACATTTTCCTTGAACTAGTTTAATGTTTTGAAGTTACAAAGCATACCAGAAACCATGCTGACTTCAGTCTATTTTATCATGTACCTCCAAGTATCCCGAAACCTCATCCTTAATAATGGACTCCCAACATCTTGCATATCCAACTGAAGTCAGGCTATCTGGCCTATAATTTCCTGCCTTTTGCCTCACTCCCTTCTTAACAAGTGGAGTGACATTTGCAGTTTTCCAGTCCTCTGGAACCATTCCAGAATCACTACTAATGCCTCCACAATCTCTTCAGCTGTCTCTTTCAGAACCCTGGAGTGTTGTTCATCTGGTTCGGTGACTTCTCCGGTTCAGACCTATCAGTTTCCCAAGCTCCTTCTCCTTAGTAATAACAGCTACACTCACTTCTGCCTCGGGATATACACTTTGCATATCCTTCAGAACAGAGATATTACATTGTTTACCATTATTTGCTCTGCAAATGGTATCATTTTACAAGTTCAAGCTGTAACATCGTTCAGACATTGGGTCGTTCCTCGCTCAAAGAAATGGGTCCTGTCACATCGACACGCTGTTAGCTGGACCCCACCGCCATGTTTCAGTCCACATCCAACCTTCCCAAATCGGCCCAGGGCTTAGATCGATCAAGCCTCTCTCTTGGTTTAGGTGGACAGGCCCAGAATCTGCCTCTTCTCCTTTTCTCCTGTCCGCTCACCCCGACTCCATCCTAAACATGCCTTGCCCTCACTCCGACTTCTCCTCGCATCCAAATGCTTTGACACTTGCCTCGCCTTCACATGCCTCTTCATCATTTGTGGTGATTGTTTACCATATTTATTTTTTACAGAACAGTTATTAATAAAGTATTTAGTTGTCTTTCTTGTTTTGGTAACTCACCTTCAGCAGCATTCAGTGGCCCTGACCCTAGAGAGGCTGGTTCTGATTCATCTCCGACTCCTGGTCAGATCAATCCTCAATCCCTCACAGCTCGCCAACCAGGAGCACGTTGGAGTTGACGATACTGCTGAACAGAGCCTATTCCCATTTGGATAATGATTTTGAGATCGGAGGCTCCCCAGGGCTGTGTGCTCAGTCCACTGCTGTTCGCTCTGCTGACCCACGACTGTGCTGCAACACACAGCTCGAACCACATCATCAAGTTCACCGATGAACGACCATTGTGGGTCTCATCAGCAAGACTGATGAGTCAGCTTACAGAGAGGAGGTGCAGCAGCTAACGGACTGGTGCACAGCCAACAACCTGTCTCTGAATGTGAACAAAACAAAAGAGATGGTTGTTGACTTCAGGAGGGCACGGAGCGCTCACTCCCCACTGAACATCGATGGCTCCTCGGTAGAGATCGTAAAGAGCACCAAATTTCTTGGTGTTCACCTGACGTAGAATCTCACCTGGTCCCTCAACACCAGCTCCATAGCAAAGAAAGCCCAGCAGCATCTCTACTTTCTGCAAAGGCTGAGGAAAGTCCATCTCCCACCCCCCATCCTCATCACATTCTACAGGGGTTGTATTGAGAGCATCCTGAGCAGCTGCATCACTGCCTGGTTCGGAAATTGCACCATCTCAGATCACAAGACCCTGCAGTAGATAGTGAGGTCAGCTGAGAATATAATTGGGGTCTCTCTTCCCGCTATCATGGACATTTACACTACACGCTGCATCCGCAAAGGAAACAGCATTATGAAGGACCCCATGCACCCCTCATACAATCTCTTCTCCCTCCTGCCATCTGGGAAAAGGCTCCGAAGCATTCGGGCTCTCACGGCCAGACTATGTAACAGTTTCTTCCCCCAAGCTATCAGACTCCTCAACACCCGAAGCCTGGACTGACACCTTGCCCTACTGTCCTGTTTATTATTTATTGTAATGACTGCGCTGTTTTTGTGCACTTTACGCAGTCCTGTGTAGGTCTGTAGTCTAGTGTAGCTTTCTCTGTGTTGTTTTTTTTTATACGTAGTTCAGTCCAGTTTTTGTACTGTGCCATGTAACACCATGGACCTGAAAAATGTTGCCTCATTTTTACCATGTACTGCACCAGCAGTTATGATCAAAATGACAATAAAAGTGACTTGACTTGACTTGATAAGCAGGGCAGCACTGTGAGGATCATGCTTTTTGATTTTTCTAGAGCTTTCAATACCGTAAGGTCCTCATTGTTTGGGAAAAAGCTCCATTCAGTGCAGGTTGGCACTTCCACTGTATCCTGGATAATGGACTGCCTGACTGACAGACCACAGTTTGTGCAGCTTCAGAGCTGTGTGTCAGACATGGCTATAGGCAGCACTGGGGTCCCACAGTGGACTGTATTGCCTCTCTTCCTGGTTACCCTGTACACCTCGGACTTCAGACACAACACTGAGTCATGTCATCTGCTGACATTCTCTGATGACTCAGCAATAGCTGGGTGTATAAAAGGAGGACAGGAGGATGAATACAGGGTCCTGGTGGAGGACTTTGTCGAACGGTGCAAGCTGAATCATCTGCAGCTCAACATCAGTCAGGCAAAGGAGACGATGATGGACTTTAGGAAGACTAAGCCTGCACTGCTCCCTGTTACTATTGATGGTGAGGACGTGGATGTGGTGAGAACCTACAAGTACCTGGGTGGGGTGTGCACCTGGAGGACAGATTTGAGTGGATCACCAACACAGGGGCTGTGTACAAGAAGGGCCAGAGTCACCTCTATTTCCTGAGGAGCCTGACGTCCTTTGGAGTAAGCAGGCCTCCCCTTCATATGTTCTACCAGTCTGTAGTACAATCTTCTATGTGGTGATGTGCTGGGGCAATGGCATCAACACGAGTGATGCCAATAGGCTGAATAAACTGATTGAAAAGTCTGGCTCTGTGGCAGGAGTCAAACTGGACACACTGGAGGCTGTGGTAGAACAAAGGGCCCTCCAGAAAATCCTGGCAATTCTGGACAATGTATCTCACCCTGCATGCCACCTTGGCTGAACAGAGGAGCACTTATAGTAATAGACAAAGACAACTGCACTGCTCCAGAAGTCATTCTTACTCACAGCCATTAGGCTCTATAATGAGTCAGCTTATAGCCGGGGAAGTGATGACCCCTCTCTTGTTAGACTGTTCGAGGTAACTTATTTTTTATTCTGTCTTACTTATCTTCTAATATTTGTATATCTGTGCACCTGTAATGCTACTGTGACACTGTAATTTCCTTTGGGAACAATAAAGTATCTATCTGTCTTTGTCATAAATAAACATATTATCAATAAGGTAATAAAATCCAATTCAACATGCATGTAGTGCTCAGCGCAGGTAAACAGTAAAGTAAACAGCTTGCCTGACCTGGTATATGTCTTTAGCACAACTGAGCTCTGTTCTAATGGCAGCTCAGAAAACAGACTGTTGTCGTCATCCTCTGAAATTATAAACAAAGCCAACCCTGTATCCAGCTCCATTTTTAGCTTTACACCAGAAATGTCTTTGTGATTCATATGATTTTGTGATCTGCTTCAGAAATGCTATGCAGTTCTAGGCATGACAGCTCACCTCTGTCAGACTCTGTGTTGTCTCATTCAGTTTCACATTCACTTACACTGTGCATTTGTTTCGTTTTTGTGTTTGAAACTTTCACTCTATGGTTGTGCTTTTAGTTTGACTTGTACACTCTCTCTATGTGGCCTTGTCTGTGACACTGTCTGCAAACTTTTTGTTTGAACCAGCAATCATTGGCATCATAGGAGGATTTGCCACATCAATAACATTTTTGGCTTTTTACACCATTTAGGGATATTTTGTTTCACATTCTATCCTCCTTTTCTGCTGTTCTGACACCTACTTTTCTGCTGTCTCCAATAATATTGCAATAGTTAGTGCTGTTTCTAAGGTTAGGTCTCTTTCTGACATTTGACTATGCATGCTACCTTCAAGACTTTCCCTTAATTCATCAGAAACCATCTCCAAAGTCACAGTATTGGGAAAGTTTGCATAGTTCTGCAATGTATATAGAAATGCTTTCATGCTTTGACTGCTTCCTTTAGTGAAATCAAAATCTCTCAGCTATTACTAGCAGTTTAGGGCTCAAGTGATCTTGTAAAATTGCAACAATTTTGTCAAACGTCTTGCTTTCTGGCTTTTCAGGAGTTACTAAGTTGCATAAGAGCCTGTACGTTTTAGCACCCATTAAACTAAGAAGACTTTCTTTTCCTCATCCATGTCTTTTGCATTACAATACAGTTCAACCCTCTCTGTATACAAATCACAATACCCAGTAGCACAATCAAATTTGTCAGTTCTCCCGATGAAGGCCATTGTCAAATTATTTTCACTTTAACTCCGCGAGTTGTGCCACTCTTACTATGTACCGTGCACCATTACTCGTGCATGCCTTTGTTAGTGTCTCTGATGGCCTTCTCTGTACTGATTCGCTCTTTCCTCTCACTGTTTCTCTCCCTTCCTCACAACCGTCCGTGCAGTTGCTGATATTCGCTGACGTTCAGGTTCATACTTGCCAATTTGTTGTACCTGTACAACTACGTATCAATTAAATAAAAGCACGCACACAGAGGTGAGTTTAACTGGTGTATTCACCTTGCAGAGAGAGAGAATGGACAACAACAGATCAATGCACATCAGTCAGTAAGTAGTGCTAGGGGAGTCACTGTGCTGAAAGAACTAGATCCCTACATTACACTGTGTGTTCCTGGTATCACAGAGGTGTTTGCGAATTTTCTGTGCATACTCACACTTTGTCTTCCTGATGGCATGGGAGAGCAGGGCTCTTACTGACTTTAGAGTCGCCCTGTCCCCCAATCTGAGGGCAGCATCCCGATCCCTAAGCAGCGTATGAACCTGTGCAGTCAGCCGTGGTTTCTGGTTTGACTGGCTGTGTCGTGTTTAATCACGGTAATGTCCTTAATGCATTTTCCTATGTAACCAGGTGCCAATCCCACATATTCATCAACAGTGACCTGATGATCATAGATAGCCACTTCCCTGAACAGGCTCCAGTCCCGCAGCGCTGAGGTGGTGTGGTGAACTATGTGCCTGTCTGGACACGCCCCCTGCTGACTGCTCCTGTGGCTCCTCCCACAGACCCCGGTATAAAGGCGATCAGAGCCTGGGCCCGGCCTCTCAGTCTCCAGGATGTAGTATGGTGGTCACTCACTCCTGGTTCCTTCTTCCAGTCAATAAAAGCCGATATCTCGCCTTACGTCTCAGTGTGAGTTATTGATGGTGCATCAAGGACCTTGCAAGCTCGGCGATGGAGACGGCCAACGCTCTAGAAGCTGCTTTGCATAATGCTGACGCTGTCCAGTTGCGCGATTCCCTGCCGGTTCCGTGGACACCTCAGACCCCGCCACCGCCGGCTCCCGGGAGCGAATTCGCCAACGCCGCTGCCAGTCGCGATTCCACGAGCTCCCCGACCCAGACCACGGCTGTGGTCCGTCAGAAGCCCGTGTGTTAATTCTGCGGCCATAAAAAACACCCTCGACAACGCTGTCCAGCGCGAGAAGCGACCTGCTCCAGCTGCGGAAAGCGGGGCCACTTCGCCAAGGTCTGTAAGTCTCAACCTCGAGCGGAGTGCAGCACTGTGGGTGAAACGTGGGGGCCGCCATCTTGCATGCCCGGATGTGGGCGGCCATCTTTGTCGACGTCAGCACGCCCCGCCCCCAACCCTCCGATGCTGACTGGGTACCCCGGATGTGAGCGGCCATCTTTGTCGACGTCAGCATGCCCCGCCCCCGACCCTCGGATGCTGACCGGGTACCCCGGATGTGAGCGGCCATCTTTGTCGACGTCAGCATGCCCAGCCCCCGGCCCTCCGATGCTTACCAGGTCTCTGGCCACTGTAACTCTCGACCAAAGCGCCCCACACCAGCTTGCAAGGTCCATGATGGACATCCGGGTGGAGGGGCACAGGACTAGATGCCTGTTTGACACAGGCAGCACTGGGAGTTTTATTCACCCGGACGCAGTGCAACGCTGCGGACTCGCAAAGCGGCCGGTAAGTCGGAGGTTCCATTTGGCTTCTGGGTCGCAGTCCACAGACATCCGGGTGGGTTGTGTAGCAACATTGGTGGTGCAAGGCACAGAATATCGGGACTTTGAGCTGCTGGTCATGCCTAATCTGTGCGCACCTGTGCTATTGAGGCTGGACTTCCAGAGCCATCTCGAAAGTGTGACTATGGTATACGACGGGCCCCTCCCACCACTCACTGTCAGGAATCCTCAGTTTTGTGGGACTTCATCACATACCCCGCTACTGCCCACACACACACACGGGCACACACATCCCATCCAGAACCAGGCCGACAGCTGCGCTACCGACACCACTTGCAGCCTCTCCACTCTCAAGGTCCCTCCCCCACCGCTGTTCGCCAACCTGACCCCTGACTGTAAGCCTGTGGCAACTAAAAGCAGGAGGTACAGCGCGGGGGACAGGGCCTTCATTCAGTCGGAGGTGCAGCGGCTGCTCAGGGAGGGGATCATTGAGCCAAGCTCAAGCCCTTGGAGGGCCCAGGTGGTTGTTGTTCGGACTGGGCAGAAAAATAGGATGGTGGTGGACTATAGTCAAACCATCAATAGGTTTACGCAGCTTGACGCGTACCCCCTACCCCGCATCACGGATATGGTCAACCAGATTGCTCAGTACAAGGTGTACTCGACAATAGATCTGAAATCCGCTTATCACCAGCTCCCCATCTGCCCAGAGGACCGCCCCTACACCGCCTTCGAGGCGGGCGGCAGGCTCTATCACTTCCTGCGCGTCCCTTTCGGTGTCACAAATGGTGTCTCTGTCTTCCAGAGGGAAATGGACCGGTTGGTGGACCAGTACCAACTGCAGGCCACATTTCCCTATCTGGATAACATCACCATCTGTGGTCACGACAGGACAGATCACGACGCCAACCTCCAACGATTTCTCCAAGTGGCCGCAGCTCTGAACCTTACTTATAACAGGGACAAGTGTGTGTTTGGAACCACCCGCCTAGCTATACTTGGGTATGTCGTGGAAAACGGGGTTATTGGCCCTGATCCCGAACGTATGCGCCCCCTGTTAGAACTCCCTCTTCCCACCACTCTCAAGGCCCTCAGACGGTGCCTGGGTTTTTTTCCTTATTACGCCCAATGGGTCCCCCATTACGCAGACAAGGCACGCCCCCTGGTCAAATCTACCTCGTTTCCCCTCTCTGCTGAGGCCCGCGTGGCCTTCAGCTGCATTAAAGAGGACATTGCCAAAGCTACGATGCATGCCGTGGACGAGACCGCTCCCTTCCAAGTGGAGTGTGATGCCTCCGATTTTGCTCTGGCTGCTACCCTCAATCAGGAAGGCAGACCAGTAGCATTCTTTTCTCGCACCCTCCAAGGCTCCGAAATTCGGCACTCCGTGGTGGAGAAAGAAGCCCAGGCCATAGTGGAGGCTGTTCGGCACTGGAGGCACTATATTGCTGGCAAAAGGTTCACCGTGCTGACCGACCAGCGCTCGGTTGCGTTCCTGTTCAGCAACCAACAGCGGGGCAAAATCAAAAATGATAAGATTTTGCGGTGGAGAATAGAACTCTCCACCTACACCTATGATATCCTGTACTGGCCTGGCAGACTCAATGAGCCCCCTGATGCCCTATCCCGGGGAACATGTGCTAGCACACAGCTCGACCAGCTGTACACCCTTCATGCACAACTTTGCCATCCGGGGGTCACCCGATTTTAACATTTTGTGAAAGCTCGGAATCTGCCATACTCCCTGGAGGACATCAGGACGATGACCAGGGACTGCCAAATTTGCGCTGAGTGTAAACCGCACTTCTACCGTCCTGACACGGCACAACTTGTCAAGGCCACCCGCCCTTTTGAACGACTGAGTGTTGACTTTAAGGGCCCCCTTCCCTCCACTGACCGCAATGTCTATTTTCTCAGTGTTATCGACGAATACTCACGGTTCCCCTTTGCCATCCCCTGCCACTGCACCACTGCCACGTCCGTCATAAAAGCCCTGCGCCAGCTCTTCACTCTGTTCGGGTATCCCTGCTATATCCACAGCGATAGAGGGTCCTCCTTTATGAGTGAGGAGCTGCGCCAGTACTTGCTAGCTAGGGGCATTGCTACCAGTCGGACCACGAGTTATAATCCCCGGGGTAATGGCCAGGTGGAGCGGGAGAATGCCACAGTGTGGAAGGCCACACTTTTAGCCCTTAAGTCAAAAGGGTTGCCGGTCTCTCGATGTCAGGAGGTCCTCCCTGAGGCACTGCACTCTATCCGCTCTCTGTTATGTACGTCCACCAATGCCACCCCTCACGAACGCCTATTCTCTTTTCCCAGGAAGTCTGTCACTGGGACCACCCTACCAGTTTGGCTGACGTCCCCGGGGCCAGTGCTGCTCCGGAAACATGTGAGGAGCAATAAATACTCCCCGCTGGTAGAGAGGGTTCACCTTCTACATGCGAACCCCCAGTATGCTTACGTGGTCTTACCTGATGGGCGGGAGGACACGGTCTCCATCCGCGACCTGGCACCCGCAGGTGCAGCAGACCACTACCCTGAAGGCTCTCCGGTAACTAGGAACCCTGCACCAGAGGTGACACCGTACTCACCAGGCCCTACACAGACTCCTCACGACACTTGTATACCGGGCGTTTCGTACGCATTTATACCAGGCGCCTCGCACATGCGTGAGGGATCACCGGCGCCTAGTGGGCAGGATCAAGCGCAACCTCCATCCCCTGTGCAATCACCAATGTCGCCGGCATCCATGCGATCACAGCCGGTGCTACGTAGATCGCAGCGACAGATTTGACCACCTGATAGACTTGACTTGTAAGAAACTTCGCCACATGGGACTCTTTCAAACAAAGGGGGGGTGAATGTGGTGAACTATGTGCCTGTCTGAACACGCCCCCTGCTGACTGCTCCTGTGGCTCCTCCCACAGGCCCCTGTATAAAGGCGATCTGAGGCCTGACGCTCGGCCTCAGTCTCCAGGACATTGTATGATGGACACTCACTCCTGGTTCCTTCTTCCAGTCAATAAAAGCCGATACCTCGCCTTACGTCTCAGTGTGAGTTATTGATGGTGCATCAGGTGGCACCTTCTGGACAGGTCCTAACACACTTCTCTGTATGAAATTTCATCCCCCACTGGATTGTTTAATGTCGTTTCCTGTACCTGTGTATAAAGGAGAACAATAGTTGCACTGGGTCTGATGTCGCACAAAAAATTCAAAAGATAGAGAAAATAATGAGGTAAATACAATAAATATAAATCTATAAGATAGTTTATATACACAGATTGGTTGTGTGCTCATAAAGTGATGCTAGGCTGTACATAAGGCAAATAACAGGAAATAGTAAAGTAGTGGTGGAGTTAGTGGGTGGAGATGTTGAGCTGTGGAGACTTGCTGCTTGGGGAAAGTGACTGTTTTTGAGTCCGGTGGTCCTGGCGTGGATGCGACACAGCCTCCTCCCTGATGGGAGTGGGACAAACAGACCATGAGCAGGGTGGGTGGGATGAGGTGAGTGGCCATTTCCCGCCATCTTTCTGTATGTATGCCCTTTCTGTGGGTAGGCTGGTGCCTGTGATGCGTTGGCCAGTTCTGACTGGCCTTTGTAGAGCATTCTAGTCCATGCGGTGCATTTGTCTGTACTCTGCAGTGATACAGCTTGTCTTCCGACACTATTGAAGTCTACAGCAGGAGTTTCAGGACTGCAACTGGTTTCAGTATATCATACAATGACCGTGTGGTGCATCTTTACCCCTAAGGCAACTCATCCTCCGATTTTTGCCTCTGTTTACTTTGTGCCTTCAGTTCCTCTGTCACTCAATCAGCTCTCCTCCACCAGCTTGTCGTTGGGTTTGGAGGTTTGCGTGCCTCTATGCCCCAGAGAGCTATGCTGGCTGGAGCCAGGGCTTTATGCTTTGGCTCTTGGTAGGGTCACCCATGCCAAACAGGTCTAAAGGTAGAGGGCAGACTAAGAGTGGTCCACTGGTCCTCCAGGTTCTGGGGTTCAGCTCAGGGCTAACAATCCTGACTGGTCAAACAAAACTGTTATGGAAGCAGCAATGAAGAATACTTCTACATCTGAGAGTGACAGTATTCCTAAGTCTCCACCTGGGATTTGCATGACTGACAGTAGTGAAAACCAGGAAGAAGCTACCGGCACAATGAAGGAAGCCCTGAGCACTGCCAGAGAGGGATTACTTTCGTTGCTGTCCTAATTGCCAGCGGTGTGACAGGCAAAAGAGGGAGATTGAGTTCCATATGGGTTCTGTGCAAAATTGCTCTGATATTTTGTCCTAAAACAAATGCAAATTGCACTCTAATCATAGCTACAGTGGAATGTCCTTTTGGCATTAGCTCAACATTTCTTGCTTAGTCAACTGCTGCTCATGCTGAGGGTTCATCTGCTCTTTGTGGATGATAAGATGGGGTTCGTCTCAAGTGTAGCAATGTACAACCTTACAGCTTATTTTCATTTTTACTGATATAATTGTAGCTTAAACCATATTATGGATGCAAGTGTGTCAAATCCCATTTAATTATGTACTTATATATTTATTTATTCAGCAATTCAGCGTGGAACCAGCCCAACAACTTGCACCACCCAGCAGCCCACCTATATTAACACTGGCCTAATCACAGGATCATTTAAAACGACAAATTAACCTACGAACCGGTATGTACCTGGACTGTGGGAGGAAACCGGAGGACCCAGAGATAACTCGTGTGACAGAAATTACTCTTTACACACGCGCATTCACACACAAACAATGCCTTGTCGTTCTGCTGTCGTTGGGCTGAGAGTGCACACTTCAATGTCTTCCCCGGTACTTCCTCATGATGGGTCTTAAACTGAGCTGATGTACTTGCATTAGCTTCATGGCTCCTTTCCCGCCATACATGGCAGAATAGTAATGAAGATGTGTGTATGTTGCTTGTATACTGGATTTAATGTAGGTTCTTCTGTATATTTTGTAATATAATTGCAACTACATTTTGGGGTGCAACGTATTCTAATTCATGTGTAGTCTTAAGTTAACTTTACGTGTCATTAAAAATGGTATGTCCTGGTGCCTTAAAAAATGAGGCAGTTCATTCTCATTGGGAGAGAGAGATCAGGGCTGCTAGGAGTTCACACTGGACAAAGTATGGAGCTATTGTTGTGCTTTCTAGTAGGTATCTTTTTGTAAATATTTGCAGTTTTCTTTTTGCTATTTTTGCTAATTTTGTAAGTTTCATTTTTGACACACCTAACAAACACCCTTGCACTAAAGTGCTTGGCAACTCCAGCCATTTTTGCTTTGGTCATAACCCAGGTGTCTAACACTACAAATTCCATGGGAAGGACGTACAGACTCATTACAGACGGTGCCAGAATTGAACTGTGAAGTGCAGAACGCCCTGAGGTGTGATAGTGTCACACTAACCACTACACTACCGCGGCGTCCCTGCACAGGGTTGGTATAATTTAAGCAGAGGTGAAAAGTGACATATGGTATTCTGTGGTTGAGAACTATCCAATATTGCAATTCAAGGGAAGAGTGAAGCTATCTGTTCTTTCAAACCCTTCATTAAAATGAATTGGTATTTTACAATACCCAAATCTGTTTCAGAGATGACACCCCATGGGTTGTTCAATTCAGCAAATGGGGTATTGATCAGAGGCCAGCAGCTGGAGACATGAGAGACTACCGTTGATGGAATCTGGAGCAAAACAAAGCCACTGGAGGAAACCAGCAGGTCAGGCAACATCTGTGGAAACAAAGAGATGGTCAATGTTTCAACTTAATAAACACAGGAGATTTTGCAGATGCTGGAAATCCAAAGCCACACACACAAAATGCTGGAGAAACTCAGCAAGCCAGGCAGCATCTATGGAGAGAAAAATTTAGTCAACATGCTTGTAGAGTTGCTCGCCGAGCCTGGAAGTTAGGTCGCAAAGCAGTCGAGCTGGCATCATCAGAGAGCGCCTGCAGAGTGGTCGTGTTTATGTTGGTCTGGCTGATTGGTTGTCTGTCGCACTGGCTGCTAGTCTACTTTGGGGCCCAGCCAACCAGAGAGTTGAGAGATCCCCGCTGGCCTGTACTCCTGGTTATCCCTCAGGTGCCATTTCAGGTTGAGATTCTTCATCAGGACTGTAAGGGAAGAGGGAAGAAGCCAGAATAAGAAGGTGGGAGCGGGGGGAGGAGTACAAACTAGCAGGCGATAGGTGAAGCCAGGTGAGGAGGACAGTGAGTGGGTGGGGGTGAGGGAACAAAGTGAAAAGCTGAAATATTTCAACTTGAAATCCCGTATTTGGGAATGAAAGTATGAATGGAACTAGCTGTATAAGGAGGTGAGACAAGAGCTGCCAGGAGTCATATTTTGTAACTTCAAAAAATTAAACTAATTCAAAGGAAGAGACAAGAGGCCAGGAATGCAGGTCTAACTTCTTGTTTACTTTAAGTGAGGCGTGCATGTGGCATATGCAATTCACATATTTTTGCATGTAACCCATAACTAATTACTTAAACGAACAAGCATGTTTAATCAACCAAGTCTTGTTGAGCGTCTAATCTGACTGACCCAGATGGGGGTGTTGCTTTAGTCACCAACAAGTTGACTACAGAATAAACTATATTGAGTTACATTGCACCAAGTAACTCTGGGTCAAAATTGGCAAATGTCTGTTCCAGTTTACAGAGCCTTGAGATAATTTCAGCACCCTTATCAGATTCAATGGATCAATCCCACCGGGGCCTGTAAGGAGTTTGTACGTTCTCCCCATGACCATCTGGGTTTCCTCTGGGTGCTCCAGTTTCCTCCCACAGTCCAAAACCTGGTAGGTTAATTGGTCATTGTAAATTGTCCTGTGATTAGGTTAGAGTTAAATCGGGATTTACAGGACAGCAAGGCTGGAAGGGCCAGAAGGGCTTATTCCATGTTGTATCTCGATAAACAAATAATTATCATCTCCTTGTGTGCACTATAATTATTTGTATTGGTTTATTACTGCCACATGTACCAAGATAAAATGAAAAAGTTGTCTTGCACACTGTTGATACAGTTCAGATCATTACACAGTAGAGTGAGGTAGAACAAGCTAAAACAATTACAATGCAGAGTGGAATGTAAATGTTACTGAGAGAGTGCAGTGCTGGTAAACAATAAAGTGTAAAGTCATCACAAGGTAGATTGTGAGGCCTGGAGTCCATCTTATGATTCAGAAGTACATCCGGGAGTCTGATAACCACAGGATAGAAGATGTTCTTGAGCCTAATATGTTAACATACAATACTGTGCAAAAGTCTAAGACACATAAATACAGTAGCTAGGGTGCCTGATACTTCTGCACAACACTGTAGTAATTTTATGTATTGCACTGTACTGCTGCCACAAAAAAAAACTAATTTTATGACATACGTGAGTGATGATAAACCAGGTTTTGATATGGGTCTCTAATGTGGACTGAGAGTGGGAAATTGACAGGGAGAGAGGAGGGAGGGGGAAGCACCAGAGAGACATTCTGTAATGATCAATAAACCAATTGTTTGGAATCAAATGACCTTGTCCGATGTCTCAGGGCTGGATGTGTCTGCACCGTGCCACACCCGCCCAAGCACTCGTTCTCTATCGCCAGACCCATACACCTTCCACAGCACTCCACCCTCGCCATTCCCAACATCCTTTGCTTCTGCCAGATTTACAAACTCGCTCTCTACTCCTCTTTGACAAATACAGTACTGTGCAAAAGTCTTAGGCACCCTAGCCGTATATACTGGTATGTGCCTAAAACCTTTGCACAGTACTGCAAAGTGAGACCCTGTTTCCTCCAAGCCCTCAGCTGGTCACTATCTGAATCTGGGATCCAACCTCTTTTCAGCTTTCAGTTTAGTTATTGTCATTAGCCTGCTTATATTATTTCCTTAAGCTCAAGTACCCAATTCCTTAATCATTTCCAGGGATACCTTCCTCCCTCTGACCTGCCTCTTTCCAACAAGGAGAGGATAGACAAACCTGGATTGCTGCTTTCCCTACACTATCCTACATCTTCTCCACAAGGAGTAACACACACAAAATGCTGGAGAAATTTACCTTCTTTACCAAACATTTGCTTACGTGGTTCTTCGAACTTTGTTCGCCAGCACTCCTGAAACATGTCTTAGGAGGTTAAGACTGCATTGTTAGAAATATGAACTGAAGAGATATCAGAAATCCAGAGCCACTCACACAGGAAATGCTGCTGGAACTCAGCCGCTCAGGCAGCTTCTATGGAAATGAAGCCAGATTAAGAAGGTGAGGGGAAGGGGAGGAGGACAAGCCAGAAGGTGACACGTGAAGCCTGGTGGGTGGGAGAGGGGTGATGAAGTGAGAAGCTGGGCAATGATAAGTGGAAAAGGCAAGGAGCTGGAAGAAAAGGAATCTCGGGAGGAATGGACCATGGGAGATAAGGAAAGAGGAGGGGAACCAGGTGAGGTGATAGGCAGCTAAGGAGAGAGGAAAGAGTCCAGAGAGGGGAAGTGGGAGGGGGAAAAGTGATCAGAAGATGGTGAAATTGATCTTGATGCTATCAGGTTGGAGGCCTTCTGGAAAGAATCTGAGGTGTTGCTCCTCCAGCCTGAAAGTGGCCTCATCATGGCAGAAGAGGAGGTCTTGGACCAACACGTTGTAACAGGAATGGTGGTAGGAATTGAAATGGTTGGGCACCAGGAAATTCTGCTCTTTGCGGATGGAGCTGAGGTCTCCCAGTATACACTGGGTCTCACCAACGTAGAGGAAGCCGGTTCGGTAGCACCATATACAGCAGACGACCCCGAAAGATTCACATTTGAAGTGTTGTCTCATTTGGAAGAACTGCTTTTGGCCCTGAGTGGAGGGGAGGAAGGAGGTGAATCAGTAGGTGCAACCCTTCTGCAGCTTGCAGGGAGGGAGATTAGTGCAAAAGGATGGATGTGATGTGTTTGTCTATTTTCTATCATAATAACTTCTGTTGAATGTGTTGTATGCAATTTATCAGATCAGATGAGTGTAAAAATTGGCCATGAAACCCTTGCTTCATGTTGTTTGAAAAATAACCTGTCTTATGGCTTTTCAGATCTGTCCAGTACTGCACACAAAAAAAAACATTTCTATTGCTTACCAATGCTCCTTGCAACAATGACTCACTCATTTTCCCGGTGGTGTTATCATAATGCCAGTAAATACTGACTGGCTTTGGACAGCTGCTCTGACTTCCTGGCTTATCCTCAAGTTCCAGTTCAAGTTCATTGTCATGGTCGTACATCCGCCGAGGATACATGCCAGGAAAGTCAGCTTTTTGTAATAACAGCACGGTACTATTGGGTAGTGGGGCAGAGATACACCTCTACCAAAGGAGGCGTGAGGCACTCATTCCCTCCGCTAGCCTGCAGGTCACCCTTGGGCCTTCTGAGCACCCCACCCCCTGATCAAAGTCACATGAAGCCATGGGAGCAGGTGGCAGATGTTTGGATGAGCAGCCGGTACATGTCGCAAGTTCTGGTTATGTGACCACCAACACCAGGCCGACAATCTCTTAAAAGTATTGATAATTGCTGGGGTCACCCAAATGGTAAAGACACCGCTCAAACGAAGGCAATGGCAAACCACTTCTGTAGAAAGATTTGCCAAGAAGAATCATGGTCATGGAAAGACCACGATTGCCCGTGTCATACAACTTGGCTCATAATGAATGAACAGGCGAGCAAAGTACATTGCAAACTTGTCAAACGTAAATTACGCTCAAAGTAAGATTTATTGTCAGAGATTCTTTTTCTGCGGGCTTACATTGCAAATCTGTGGAATAGTAACTATAAACAGGATTGATGGATAACGAACTGTGCAAATGCAGTTGTAAATGTGAAGTGATGGCTGGTTCTTCACTTGCGAAGATCAGGAGGGAAGAAGAGTCAGGAGTGACAGCACGATCATTTGTGACTGTAGAGGCCAGGTCTGGATCTGCAGACACTGGAACAGCAGGGTCACGGGGACAGCTGAGATGCCGGTGTTTGGGTATTAGGATCCTTCCTGCGTCTCCTCTTCTCTTCAGCAGTCGCTCTTCCGGATTCCTCGACATTCTTGGCTGCTCCATGGGTCAGCATGCTCCAGTGGTGTCTGTCAGAAACCAGCTGCTGCCATTCGTTGACCTCAATATTCGGCTGAGGGAGCCGCTACTTAAGTTGTTCTTTGTACCTCTTGCATGGGGCACCAGCATCTCTCTTGCCCTGAGAGAGTTCTCTGTAGAGTACTGCTTTCGATAACCCGGAGTTGTCCGTGCGAGACACGTGGCCTGGCCAGTGGAGCTGCCTGAGCAGCAAAGTGGTTTCAATGCCTGGAAGATGAGCCTTCCCCGGGGCCTCGTTGTTGGAGACACGATCCTGCCGGTTGATACCCATGATGGAGTGGAGGCAGCGCTGATGGAAGTGCTCGAGCAACTGGATTGTTTACAGCACAAGACCCGAGCTACAGAGCCGTATAGCAGTGTTGTGACGATGGCAGCCCTGTACACCTGGATTTTTGTGGACAGATTCAGCTTGTGGCTCCTCTGCACATTTCTGGAGGGATCCAAAGGCACTGCTGGGTCTGACGAGTCGATTGTCAATGTCCCTTACTACCTGAGCGGAGTTGAAGATGACGCTGCCCAGGTAGGTGAACTGCTCAACTGTGGCGAGGGGGTGGTTGTCAATGGTGATCCAAGGTGAGTTGTGAACCCCACAAGGGGGCTTTTGACGGAGGATCATTGTTTCCTTCAGACTGACCATTAACCCGAATGCCCTTGCAGCCTTGGCAAACTGAGTGACTGCAGCTTGTACCATGTCTTCTGTGTGTGTGAGAAGAGCATGGTCCTTCCCATATAGTAGCTCAAGAATGGCCTCTTGCATGTACTTTGTTGGGGCAAGAAGGCAGTGGAGGTGGAAGATATTTCTGTCAGTGCAGAAGCGAATGTAAATGCTCTCTGAGGTGGTCTCTTTCCCTTCCCATAACATCATGCTGAAAAAGATGGCAAAGAGCATTGGTGGCAAAACACAACCTTGTTTCACACCGGTACTGATGGAGAATAGGTCAGACAGGTCACTGTTGTGTTGAACCTGACCGCTTTGGCCTTCATGGAGCTGCTACAGGATGGTGAGGAGTTTTGGGAGTCAGCCGAGCTTCGACAGAATCTTCCAGAGACCATTGGGGCTGCTGTATCAAAGGCCATGATCAGGTCAATGAGCGCCGTGTGCAGTCCCATTGACTGAGGTTTCCATCTGCAATGGTAGGAATGATTCTGTCTGAGAGAATTCTCGTGAGGATCTTCCTGTCCGTGGATGGTAGAGTAGTGCTTCTGTGGTTTGAGCGATTTGATTTGTCCCCTTTGTTCTTGTACAGGGAATCAATTACACTGCCGCATAGGTCACTTGGGACTGAACCTTTCTCCCAACAGAATGTGAACAGGTTTGTAAGCTCGCTCAGGAGATTGTCTCTGCCCGTTTTCTAAGCTTCCACTAAGATCACATCCAAGCCTGGGGCTTGTGGCATTTCAGCTCAGAAATAGCAGCTTTGACCTCTCCCAAAGTTGGCAGGCCATCAAGCTTAAGCCTAACCTCACACTGGGGGATCATTTCACTGGAAGCTTCTTGTACTTGAGGATTATCCCCAAAAGGCTCTCGTGGCAAATCTGTCCATCACTTCATGATGGCTTCCTTGTCTGTCAGCAGGCTGGAACAGTTGGATGTGTGTAGAGGGGTTGAATCTGACAAGTCGGACCATGCACTGCACGTAGTGATTCATAGCAGGCTCGAGTGTTGCAGGTGTCTATGTAGTGCTGCATTCGTTCTTCTAGGGCTGTCCGCCAATTGATTTGCATCTGTCTCAGTTTGCCTTGGAGGGGGCTGCACGCAGCCCTGTATTCTGCCTTGGCCGCTTGGTCATTGGGACCAGACAGCACCACTTGATGGAAGGAGTGTTTCTTCTGCAACAGGTTCTGGATTTCTGGTTTTATCAAACCAGCCCTCGTTTCTTCTTGAGAAGTACTCAATTGCCTCAGCAGCCATCTCATGGATGGCAGTCTTCAGGTGCTCCCATTTCTTTGCTGTGTTGGAGTCTGCACTTGAGTGCCTTTGCTGTCCACCTTCTCCCTTGGCTTGATCTGGAATACACCACAGAGGCCAAAGAGCTTATCCACCTACAGTCTCTTCAACTGTGGTCCCCTTTTCCTTATTGCTGGCTTGATAGCCGGTCTGACTTACTCCCTGACCAGTCTGTGATCTGTATAACAGTCTGCACTCGGCATCACCCTGGGATGTTCTGCACATCCTTTTGGTGCACCACGATGTAGTCCAGGACATCCCAGTGTTTGGATTGGGTGTCTCCATGTTGCCTTGAACCTGGCGTTCTGCTTGTTGTGTATGTGGCCGCTTTACAAAACTATGTAATTAACAAAAACGCTGTAGACAGGAACTAAGTTTCATGGTTCTTTACTGGTAGAGTCTGAACTTGTCACACACATACAGATCAATACGTGCCTAATAGCGCATGCAATGACATGTTACTACAACATAAAGTAGTCCCTTATTATAATGTAGGCTATACGGTACACTGTTGCAATGGCATATTTCCAGGCCTAGAACCAGGCCTAATTCTGTGCAGAGCTCCAGGAGCACTCTCCTGTTGTCATTGCAGTTTATGACACCATGATGACCTAAGACTCCTGGTCAGAAGTTGGTCAGGGTCTTCCCGAACCAGAAACCCCGGATCAATAGTTCCGTGCGAGCAGCGCTCACAGCGCAACATCGAGCTTACGTCGTTGGTGATCAGCTAGAGCTCAGGAAAAACAGCTATGATCTACACAAAGCTATCAAGGCTGCGAAACAACAATACAGGGACAAGACTGAGTCAAGATTCACAACGAATAACACACATGACTTGTGGTGAGGGCTGCATACCATCGCAGACTTCAAAGCCGAAAACTGTGGTGCCGCCAACATTGCAGCCTCTCTCCCAGATGAGCTCAATCACTTTTATGCTGGTTCGATGTCACTAACTCTGAGCCTCCGAGGAAAGCCACCGCTACAACTGACAACCTGGTCACCTCTGAGGCTGAGGTACGCAGATGTTTCCGATGAGTGGACAATCGCAGGGCTGCGGGACCGGACGGCATCCCAGGGTGAGTACTCGGGATGCGTGCAGCACAACTGGCAGTCGTGTTTACATTCATTTTTAATCTTTCCCTCTCCCAGTGTAGACTGCCCTCCTGTTTCAAATGATCCACCATTGTCCCTGTACCAAAAAAGACCAAGGTAACGTGTCTGAATGACTGGTGTACCATCGCACTCACCTCAATAATAAGCAAATGCTTTGAGAGGAAGGTCAAAGATTACATCTGCAGCTTGCTACCACCCAAACTGGGCCCCCTACAATTCGCCTACTGACATAACTGATCAACAGACAATACAGCAGCCACAGCTCTACACACCATCCTTACACATCTGAAGAAGGAGGAGGTTACGTGAGAATGCTGTTCTTCGACTACAGTTCAGCATTCAACACCATAGTTCCATCCAGGCTCGACAAGAAGCTCAGAGACCTCGGCCTTCACCCTGCCTTGTTCAGCTGGATCCTGGACTTCGTGTCAGATCACCAGCAGGTGGTAGGAGTGGGCTCCCTCACCTCTGCCCCTCTGTCTGTCAACACAGGAGCACCCTCGGGGCTGCGTACTGAGTCCCCTCCTTTATTCCCTGTATACCCATGATTGTGTTATCACCCACAGCTCTAATCTGCTAATCAAATTTGCCAACAACACTACATTGACTGGCCTTATCTATTAATAACGGGGTGGCCTACAGGGAAGAAGTCACCTCTCTGACACGGTGGTGTCAGGACAACAACCTCTCCCTCAAGTTGCAAAAACAAAGGAGCTGGTTGTGGATTACAGGAGGAATGGAGACAGGCTAACCCCTAATGCTATCAACGGATCTAGGGTTAAGAGGGTAAACAGCTTCAAGTTCCTCAGCATCCACATCACTGAGGACTTCACGTGATCTGTACCCACCAGCTATGTGGTGAAAAAGGCACAACAGCGCCTCTTTCCCATCAGAAGGTTGAAGAAGTTTGGTGTGGGCCCCCAAATCCTAAGAACTTTCTAGAGGGGCATAATTGAGAGTATCCTGACTGGCTGCATCACTGCCTGGTATGGGAACTGTACTTCCCTCAATCGCAAGATTCTGCAGAGAGTGGTGTGGACTGCCCAGCGCATCTGTAGTTGTGAACTTCCCATGATTCAGGACATTTACAAGGACAGGTGTGTAAAAAGGGCCCATAGGATCATTGAGGACCCGAATCATCCCAACCACAATCTATTCCGGGAAACGATACCACAGCATAAAAGCCAGGACCAACAGGCTCTGGGACAGCTTCTTCCACCAGGCCAGCAGATGGATTAACTCACGCTGATTTGAGTGTGCTCCATGTTACACTGACTGTTCTATTTATGATAAATTATTATAAATTACTGTGATTGCACATTGCACATTTAGACAGAGATATAATGTAAGGATTTTTACTCCTCATGTATGTGAAGGATGTAAGAAATAAAGTCAATTCAATTCAATTTGTACCTCAGCATCTCTATACAGCCTGTCATCGAAGTGGCCTCAGATGGTGATCTTGTCTCCTTCTGTGTCCAATAGAAGGGACTTCAGCTCGCCATAGAATGCCCCTTTGACAGCAGGGTCTGTTTACAGTGGGAGGGCATAGACACTGACAAGGGTGACAAATTGGTTGTCTTGCAGAGGGAGTCACTTGGACATTAATTGAGCTGAGTGTTGGTCCGGTAGGCTTTGAAGCTTATTGACGATGGTGTTTTTGATCATGAAGCCCAGAGTCTGTTCTTGTTGCTGCTTCTGCCTAACCAGAAGAGAGTGTACCCTGCACCATGCTCTATTAAAGACCCTAGATCTGCAAAATGTACTTCACTGACAGCAGCAATGCCAATGTCCAGCCGAGGTAGTCCTTGTGCCACAAGTGCAGAGTGTCACCTTTGGTAGAGTCCTGCATTGTGTGTACATTCCAGCACGTCATTCTGAGATATTGACTTCTTTCATTTATTTTGCTTTTTCTCAGGTCAACAGACATACGACCCATGGGTCTGAGCTGCCTACATGCGGAGTTGAGACAGCAAACACAGTAAGAGCAGGGACGCCATGTGAAGGTGTCGCGATGGGCACAGTAGTGTAGGAGAGGCCATATGCGGTGACCTCACCACACCTGGAAAGGAGAGGCTAAGGGAGACGCTTCACCTACAGGATGTCCAGCCCAAGACTCACCCGTCCTCAGCAAGAAATAACCGGTATGAAATAACAAGATGAAAGAGCTCTCAACATGCACAAAATGCTGGAGAAACTCAGCAGGTCAGACAGCATCTGTATAATAAACAGACAATGTTTCAGGCCAAGACCCTTCATCAGCACAAGAAGGGAAGGGGAAGGAGACAGAATAAAAAGGTAGGGGAGGGGAAGGAGTACAAGATAGAAAGTGATATGTGAAACCAGGTGAGAGGGAAGGTAGGTGGGTGGGATCAGAGGGTTGAGAAGCTGGGAGGTGGACAGGTAAAGAATGAGCTGAAGAAGAAAGAATCTGATAAGAGAGAAGAGTGGACCAGGGGAGAAAGAGAAAGAGGTGAGATTTGCAGTACCTGCAGAACCTCTCGTGTTTATTTATTGACATGAAATGTGAGGTGATATATTTTCCGAGTTAAAGAATAAACTACCATATCTGTTTGGATTTATTTGAAAGAGCATCATTATAACAAAGTAATATGGCACAATACACATTGCTCCCCGTGGAGAGAGAATATGTGAAAAACACTCTTCACAACAGATTGTTCAATGCTCCGAAATTCCCCATCTGCTTAGCAATACATTCGTTGAACTGTGAAGAATTCACTTCCATCACCATAGAAGTGCACAAATATTCCTTTGCAGAAGTTGTTCTTAATCAAAGCAATTTCAAAACTCTTTACACTGGCCAGTTTGGTACCCAGCTGTTGAATGAAGTTCATTCCAATTGTTCAATACTTCAACAGTCCCATTTAGCAGCAGAGAATGTGTGCCATATACATCCTGAAATTCTTGTTCTTTGCAGACATCCACAAAAACTGAAGTGTCTCAAAGAATGAGTGAGAGTAAAAACGTTCTTACCCCAAAGTCCCCTTACGCCGCCTCCCACACACAAGCACCAGCGAAACAGTGAGCCTCCCACCCACACCCACTTCTGCAAAAAAGCATCAGCACCCTCCACCCACTGAGCAAGCAACTTGCAAAGCCCCCAAGAAAGACCATGATCTGTAATACAACAAAATCTAATCGTTCACCTGGCAATTTGACATCCCACTGGCTCTCTCACTCCTTAATAAAGGGAAAGAGATGTGTCCCCCTTTCACAGCCGGGGGGAGACATGACAAAACAACTTGCTGAGTTGTGATGATAAAATCTATTGTGTCACATTTTTTCTCAGTTCTCAGAATTGGCAACAAATTCTCCCCATCAAAGAGAGAGAGAGAGAGAGTGAGAGAAAGCACAAATTGCCTCTGACAGCTGCTCCTGATGTTTCGTATTCTCCCTCAACGCTTCCGTCTGAGGCACCAGCATGGAGTCGGCCTGTCTGCAGGGCTGCAAAGCTTCGGACCCCCGAAGACCCGTTCGTCTTCCAAGCCGCATCCTTGGGATTTTGAAAAGCACCCAGTCATGAGCCCCCAGGAGCAGGTCCCACCACCACAAAGAATCGAAGACAGAGTAACTCCAGGTCAGAGTCTTCAACCGAACCCCATCCACCCTGAAAAGGAAAAAGAGAGACATCAAAGGTAGAAATTAAGCTGTTTCCAGAAATGAGCTCGAAAGAGTAGCTGTTAACCACCATCAACCTTATCTATTCAGGAGCTACAGAAAACAAATCCAATAATTTCAGATGATTAGTTCCAGTATACTGTTAGGTTCTATTCGTGTTTCCACCATGCTTCACCACTTCCACTACTTAAAATTCCTACAGCTATTGCAATGGATTATTTAACCAAGAGTACCTGACCAGTGATTATCAAGTAAATCACACCCTTATTCCTACCATATGTCCAATATTCCTCCCTCTGAAGTTGTCACTTTCATGGTGAAGGTAATGTCATGGTTCAGGTAAGTTGACTATACCATATACCTAGACTTTTGCCATGATCAAAGAATTTCAGAATCAGAATCGGGATTATTATCACTGACCGATGCTGTTAAATTTGCTCTTTTGTGGCAGCAGTGCAGTGCAATATATTAAATTTATTATAAGTTACAAAATAAGCAAACAGTGCAAAAGATGAATAGCCAGGTAGTATTCATGGACCATTCAGAAATGCAGTGGTAGAGGGGAAGAAGCTGCTCTTCAGATGTTGATTGTGGGTCTTCAGGCTCCAGTACCTCTGCTCCCGAACACTCTATAAATGGTGAGAGTCTTTAATGATGATTCCAACTTCTTGAGACACTGCCTCTTAAAGACGTCCCTGTTGTGGGGCAGCTTGGCCCACGATGGAGCTGGCGGCATCGACCACACACTGTGGATGCCTGCAATCATCCACACTGGAGGCTTCGTACCAGGCTGCGACACAACCAGTCAGAACGCTCCCCACTGTCCATCTGTAGAAATTTGCTGGAGTCTTTGGTGGCATACCAAGTCTCCTCAAACTCCTAATATCTTCTGAGGTGTTGATACCAAGGAACTTGAAAATCTCACTCTTTCTATCACTGCCTCCTCAGCTGGCATATGTTCTCCTGACTTCCCCTTCCTGCCGTTCACCATCAATTCTTTAGCCTTGCTGAGTGCAAACCTTTTGTTGTGACACCACTCAACTAGCCAATCTGTCTTGTTCCTATATGCCTGATGTTCGCTAAACGAGATTCTATTAGCAACAGCAGTGACATTTGCAAATTTACGGATGGTGATTGAGCTGTGCCTAGCCACACAGTCGTGAATACAGAGAGGGCAGAACAGTGAGCTAAGCACACATCCTTGAGGTTCACCAGCAAGGAGGAGATGTTATTTCCGATCTGCACTGACCGAGGTCTCCCGATGAGGAAGCTGAGGATCCAGTTGTAGAGGGAGAAGCAGAGGCCCAGGTTTTGAAGGTTGTTGACTTGTACTGAGGAATGATGGTGTTGAACACAAAGCCCTAATTGATAAGGAGCAGCTTGACATATATTCTACGCGTTCCAAAGCCAAGTGGAGAGCTAGTGACTTTGTACTCTGTGTAGATCTGTTATGGCAATAGACAAATTGCACCATCCATACCCTTGCTCAGGCAGTAGTTAGTTCTAGACATGACCGACCTCTGAAAGCACTTCATTACAGTAGACGTGAGAGTCACTGAGGCAGCTCGCCCTGCTCTTCTTGGGCACTGGTATTGATACTGTTTTGGAGCAGGTGGGAACATCCGACTGCAGCGTTGAGAGGTTGAAAATGTTCTTGAATACTCCTGTCCGTTGGTCAGTGCAGGTTTCCTGTACCCTGGCAGGTACACCATCGACGCCCAATGCCTTGCAAGGGTTCATCCTTTTAAGGATGTTCTGACACTGACCTCATAGGCAGAGATTACAGGGTCGCCAGATGCCATGGGGCATCATAGAAGTGTAGGGTTATTTTCCCTTTCAATATGGGCATAGAAGACATTGAACACATTGGGGAGTGGAGCATCATGTCGTTTTAAACTTTTAAATCATCAGACATGCGCTTTATTCCATTGTTTTCATCGTTTATGGATGTTTCTCTGGCCTGCATATGGTGCGGCCTCTCCAGTGAACAAGGAATTTCCGCAATCTAAAGATGTGTTAGTGGTTTGATTGTCACGGTGGGCAGATCTCCAGTGACTGGCATACCATTTGAGTTCTGAAGCAGGCCATTTCTGCCAGTGTACTGAACTGTAAGCACCAGGATGCCAGTGAGTCAGTGGCTGACTCTGGGCCTCAGTGGCATCCAGGATCATCAGCTGCCAAAGCTTCCGATGGTCAATGGTACCGGGCACAGCCAGAGTAAGTCATGAAGCCACAAGGCAAGATACTAGGTTTTTTTTAAGCAGGATTTATTTTAGTCACTGTCCTTTGGGTTTTTGTGTTTTCAGCAATGTGGGTATGCACTTGCAGTGAGAACTGAAGATTTTGATTAGAAGAATACACGTCACCGTGTCTGAACACATCATCGGTGATATAACCTGGGCTCACTGGGTGTTCTGGGTCTTGCAGCATCAGGCATCCTCACCCAGGTGACCCAGCCGTGTTTGGTCAAGCCACGACTTGTGCTGCAGATCCCCATGGACGTGCTCTCTTCATCCAGTGCCACCCCGCTGATGTTGCCGATGGCTCTCTGCCTCCTTGTACCAACGATACCCAATGCGCTGAGGGCCTTTGAAGGGACTGTCCAGTCAAGCTCCGGCCGCCCACTTCAGCCTCTGTGCACTTTCCCTTCCATCCCTGCCTCCCTTCCATCCCTGCCTCCCTTCCATCCCTGCCTCCCTTCCATCCCTGCCTCCGACAGTCAGTGTCCAGTTCCTCGTATCTGGCCAGCTTCCTCTCACGGGCCTCTCCCATGGCACTGTCGTTTCCAGCAGGATGACGTGTTTTACTGCCTTTGAGACCATGAGGACGTCTGGTCTCAAGGTGGTCTTGACAATGTGCTGTGGGACTTTAATTGTTTCACCAGGTCAGACATGATCAGCCATTCATGAGCAGGAGCCAGGATCCCTGTGGTTGGCTTTACTCTTGCTCTCTAAAGGTGAGCAAAGGTGATGGTTTCATGCAGGGTTGAGCTTGTTTGCTGTTACTGATTCTTAAGAAGGTTGCTTCCACCAGGGTCTTCAATACCTCATTGCGTCTCCAGTGGTATTGACCCTCTCCAAGAGCTTTCATGCAGTAGCTCAGGATGAGCTTCAAGGTTCCTCTCCCGGAACACAACAGACAATCTGGGGCATCAATCTTCCCCCAGTTATGCAGGTTGGATGGGCTGGGCAAGATGTCATAAACTGCCAGGCCAAGGAACTTGATTGGGTGTGTCTCTGCTCACAAGAGGTCAGTCTACGTCACTTTCCTTCCCATGGCCTGTTCCCACCTTGTCACAGCTCCCTGCTTTGGTGGATCTCTCCAGCAGCTGCTCTGGATGAGCCTGTGCTTCTCGCTCCCCTTAGCTTCCCAGGCCAGCTCTTCCTCGGGCTACCAAACCCACCAGGACATTGTGTCACAGCCGAGATCCAGCCTGCTGCACGGCCTCTTCCACTCTCACTGTCTTGTGATAGTGACGGACTCTCGACCTCCCTAACTACCTCGCTATGAAATTGTTTACCTGTACTTTCTCTGCAGCTGTCACATTTTATTCTGCACTGTTGTTGTTGGACCTTGTTCCAGCTCAACGCACCATGTAACGTGCAAGACAAGCCTACCACTCTATCTCGGTTCTTGTGACAATAATGAACAATTCAAATTTCAACCTGGAAGCAATCTTGAAGAATTCAGTTTGTCTTCGTCAAATTCCAAGCTCCACATGCCCTCATCTAAACTTCTCATTTTGAATAAAAGGCACTAAGGATTCTTTCTCATCAATCAAAATTATCAATACCTATTTACTGATCCTCCTACAGAACCACAAACTTTTCTGGGTTTGGAAGCTTATGTGTCTCAATGACCTGAAGAGCAACGTGCCTTATGCTTTGGCTCTTGGTAGGGTCACCCATATCAAATAGGTCAAAGGTTAGACAAAAGACTAAGAGCAGTCCAGGTTTGGAATTTCATCTCAGGGCTAACAACTCTGACTGGTAAAACAAAATTGTTACAGAAACAGCAAACAAGGTGGACATGAGAGGTAGTTGATTTCACTTACTTAGATTTTCAGAAAGCATTTGATGAAGTGCCTCACATGAGGCTGCTTAACAAAATCCTGTTGTGTTACAGGAAAGGTACTAGCACGGGCAGAGGAATGGCTGACAGAGAGGAGGCAGTGAGTGGGAATAAAGGGGCCTTTTCTAGTTGGCTGCCAGTGACCAGTGGTTTTCCTCAGGTGTTAGTATTGGGACTGCTTTTTTTCACATTGTTTGTCAATGATTTGAATTGATGGCTTTGTGGCAACATTGGTGGATAATACAAAAATAGATGGAAGAGTAGGTAGTGCCGAGGAAGCAATGTGATTACAGTAGGTCTTAGACAAATTAGAAGAATGGGAATAAAAGTAGCAGATGGAATATCATGTTGGGAAATTTATGATAATACACTTTAGTAAAAGAAATAATACTGTGGACTTTTATCTAAATAGGCAGAAAATTCAATCAGAAGTGCAAGGGGACTTAGAAGTCCTCGTGCAAGAATCCCAGAAGATTAATTTAAGTTTGAGTCTGTCGTAAAGAAGGCAAATGAAATGTTGACATTTATTTCAAGGGGAATAGATTATAAAAACAAGGATTTAAAGCTGAAGCTTTATAAGATACTAGTCGGGCCACACAGAGTATTGTCAACAGTTTTGGGCCCCATATCTCAGAAAGGATGTATTGTCATTGGAGGTTCACGAGGATGATTCAAGGATTGAAGGGGTTAACATATGAGGAGTGTCTGGCAGCTTTGGGCCTGTACATGCTGGAATTTAGAAGAATGTGTTGGGGGCGGGGGAGGAGGAGGGATCTCATTGAAACCTATCGAATGTTGAAATGACCAGATAAGGTGGATGTGGAGAGGATGTTTCTTCTGGTGGGGTATCCACAACTAGAGGGCACAGTCTCATAATTGAGGGGCAACCTTTTAGAACAGAAGGAAGGAGGAGTTTTTTTTTAGCCAAAATGTGGTGAATCTGTGGAATGTTCTGCCACAGCCTGCGGTGGAGGCCAAATCCATAGGTATATTTAAAGCAGAAGTCGATAGAACCCCGAGTGGTTGGGGCATCAAGGGATGTGGTGATAGGGCAGGTGTATGGGGCTGAGCAGGATCCCGAATCAGCCATGATGAAATAGTGGTGCAGATTGGAAGGGTTGAATGGCCTAATTCAGCTCTCATGTCTTATGGTGTAATGCGCAGAAAGTATTTATAGTTACCTGCTTTGAGGTGAAAGGAAGCCCCTAATCTTTTCTTTGGCATCCACATTTTTACCCTTCAATTGCTCTTATATCAATGGTTTTTAGATCATGAGTCATTCCTTAATTCTGCCTAGAAGATGAATGGCATCTCCTCAGCACAATGGCAGAGACAGGACCTCACTGCTAGACATCATGCTAGGTAGAGCAGGGAAGCAAGCTGAAAGCTTATGCCCTCCCCATCTGTGAGTGAGTTGTGGTATTTAGATTTGGTTGCACAGATGTAATCTAATGGCACGAAAACTTCAACTGCTGGAATGATTGTCAAAGTCATACTGAATCAGCCCAGTGAACCTTGTAAATGTGCTGAAGAGAAAAGCAACACTGCTCAATTCAGTTTCACCCCCAGCACTACCGTGAGCCCCTTCGGGTACCACTAACACAAATTGCCCAACCAATCATGAACTGCTGACACTCAAATGGGAATTACACAGGAGGGTGCCATGAAATTGTAGTGTGGCTATTACAGTTCAGGGGATCAGAGTTCAGAGTTCAATTTCAACATCACCTCTAAGGAGTTTGTACATCCACACCATGGAAGGTGTCACATCCCTCCCACAGTACAAAGACCTTCCGCCTAGTAGGCTAATTGGTCATTGTAAATTGTCCCGTGATTGCGCTAGGGTTAAATCAGGGGTTGCTGGGTGGCACAGCTCGAAGGGCTGGAGGGGCCCATTCTGCAATGTATCTCAAAGTTCACAGTAAATTTATTATCAAAGTACACGTACGTCACCATATACTACCTCGAGATTCATTTTCTTGTGGGTATAATGTAACAACCGAAATAGAATCAAAGAAAGACCGCACCAGCTGGGCATTCAAGCACTGTGCAACGGACAACAAGCCGTGCAAGTACAAAAAAAAAGAAATAATGATAAACAAAATATTGAAAACACGAGATGAAGAGTATGTGAAAGTGAGTCCATAGGTTATGGGAACAGTTTAGTAATGGGTTAAGTGAAGTTATCTCCTCTGGTTCAAGAATCTGATAGTTGAGGAGTAATAACTGTTCCTGAACCTGGTGGTGTGGATCCTGAGGCTCCTGTACCTTCTTCCCGATGGCAGCAATACCTGGGTGTTGGATGATGCTGCTATCCTGTGAAAATTCTCCTCGTAGATGTGCTCAGTAGTGTAGGTGGGAGGGGGAGGGGGCTTTACCCATGATGGAATAGGCTGTATCCATTACTTTTTGGAGGATTTTCCATTCAAGGGATTTAGGCTTTCCATACCAGGCTGTGATGCAGCCTCAATATATTCTCTTCCACACATCTATAGAAGTTTGTCAATGCTGTAGATAAAACTTTGTATCTCTAAATTAATAACAATGCTAACTCCGTAAATTCCTTTATACTAACCATGATAAAGTAACACGGTTAATTATTTCCAAAGCACAATGACATGTCAACCCCATGAGCAGACCCATTTTGAATTATACACATTTAAAAAATCATTAGTTCAATTAAAACAATGAATGCCATTTTTTAAAATGGTCTGAATTCTGCAATGGAAACTGAACTAGAAAATACAGAGCACAGTTGATCCTACTTACAAAATGGAAAGAAACAATTTAATTTTTCAATGTAACTCTATACACTTATGCTGGCTCATTGAATTATGCTTAATCAGTTTCCTAGAAAACTCACCAAAGAAATGTGCCTTCCAATTTATGTTGTTTTTTTTAAAGCTAACAATGTAAAGCTCATTTTATAAATCATAATTTTGAGTTAAGTAGACTTTCATTATGAGAGGAGTCTCTGTACTTCTTCCCATGGAAAGTGTGGGTTTTTCCCCAGGTTCTCCAGTTTCTTCCCACAGACCAAAGATGTTTCCGGTAGATTAATTGATCATTGTAAATTAATCCATGACTATTTTTGGGTTAAATCAGGTTTGTTGGGGGTTGCTTGAAGTGCCTACTCCATGCTGTATCATCACATAAATAAAATTAAACAGTACTATCAGTTTGTGCACTGGATTTAGGAATCACATTCATTAGATTTAATATTTATGTCATTAACAGTCAAGTTGCCTGGGGAAAGTTATGAACTGTTACTGTTCTTGCTCATTAAGCTTGGTCTAAAATATTTTTTATATAAGAGGCAAAGGCTGATGGTACTGCATTGCGAAACCACTGCGGACACGGAGTTAGCAATATCTGCATGAAAGTGCATTTTGAAATTACATGTCACAGGAAATACAGTTTTGTGAACTTATTGCAGATTAAAATAATAGTACCAGCTTTCCAGGTGTCAAGCACACAAGAAATTCTGCAGATGCTGGAAATCCAGAGCAGCACAACAAAATAATGGAGGGATTTCATCACGTCAGGCATCATCTGTGGGGGGCAGTGTCTATTGACTGATGACATGGGAGCTGCGTGGTCACAGCTGTAGCAAGGACAAGGCCTCAAGAGGAAGGGTTGCCTGTTACAGCTGCTCAAGAGAGCCTGAGGTGACGAAGTCAATGGACTCCACCAGAATGCCAGAGGCAGTGTAGCGTGGCATCCATGCTGGACTGGGTACTGCCATCCCCACTCCAGTGTTTGCTCAGCAAAGGACAAGGCATATTGTGTTTGGCTGTAGACTGCTGCAACATACACAGACTCAGGGCATTGACTTTTTTTGTGTAACTGTATTTTACTGCTATCGTATATGCTTGGTGTCCTACAAGTTCTATTTATAACACGTGCTGTGTTAGACTATTCATACTGTGTCTTACCTGTTACACCACTAGTATTTAGGGAAAAATGAAGGTCCTCCTCCATCACTGTCTGTCCAGACAGTCACACACAGATAAAGAAGGATTTTTCATTGCTGATTCTGTAACCTTCTTTTAAACCAGTCAGGATTGTTAGCCCTGAGCTGATCCTGGAGGGTTCTGCACCCTGGCCCCGAGTAACACTGTTTCATTTGGCCGAGTTCATTGGGATTGATGTATGGTTGAATGAACTTTAGCAAACAGTCAACGTGTTGGACAGAGACCTTCAACAGAACTATACCTGCCCTGGTGAAGTGTCTTGATCCAAACTATTTAATCCCCACCATACATACTGCCTGACTTGCTAAGTTCCTCCAGGATTTAGCATGTGCGTGCGCAAGTGTATATGTATTTTCCAGGTCATGTGATTATACAAGCCTGAGATCAGGGATATCTCACTTTGCATCTCAATGGTAGCAATTGCAGGAAAATGTAATAATGCACATTGCAACTAACATTCCATGGCAGAAAAGGTAGATGTTGATTCAAAAACGTAAATTTTATTATTCAAGTACATGTATCTCAATGAACACAAGACCAAAAGACACAGAGTTCAGCCATTCAGCCCATCAAATCTGTTCTGATCCCAGATCCCATTTAATCCCATTCACCTGCCTTCTTGTTATACCTTTCGATGCTCTGACCAATCAGGAAACTATCCACTTCCACCTTAATGAATGCAGCAAAATACTGGGAAATCCTGGAGGAAAACCTGATGCAGTCTGCAAGAGAACTGTAACTTAGAAGAATATTTGTTTTCCAGCAAGACAATGACACTAAACATAAAGCCAAAGCTACACAGGAATGGCTTAAAAACAACAATATTCTGGAGTGGCCAAGTCAGAGTTCAGACCTCAATCCAATTGAGAATCTGTGGCTGGACTTGAAAAGGGCTGTTTTCTCACAATCGTAATGCAATCAGACAGAGCTTGACCAGTTCTCTAAAGAATGGGGAAGAATTGCAGTGTCCAGATGTGCAAATTAACAGAACCTATCCACACAGACTCAAGGTTGTAATTGCTGCCAAAGGTGCACCTACTAAATACTAACTTGAAGGGGGTGAATACATATTGAATCAATTATTCATTTTATATTTGTAATTAATTTAGGTCATTTTGTAGAGATCTGTTTTCAATTTGACATCAGTGTCAAAATAAGCCAAATTAAATCCACTGTGATTCATGTAAAAACTAAACAGGAAAACTTCCGGGAGTGAATACTTTTTATAGGCATTGTATATTATACAGGATGATAGATCTAGTACTTGGAAATGGGATTAGGGTGGATAACCATTTTTCAACTGACAGTGACACATTGAGTTTGTAGTCTTAAATGTACTATGATTCTAACAATTTAGGTAACTATCCCTTAGCTCGTGCTATGTATCTGAATATATAGTTTATATTAGGACATGGACCATTCCTGGAAGAGGCTGTTCTAAGCAGGAAGGACCACAATCCTTCCAAAATGTTTCTGCACAAAACTAAATGGCTAAAATGGTAATAAACCCTTAGATGTATATTGATTTTTTATATATAGATCTGTAAATTCACTATTGTTAGCAGCTATACAAACCTGCTGAGATCAATATAGTTTGGAGTGCCATCTTGTGGCATTCTCTCCTCCAAAAGGCTGAAGTAACTCCAAGTTTGGAAATTATGAACTAAAAACAAGCTTTTAATTGTTCTGAATTTAAATATCAATGCACCTTCATTGATAAAAACATGATCAATTGTTCAGCTAAATACATGACTCACAATTATGCCTGGAAGAGAGGTCTAACCTAAACTACTTTCTGGTCCTGTTCATATCCACATCCCACATTCAAATTACTTTTGTTTCTCAGCAGTCCTTTGGAACTGACTTCTGTTTCTCGAACAGGCTGATGGGGCAAATGGAATCCAGAATTCCACAGATGGGAGAGCAGGTGGCAAACATGGCTGGCGGGTGAGCAGTTTGCAAGGTAGCATGCTCCTGTCGTTACATGCTGGAGGTGCTTGTTCAAATGCAAGGTTCTCACGACCACTCTGAATGCTTCTCTGTCACTTTAGACTGACATTGTCTAGAGTTTCAGACATCTGTGAAGATGATGCATTCCTTCAAGGAGGCCTTGAGCACATCCTTGGATATTTTTCTCTATCCACATGCAAATTCTCTCCCTTAATGGCAGACAGAATAGCATGTTTGCTTCAAGGCATTATTACAGATTTGCAAAAGGCCAGAATACAATTACAGCATGTAATTAGGAAAGCTAGCAAAAATACCTTATTGCTAGAATAAAGAACACAATATTTTTCAGCAGATACAATGGATCATATCTGCAGTAGTGTAGTTTTAGCTCTATCTGACCATTTCAGGGATTTCTGGACCTAACATCTGAAGGTCATCTTGTGAGGAAAGGTTGAACAGACTAAACTTGCTATGAAGTTAAAGAGAACAAGACCTGACCAAGCAGAAGGTCCCAAGGGATTGAACAGGATGTTCGTCCTTTTTCAAGAATCATAGAATGCTACAGCACAGAAACAGGTCCTCCAGTCCACGCTAAATTACCAATCTGCCCAGTCATTGACATGTACTCAGACCATACTCTTCCCATCCACGTACCCATGTAAGTTTCCCTTAAATGTTGAAATCAAACCCACATCCACCACTTCTGCTGGCAACCCGTTCCACATTCACTCATTAGGTGGTGAGAAAAAGTTCCGCCTCATGTTCCCCTTTCACCATTAACCCATGATCTGTAGTTCTAGTCTCACCCAATCTCAATGGAGAAAGCCTGCTTGATTTACCCTATCTATACCTCTCATAATTTTGTACATCTCTATCAAATTTTCTCTTATTTTCCTTTGCTCTAGGGAATAAAGTCCTAACCTATTCAATCTTTTCCTATAACTCAGGTCCTCAAGTCCTCCCACATCCTTGTAAATTTTCTCTGCACTCTTTCAATCTTATTGATATCTTTCCTGCAGATAGGTGACTGGAACTGCACACAATACTCCAAATTAGGCCTTTCTAATGTCTTATACAACTTCAACATAACATTCCAACTCCTGTATTCAATACTTTTGGTTTATGAAGGCCAGTGTGACAAAAGCTCTTTACAAACCTATCTCTGTGACTCCTCTTAAGGAATTATAGATCTGTATTTCCAGATCTATCTATCACACTCCTCAGTGCTCTTCTGTTCAGTGTGTAAATCTTACCCTTGTTTGTCCACCATTTGCAACACCTCCCATTTGTCTTCATTAAATTCCATCTGGTGTTTTTCAAGCTGGCCCAGAATCTCGAAGTAAGAGTCACGAATTTAAAGAAGGACAAGCCAAAACTTTTTCTGAGTCATAATTCTTTGGAGCACTTCCTGAGGATAATTAAAGCAGACCTTTTAATAATACTAAAGGCCAAGTAGATATTTGATAAAGGTTGAAAGGTTAACATGGTAAATAAGGATGTGGGGTTGATGTTACAATCAGTGTAGCCCAGATATTATTAGACTATCTGGAAAACTAAAAATCAAAGGAGACTAGTTCTGAACCTAATGATGCTCATAAAGGAGAAAAATGTCCCTGTGTACAATTCTGAAAACTCCAGGGAACATAACATGGACAGAATTTTTAACTAAAGTTTCTGCACAATCTTACAAATACATGTAGAGTATTTTGTCTAAGATCTGCCCAATTATGAAAATTAAATCCATGTCAATGACATGAAGAAACACAGGAGTCATGCAGCATACAAATTCCTTACTCAACAACAAACTTTTAACAACAATTATCCAAATCATTTGGTATGTATTACTTTGTATAGAACACCAAATGTTCAAATGCAAAATTCAAGTGCTGCATTGACAGGAACAAGATCCCTTGGATGGAATGTTAAATACATGTTACTTTACTTTCTGATTACAAGTAAAACACATCACACCAAACTAGAGCAGTGGAACTTAAGATTTATCCCTCGTCATTGCAAATGTAACTGGCTATCATATTACCATCTGTTGAGAGGCACTAACACAAACTGGCTGCCGCTTCTATGTAGTTCAGTCTAGTTTTTGTACTGTGTCATGTAACACCATGGTCCTGAAAAACGTTGTCTCATTTTTACTATGTACTGTACCAGCAGTTATGGTCAAAATGACGATAAAAGTGACTTGACTTGAGAACACTGCTAACTAAAAGTGCTGTGTTGGTTCAGGGATACGTATGGGATAAGTCCTTACCAAATCTTGAAATAGCTGAAAATTTTAGCTCCACATGGCAATTTTAAAGTCAGGATATGAAAACCATTAGCTCATTTCCACACAGAAATGCTGTACTTCTGCAGTACTAAAGTCATTCTAGAGTATTTATCACAGGGTTAATTCATCAATCCAGAAAGGAAGTAAACACATTCTTGTTACCCTTCACAGCACTACTTGATCAAAAGCCTTAGAACTAAACTGATGAACATTAATTAAACACTCCAATGCCAAATGGTAATAATTTGCATTTCAATTGAGTTTTTAATTTTTAGCACCATTTTCTGTAGTCGGGAGAAAAGGCAATGAACAGCATGAGCTACCATTAACTACAAAATTGAATACAGAAAATAGGCTATGCTGTGGAACACATTCAACAATGCTTACAAAAAACATTCTTTACCTGAGAAATTTTTGAACACACTCTGCTGGTTAGTCACAGGGGGTCTGTGACTAATAGTGTGCCACAGGGATCAGAGCTGGGTCTGTTTAAATGATTTAGGTGAAAATGTGGTAAACTGGATCAGCAAATTCACAGATAACACGATGAGTCCGGGTGGTATGGGGTGCAGTGGACAGCAAGGAAGGCTAACAATGCTTGCAGCATCATCTTGACCAACTGAGAAACCCCTGAAAAATGGCAGAAATAGTCTAATGGAGACAAGTTTGAAGTTTTGCACTTTGGGACCATGAAGTGACTTACACAGTGAGGTATGCCATAGAATGAAGGGACCTAGCAATACAGATCTTTAATTTCTTGAAAGAGGCATCACAGATATACAGGGACGTGAAGAGTTTGTAGCACATTGGCCTTCATAAATCAGCACACTGAGTTGGAATGTTATGTTGAAGTTGTACATTAGTGAGGCAGTATTAGAGTTGTTTACAGTTCTGGTCACCTAACTACAAGAAATATATAAGTTTGAAAGAGTGCAGAGAAAATCTATAAGGATGTTGCTGAATCTCAAGGACCTGAAATATAGGGAAAGGCTTTTGCCCTGGAGTGCAGGAGAATGACGGAAGAAATCTTACAGAGTTATACAAAATTATGAGGGGTATATATAGGGAGAATGCATGCAGGCTTTTCCTCATGTTGATTGAGACTAGGAACAGAGGTCATAAAGTAGGTCATGGGTGAAAGGTGAAATATTAAGGGGAGTCTGAGGGCAAACCTCTTCACTCAGAGGGTGGTGTGAGTGTGGAATGAGCTGCCAGTGTAAGTGGTAGATGCAAGCTCAATAGTAACACTTAAGAGAAGTTTGGATAGGTACAATGTTAGGAGGGGCTTGGAGGGATATGGTCCAGATGCAGGCAGTTGAGATGAGGCAGATCAAGTCGGCATGGACTTGAAGGACATGTTGCTGTGCTGTAGTATTCCAATAACACTGCACATTAAGTTGAAACAACCTTCAAATACCACACTACTGGACTATAAAATCCAAAGAATTTTAATGATTTTCAGAGGATTTTTGGTGAGAATGTAAGAAATCTGTAGTAACACAGAAAATACTCAGGAAAGGAAATATGTGGAGAAAGTGACTTTGCATTGATTTTCTTCCACACTGTCACTGCCCAATTTGCAATTTCCTGAATTGTCCCAATGTACAATTCCATGTTAAAAAAAGCCTGAATAAAGATACATTCACATTTATGATTAAAAATAATGAATGCTGAAATACTGATTTAAGGAGTTTGG
The DNA here is from genome assembly GCF_030144855.1 of Hypanus sabinus. Classification (NCBI taxonomy): domain Eukaryota; kingdom Metazoa; phylum Chordata; class Chondrichthyes; order Myliobatiformes; family Dasyatidae; genus Hypanus; species Hypanus sabinus. The sequence goes on along the minus strand of NC_082710.1, from coordinate 103,605,339 downwards.
GACATACAATTTTATAAATATTAACTGCATTTCTTGTCAGCCTTCCAACCCAATATTTTCAGTACAGTCACAAAAGCTGGAAGTAATTTCATAGACCAGAGACTGTACCACTGGATTTTTGAGGTTCCAAGTATTAAAGAAAAAGACACTTGAAAAGCTAGAAATGTGAATTTTAAACAAATGCATTTCATACAAGGTAGTAATTTGTCAATCCGACACAATTTGTTTCACCAAATTGAAAACTGCTGGTTGAAAAAGTCCTTTGTATATTTAAATTTGTACTAATAAATTGAGAGTCTGGAAATAGGGTAGGATAAAAGCATCTCATATGAACTAGCATCGTGAAGAATTTGAAGCTGTCCAAGAGAACATCAATGTGATCACAAAAGGTAGCAAAGGTATACAGGACACTTCAAGCAAAACACAAGCAAGTTTTAGGAATAAAGTTACAGAAAATATAAGAAGTGAGTCCTTTATGTTGTATGTCTGAATGCAGGGACAGACTAGAGATGACAGCTTCTTTGGATCAAGAGACGAGAAACCCAGCAACAGATGTAAACCAACATCAGCATTATTTTCCAGCCACATACAAATGGAATAGTAAAATAAGATGAAGACTGTAGAATTTTGAACAGTGTGCCATAACTGTTGATTCCATAATATTTTATGCTGGTTCAAATTCTTCTTGCTCAATGCCTTCTCCCATGAAAACTGTCACATCAGACTGTAATATGAACTTTATGCTGATTCCTCAGAAGTGCTGTCATTTTACTCTTGAAAAATAATTACAAATTTTTGCAAATCCAGCTGTTTCTACCTCCATATGAACCAGCCTGCAGTCAACTGAATCTCGAGTCACAATATTTACATGTGGCTCCTGAAATTAGTTAAGATTCAGCTTAACTTCAGTCAATTATAGCAGATTAGGGCATAGATGTGACCTCCATTTCTTCTATACCAAGCATTTATCATTGTGTTGATATCCTGGTTCTCTTCAAAGGTCTGTGATACAAGCTTGTGGATGACACCACCATAGTGCAGATCTTAAATGACACTACGTCAAGAAGAACACTAACTTTCCCTCAAGCAAAAGAGACTGTCAATGATTTCAGGAAGTTGGGGATGGTGCACATGCTCCTGTTTACATCAGCTATGCTGAGATCAAGAGGGCTGACAGCTTAAATTCCTAGGAATGCACACCAACTTCCAGTACTGGCCCAACCATGAGAATGACATGGCCACTGTTTCTTCCTCAGGAGGCTAGAAATTTGGCATGCCCCCTCTGACTCTCAAAAATTTTTTATCAATGCACCATAGAAAGCATCTTCTCCAGATGCATCTCAACTTGGTGTTGCAGTTATTCTGCCTATGCCCACAAGAAACTGCAGGAGTTGTGGACATAGCTCAGCATATCATAGAAATCTACCACTCCTCTGTAGACTGTCTGCACTTCTTGATAAAGCAGTCAACATAATCAAAGATTCTACTCAGCCTGAACAATGTTCTCTTTTACCCCCTCTTATTGGACAGAAAATACAAAAGCCTAAATGCATATACCACTAGACTCAACAACAGCTTCTATCTCACTGTTATAAGACTACTAAATGGTTGCCTAGAATGGAGTCTTAATTTCAAAACCTACCTCATTAGGGTACTCCATCTTCTCTGTAGCTATATACCTTCTGCATTCTGTTAATGTTTTCCCCTGTACTACCTCAATATAAATGGTCCAATGAAATGATCTGTATGGATGGCATGAAAAGCAGACTTTTCACTCTATTTTAGTACATATGGCAATAAGAAACCCATTTACCAATACAAAATGGCTGGTTTGGTTCAATAAACGAGGACCATGCTGATTCGCTGTTAAGTCTCATTTTGCTGGTGGTTTGCCTAGGAACTTGAATAGATCACCCTAGCAAGTCACAAGCAGCTGTACCAACAATTGCTCCTTTCGGAAATCCCACACCTTTATCTCAAATATCGAAGTATTTGTTTCACAGTATTTCAGAAACAGATGCAGATTTCGCACATATGAAAGGGTCAAACAGCATCAAAACCTTTCCTGCAAAGCTGTAAAGAATTATAGAATTGGTATAGGATAATATTACTTTTAGGTTCTGTCGCATCAAAGCCATTAAGATTACTGTGACACAGCGATCGATATATGTCAGTTTTATAGTAGCTATGCATCTTTTGCTTTGAGAAATAATTCTAGACAAAACAAATATTCTGATATGTATGTTTAATTTCCCTGCATTTTTTTCACTTAACAAGATCAAGTAACAAGGAAGTTGTCTGATGTAGTGCTGACACTAACATTCCAATACTAATACTGTTGAAAAGGCCTATGTAATAGTAATTGTATAAACTCATAAAAACACTAGTCCAAACATAAAAGTCAGACAGTCTTTCTAACCTGTTACTTGCCTTGCAGCCACAGGAAAAGGAGCAAAATGGAAGTTGATAATCTTCAATTCTGTTTCACTACCCTCGCCCTCCAAAACAATAGAAAATACTATTTTTTTTGTCTTGACTTAAATGTCTGATAAAGAAATGTCACTTAATATTTACCAAACATCCATCTATTCAATTTGAGAGAAAAAAAATTGAGTGAAAACTTTACAATGTACAAAAAATGACAAGGATTTACATGGCCTACCTAAATATCTTTAAATTTTTTTTTAAAAGCACAAAGTTGATTTGTACAAGTTACAAAATGTAAACATGGCAAAATAAATAGTTAAAACAAGTGACAAAAGGATCCCAATTTCATGCTCATGATCCCATAGATTTGTGTCATTTTCATTCTGTTGTAATTTCAAGTGCAAAGCATGATGAATATCTAGTATTCAAGTAACAGAAATACATATGATGATACAAATAAACTATTGTACAAGGTAGTGATCACCTGAACTTTACAAAATTTACATTTATATAGACAATTTTTATACATTTATGATAATGACACTATTCAGGTCCACATTTAGCAACTGCAATCAATCAGATGCCTTATTCCAAATTCTGGCTGGAATACAAGGTTTCCATCACTGTTTATCTTAGATGGAGCACTTTGGACATCATTATGTCACCTCCATAGCTACCGTCTTGTCTGCAATACCGTTCAATAATCTCTCTGGCTCGCTGCTCTCCCTGTAATTCAGAAAAACTTGTTTATATTTGCACCCTCCATATAGCAAAAAAATTAAAAAACATTCAATTTACTTTAAAATCATCCCAATTTTTAAACTTTGATTAATGTCTGGTCTATTTCTAATGACATAAATAATTACAATTGATCAGCATTTTCCATACAAACAGATAACCAAGGATCAGGAATAGGTTATCTGGCCGACTCTGCAATTCAAATTGGTTACATCTGATTTCATCATAATTTCAATGCCACAGTCCTGCCATCCCTGGTAATTTTTGACTTAAAAGTTATTCATCTTTTACTTAAAAATATTCAAAGATTCTCACCACCTTGAAGAAGAGTGCTCCAAAGAACCATTTCCAGAAAGGAAAAAAAATTAATCCTTATCGGACTTAAATAGGCAAATTCATTAAACAGTGGCTGTATTTTATTAGGAGTTTGAGATTTGGTATGACACCAAAGTCTTCTAAATTTCTATGAATGTACTGTGGAGAGCATTCTGGTTTGGAGGGAATACTGCATAGGATTGGAATAAGCTGCAGAGTTGAGAACTCAACCAGCTCCATGGGCACAAGCCTCCCCACTGCCGAGGACATGTGCAAAAGGCGAAGCCTCTAAATGGTAGCATTCATCATTAAGAAACCCCACCACTCAGGATGTGCCTTCTTCTCATTGCAACCATCAAGGAGGTGGTACAGAAAGGAGACTGAAGACACGCACACAGCTTCTTCCCCCGTCATCAGATTTCTAAACAGACCCATGAACCTCACCAATTTTGCTCCCCATTGCACTATTCCAATTTTTTTAATATACATATTTCTTATTGTAGACTATATTTTATGTATTGCACTCTACTGCTGCTGCAAAATAACAAATTTCAAGACATACTGTATGCAAGTGATAATTAACCTGATTCTGATTTCAAACCTAAAACTCAGCTCAGGATATGATTTAAAATCTTTGAATAATTCAAAGTTACAGCTATAAACCTTCTATTGTTTTAAAGGACCTTCAAGGGATAAAATGAAAATAAAATTGAAACCTGTTTAATAGCTCAACAATCTGGCTATGCATTTTCAGGAACCTAAATATACTTCAAATAGCAACAGATCTTTTAATATTCTTGAAAATAACCTCAAAAAGCTAAACATTTAGTTTAATTTCAACTGCACCACCTGGATGGCTTTCTCCTTCTTGCCATCTTATATAGTCACTCTCCGTCCTTTTGTGACCTGGGAGTTGAAGGAGGAAAGACATGGGGTCTCACAGCAGTTAGCTGCTATACAACTGATGAGTCACAGCTCAAACAATTTGCATGTTCTTTCAGTGACCATGAAGACTTCCCACTGCTCCAGTTTCTTCCCACATCGCAAAGATGTAGACTGGTATGTTAAATGAGCATTTGAAATTATCCCAGTGTGTAGGGGAGTGGTAAAACCTGGAGGGCGGAGAAGCTGATCAGAATGTAGGGAAAAGTGTAAGTGTAAAAATTTAAGTGTAAATGGCTGGTTGATTCAACTTAGACTCAATGGACTCAACAAGTTTGTTCTTTGCTGAAAGACCATGACAGTACAGATTCCCCAGTTACAAAGGGAACCTGGCAGATTCCAAAACATTAATGCATTTTTACAATATCCACATTCAAATATACAGGAAGCTTCTTGATCTACATACAAAGAGCACAAGTAGTTCATCCTAAACACATCCACATTGAATGTGTTTATCTTTACTTACCTAGCCAAGCTACTGATGGCACTACTGGGGGTCACCTTTGGCACCCTGTCAAGGCTAGTAGCTGCTGTGGCCAGCTTTAAGGCAGAAGGAGAAGGTGCTGAAGTCCTTGCACTGAGATGCATATTGACAGGAGTAACCACATTCATACTGTTCAGACGCACAGCAGTTCCTATGCAGGAATTGTTCACAGGAAATGACTGAGGACTGCTTGTGCGTAATGCAGGGAACACATGATTTGCTGAGGTGCGATTGACAGTTCTTATCAGTTGTACAGTAGATAATCCAGGACTGGAGGATGAAGTAACATTCAAAGGTTGAAGATTTTTATAGGTGCCTGCAAAGATGAGCATGAAAATGAATTAATAGACTTCACACATAAAAAACTGAGATAATTTACTTCCCGAATAATTTTCCAAATGATTCAATGTTCAAGTCTTTAAATACAAAAGAGGATCAAAAAACTCTTTGCTGAAACAAATACGTAGTATAAGTTTCAAAAGCTTACAATCAGAATTTAATAACTGGATTTCCTTTAAACATTAGTGGAAGATTATCCAAAAGGTTACTGAGGGAGAGAGATGGTCAGGTGGGACAACAATGTAACGCTACTCTTTTAAAAAAAAGAGGATAAGATGGAGGAATATTGGATCAATGCTTGCCATATTAGACAGAAAGCACAAATGAGGTTCTAAATGAGTTATATACCCAATTTTATCAATCCTTACTGGGACAAATGTGAATTGATTAACATATCGATGCTGACTTTCCCCAAAGGTAAATAATATCTAACTGGACAGATATTTTGATGAAAGTCAATGAAGTTTCAGTCAAAATTTAATGCAGAGAAATACAAAGTATTAGTTTTTTTAAGAAGCATAAAATGAGGCAATAAGAACTCATGGGAATATGTGTTCACTGTAAAAGAAAAACCCTGAGCTTAGAGTACATAAGCAAGGAAGTCATGAATCTTCACAGAACACTGACTTGGCAATGTGAATTCAGTTTTATAGAATGCATTTTAGGAAAGACAAAGATTTTATTATTTTGGTAAAAATGCAGTTTCCAGGATGAGGGTCTTTGGTTATGCGAATAGACTAGTAAAATTGAGATTTTCCTCCTTGGAGCAGAGGAAGCTGACAAGAGAATTGACAGACATACTAAAAACCATGAAGAGTACAGACAACAGACAGAAAATGTTCCCAAGCACTTAACAACAATAAACAGGAGGACAGAATGAAAGAGAAAAGAACAAAATAGGACAAGGAAAGTTTTTTTTTCTAATTTGGTGAGACTTGGGGCCTGGAATGCATGATCATAGTAGTAGTGAAGGGAAATTCAATTGCAACATTGAGCTTGCAAGTAGCGGAAAGTATCAGCAGGCCTAAAGAGAGAGAAACTAGTTGAACTGTTCCTACATATAGCTGATATTGCAGTACATGAAGCCATTATTTTACTTCAAAGAAGGTAAATTCAAGAACTGTAAATGCTGGAAATACGAAATAAAAACTGTCAGGCAGCAAATGTATGTCGGAAGAATTCAAATTAGTTATGGAAAGGGATAGATCTGGTCCACAAGTTACAGTTCTACATCAAGGCAAGGCAAACTTTGATGATTAAGACACGAACTTGCAAAGGCTGATTGCAGTAGATTATGGTGTAGGCAAAACGGATGTCTGGAAAGTGGGAGGCTTTGCAAAGTGGAATAATGAGAGTTCAAGATGTGCACATTCCTATTAGGCTGAAGGGCACAGCTGGCAGAAGTAGGGAATGCTGATGACTACAGGTTCTGATGCTCTGGTCAGGCAAAAGGAGGCAACATGGGTCAGGTACAGGTAGTTGGGATCAAATAAATCCCTGGAGGAGCATAGGTGTTCAGGAGTATTCTTAAAAAGAAAATCAGAAGGGCAAAAAGGGGAAAGTGAGGTAGCTTTGGCAGAGAAGATTAAGGAGAAACCAAAGATATTTTATGTCCCAGTGGCCACTCATTTTAATTCCACGTCCCATTCCCATTCTGATGTCTATCCATGGCCTTCCCTATTGTCAAAATGAATCCAAACTTAGGTTGGAGGAACAATACTTTATATACCAGCTGGGTAGCCTCCAACCTGATGGCATGAACATTGACTTCTCTAACTTCCGTTAATGCCCCTCCTCCCTTTCTTACCCCATCCCTGACATATTTAGTTGTTTTTTTTTCTCTCTCTCTCTGCCCATCACTCTGCCTGTTCTCCATCTCCCTCTGGTGCTTCCCCTCCCCCCCCTCTTCTCTTGAGGGCTCCCGTCCCATGATCCTTTCTCTTCTCCAGCTCTGTATCACTTTCACCAATCACCTTCCCAGCTCTTAGCTTCATCCCACCCCCTCCGGTCTTCTCCTATCACTTCGCATTTCCCCCTCCCCCCGCTACTTTCAAATCTCTTACTATCCTTCCTTTCAGTTAGTCCTGACGAAGGGTCTCGGCCCGAAACATCGACAGTGCGTCTCCTTATAGATGCTGCCTGGCCTGCTGTGTTCCACCAGCATTTTTTGTGTGTTGTTTGATATTTTATGTACATTAGGAAAAGAGTAGCTGAAGAGTGGTAGAGGCAGGTTTGGTATTGTCATTTAAAGTAAAATTGGATAGGTATATGGACAGGAAAGGAATGGAGGGTTATGGGCTGAGGGCTCAGTGGGACTAGGTGAGAGTAAGCGTTCGGCATGGACTAGAAGGGCCGTGATGGCCTGTTTCTGTGCTGTAATTGTTTTATGGTTATAAGAGAGAACAGGCTCCTCAAAGACCAAAGTGGATAACTTTGTCTGCACCCACATATGATGGCTGACATTCTTAATGAATGTTTTCCCTTATATTTACTATAAATACATAAAGACCCTGGAACTTGAGAGAGTTAATGGGGCTGTCTTCATTACAGAATAGGAGATACCGGACGTCTTAAAAAGCATGAAAACACAAGTCTCTAGGGCCAGATCAGATATATTCTAGACCACAGTGAGAAGCTAGAAAAAAATAAAACTGCAGGAGCCTTGGTTGAGATATATCCATTATTAGCAATAGGTGAAGTGTCAAGAGGATTGGAGGGTGGCTAACATTGTGCCTTTATTTAAGGAGAGTTGCAAAAGAAAACCTGGGAACTATAGACCACAAGTCCAACATCTATTTAGGTAAGTTACTGGATACAATTCTGAGGAGATAAAATGTAAATGCACTTGGAAAGTCAAGAGGTTGATTAAGTATAGTCAGCATGGCTTTACGTGCAGAGATCTTGTCTCACAAATTTGATAGGTTTTTTTTTGAAGCAGTAAGCGAGATGGTCAACAAGGGCAGGCCAGTTCCACATAGTAAGCTGCTATGGAAAGTTAGATTACATGGGATCTCAAGTGAGCAAGTTAAATGCATACACTGTTGACTTAAGGGCGATGGTGTGAGGGCATTTTTTCCAGATTGGAGGTCATAACTAGTAGAGTGCACCAGGGGTCACTGCTAGGCCCACTATTTGTCATCTGTATCAATGATTTGGACGAGAACATATGAGGCATGGTTATTAAGTTAGCAGATGGCACTAAAATAGGAAGTGTAGTAGAGAGCGAAAGTGTTTATCAGGAATTCCAGAGGATTCTTAAAGTGGGCTGAGGAGTAGTAAATGGAGTTGAATTCAAGTAGGAAGTGTTGCATTTTGGGAAGACAAATTATTTTAAGACTTTCACAGTGAACTGTAGGGTCCTGTGCAGTGTTGTAGAAACCTAGACAAACTAGTACATGGCTCCCTGAATATACCATCACATGTAGATCAGGTGCTGAAGGTAGTTTTTGATATGCTTCATCAGTCAGGGCACCCAGTGTAGAAGCTGGGATGTTATGCGCAGTTGTACAAGACATTGCTAAGCTGCATTAAGAATATTGCGTTCAGTTTTGGTCATCCTGCTATAGGAAAGATGATATTAAGACAGAAAGAGCAGAAGCGAGTTTTGATGATGTAGCTGGGACTTTATTCAGTAGAGCATAGTTGAATTAGGAAAGATATAGGATAAGACCACAAGACATAGTTGCAGAATTAAGGCATTCGACCTATCCAACTACATTCCATTGTGGCTGATTTTTTCCTCTCAGCTTCATTCTCCTGTCTTCTCCCCATAATCTTCAACAGCCTTATTAATCAAGAACCTATCAACTTTCATTGATTCTACTGTGTTTCTTTCTATATACTGTTAATTCCCATAAGAAAATGAGTATTAGGGTAGTATATGGTGACACATTTTCTTTGATAATAAATTTACTGTGAACCTCCACTTTAAATATATCCAATGATATATGATGCTTCCATAGCCAACTGCAACAATAAATTCCATAGATTCAGCAGCCCTTCTGCTCAAGAAGTTCCTAATCATCTCTTCTAACGGAACATCTTTATATTCTAAGGCTGTGCCATCTAGTCCTAGGCTCTCCCAATACAGGAATCTTCTTCACAACATCCACTCTATTCTGGCTTTTCAATATTTAATTGGTTTCAATGAGATCCATCCCACCAATTCATCTAAACTCAAGCAATTATAGGTCTCAAACCATCAAACACTCCTCATACATTAACCCTTTCATTTCTGGAACTAATCTGGCAAATATCCTTACGATCCCTCCAATGGCAGGTCATCCTTTCTTAGATAAGGGGCCAAAACTGCTCACAGTACTCCAAATTACAAAATTCTTCCAGGTCTCAAAAGGCTGGATGGTGAGTATGTAATATCCTGCCCAAGGACCTGTGGTCATAATCTCACTTCATTCAAAATTAATCAAGAGATGTCTAGGCAGTCAGGGAATTAAGGCACTGGAGGCAGTGCAAGACAATGCTCCTGAAAAAGAAACACTGTGTTGAATGGCTGGGCACAAATGAAGCCTCAAATGGCCTACTCCTGCTCCTATGTCTTATGTTCTTAAACGTAGTATCTGCTGTATTAGATAATGAAGTAATTGCTTTCTCGATCACACACGAGTTTTTCTTGCAGATCATTAGATGACCCACGCAAACCAGAAGCAAAGCTAAGAACGAGAATTCATCCCAAATCCCTCATTTTCTATGGGGAGGATAAGATCATTATAATCATCTGAGACATCGACAGTTTCTCTTTCCACGATTGCTGCTTGTCCTGCTCAAAGGTCTGGCATTTTTGTATTTTTAATTCACATTTCCCAATTTTGCACCATTTTGCTCTGGTTATATTGCGTTGTGATTACTAAACTTCTTTGTTTCACTAACTAAAATGATCAATAAATGAAAATCATGCTAGTTATTAAAAGAAATATTAAGCATTTTAAATTTAAAACCCAACTGTAAATCTGAAACACAACGATAGACATTCGTCCAAGTGATTAATGTTTAATGTTACGATTGTCCGCATAATGAGAATTTTGCACTCATTCCCTACTTCACTATAATATCATGCTTTTACGTCAGGTACTAATCATCTGCAGATCAAGGATTTTGTGCCAATGCTTCTGTAAAATTTAATATAAATTAAGTAATTTAGAACAGAATGCTGGATTTAGTAATGGCAAATATATAAAACACTGATTGTCAATCTAAAACATTAACTCTTTTCCTCTCCCCACATAAATTGCCCAACATATGTATTCCTATCTTTTCTGTAGTTACTTGCAAGTTTCAAATTAAAACTGTCCCATTTAAAGAATCTTTTCCTCATGTTTTTGACACCTTTTATCAACGTGGTTGTATCCCTGACAATGGTCCTTGTACCAGCCACTAATGGGAACATCTATTTACCTTACCTAACTCCATCGCTGTAGAATCATACAGCAGAGAACCAGGCACTTTCAGCCTTATCCATTGCAACTGTGATACCAATCTACCTTATTCATATTTGGTTACATTACACTTGCATCCTCCTACACCTTTCAAATGCGGTTTAAATGCACTTGTATTTGCCTCATCAGCTCCACTAGCAGTTGGTTCAAGATAGAAAATTATAAATCTTGCAATGACCAAAAAATTTCTTCTTAACCTTCTGTTTCAAGAACGTTGTGCCTAACAATAGAACAATAGATCCGAAAGCACTCACTTCTGAAACCATTCGAGCAAACTTTATGAGCTTAGTTGATTTAAATAAAAATAAGCATAGCTTCAGAGTTTTGCAAAAGAATTTACTTCAGCAGTCAAGACAAAAGTACAAATTAGTAAACTTCAAAAGCCACATAAAAGAAATCAAATTATAAAGAAATCACTTAATTCAAAGAAATGAATTCTAAATTTCTGCTAGGAAAAAAATCATACTTTAAAAACAAAACTACTGAAAAAATCTATGCCGAAGAGATTTTATTTCAAAAAGAAAGTGACATAAGCTCAGTGGAATTTTGTTGGCTGAGGTGAACCTTATAGAATTGAAAACCTGTCTAATATCACCACTGTTAAACAATAGCACAAATCATGAAAAATGTTGCAATATTTATTAGTTTCAACTTTTTGATTTGGATAAAAGGATTACAAAAAACATTCAGGCCATCTGCCGCATTCACAATGGTCACTAAGCAATTAATTTATTCATATTTGTTTAAATCAAAGTTGAATACATGTGACACCCCCAAAACTAACAGCTTGTGAGTATTCTGTGGTACACAACTATATCATTACTTGAAGAATAATTGAATAATATTTAAGTAAATAAAAACATTATAATTAATGTTTAACTTACCTATTCAATGGAGTCTGCTTTATTACAAAACAATGCAGGTTCTTCCTCTTAACAGCAAACTACTAGCAATACTAACCATAAATTACTAGGTATTCTCATTGTGTAACTCTATAATACACTGAAGAAAAAGAAACAGAATTATTTCTCCCAAAATCATTCATAAGATTTTGACATAATTTAGTCTCACCTGCAGACTGAACAACACCATTGATGTTTGCAGTCTGACCTGCAACAGCATCCTTGGAAACTTCCGACTGACTTGGTCCAGGAGCACTAACAACAGCTGATGCTGCAAAGTGTGCACTAGCTGAATCTAGCGTTTTTGAGGAGCAGTCGGATATCCTGGATCCCTGAAAAGATATTTCATAAATGAATTCTCCAGAAAAGGCCAGATAAATACAGGCAAGAATAGAGGAGATACCCTGCTAGAATGAGACAGAAAATAGCCATGGTATTTGGCACATAACTTGATAATTCACAACATCGTAACAAAATTTACAAGACAGATTGGAAGGAGAGAGTTCATTATTCCACAGTTTCGTCTTTCCAAGATTCCAGCACTAAATACAGTCTTTATCAATTGCACCCTGGGTGCAATTACTTTTCAGAAAAACATTCCAATTAATTACATACAAAAACAAATCCCCATCACAAATTTCCCTTCTCTTGAAGGTCAGTTATGCCACATGTATTAATGTATAGAAATGCTCCAAAAGAAAAACCCTGCCACTTCATGTTTACAACTTGCTTAAAAATCAAATGATACAATATTTAAAAATGATGATTTATCCTTAAAATATTAGCATGCAAAATAATTGGCAGATAAAAAATTAATGGATTTATTAATGAGCTGTGTTGGAGCTGCTTTTGTAAAGCAGTATGGAGGTTTAGTTACTTGATCTAACCAGAACCATCAGTCATTGATTTAAAAGACTGGGAGAAATAAACGAGTAAACTCTAAAATGCGGTGGGGGAGAGAGGGGGTAGCTAGTCTCAGTAACAACAGCCAAAAACCTGCCAGAACGTCAGCAACCCATTTAGATCAAAACATTCCTCAGGGAAGAATATTTGCTGTTCTCACCAAGACTACATAACTCCAGACCAAATGTTCAAGTGCAATGCAGAGTAGACAGCTAATGGCAGCACTGGCAACTTTATCCAGATTTCTTGCACAAACAAAAAGCCTGATATTTCTTACAGCCTCGATCTACCAAAGCAATTAATGAATAATAATGTACTTCTGAAATGTAGTTGTTTAGTAAATGCTGCACATCTGCACTCAGGAGGATTCTTCAAACAGCAAACTGGTAAGAAGCAGATGATGTATTTTAGGGATTTTATTTCTCATAAAAATGCAGGCAAGCTCACTGTTCCACTGGGTGTTTTATGCACGAGAGAAGATGGTGCCTCAGTTTCGTATCTCATTTGAAAGGTCAACACTGACTGCACTAGATTAGCAGCCCAGATCTCTAGTGCTCATTTCTCTGGAATGTGACTCAATTCTGAATCAGAAGGTTGTGGAATCAAAGGTCCCAACATGTACGATGTACGCTTATTTCACATAAGAAAATCTATTATTCAACAGAATCTGACACCAAGTAACAAAACAATGCAAGTGTAGATGATCAAAAACTTGGGTAAAATTATAGGTTTTAAAGGGCATCTGAAAGAAGAGGAGAATAGACAGGCAGAAATTAAAAGAGAATTCTAGAATGAGTCTAACAGACAAAAGGGGTTGCTACCACTTGTAAAATTAAAATTAATGATGTCCCAGAGACAGAAAGGTAGTTCATATACCATAAGAGTGCTGTAGTGCTGAACGTCATTAGATGGTGGAGGACCAGGCCAATATTTTAAAACAAGAATAAGGATTTAATAGTGTTTAAGTAGAGAATTCAGAATTGCTGAAATCCTGTACTTCACATGGTCAATTAGCAAAAGGATGGTGGCTGACCAGGGTCAGGAACAGGCCATTCCACAGAGTTTTAGATGGCTTAGAAATTTAAGAAGTGTGGGACAATGGAGAAGGCCCAGGGATGCATAGTGAGAGCCAAGTCAAGATAACAATGCCTGGATGAGGAATTCAGCCATACATAGGGGAAGAATTGAGTCACTGATTTTGCAGAATTATTCAATTCTCCAATATTCATTGGCAAATTTATTGTAGAAATGGGATCCACGACTGACATTAGAATCAAAGACGACAAAGACAGTTTAATTTAGCCTCAGACGATAAACTGCCAGTTGTATTTATGCTACATATTATTTCAGATATCAAAATGCTAATTAATGGCTGCACACTCCATCAATACATCACCAGAAAAAGTGTGTAAGATGTATTGGCACTACTTTACAAATATATAGATATCCAAAAATGACATTGGGCAAAGTCATCTCTTTTAACCCCAAGACTGGAATAAAATAAAAAGACGATGGATATTTTATTAAGTTTTCAGTGCAACTAAGATCAATGAAATTCACAGTACTTGCATCTAGTGTTGATTTTAATAAAAAGTTAAAGTAACCTCAAGAGTTAAGGTCGATAAAAAAAAACTAGTGAACTAGTCATCCCAATTCTAATTCAATGGCTGAATGCAAAGTACTTAGTGAATTTTAGTTAGGAAGTGTGGCTAGTAACAACACAAGAATTATTAATTACTTATGGAAAAGATGAGACAAAAACAATAGGCAAAATTACTCAGGTGCACCAAGGGAAGCGAAACATATGGGTTTCTTAACAGTTGACTATTGCTCTTCACTGTGCCAAACAGAGGTTGGATTACTACTCAAAAATTAATAGGAATCAAACACCTAACACACATTTTTCCCACTCATGCAAAAACAGTAACCATATAAAAAAGCACATCTTCACCACCACACAAAGTGACAGAAAAAAAGCATCTATTGGCAAATTTTGCCTGAGCCATTGGTAAAAATGACTAATAACCTATTTGCTAGTCTTCCACATTCCTTATCCTTTGAGGGTATAGATTACTATGTGTAACAAAACAAGGTTTCTTTTCCAATTGTACATTATTTAATTTATAAAAGTACTAATTTTATTACAACTTTCAGATCAGAGTCAAATTTATTATCAAAGTACGCATGTCACCATAAACTATATTGAGATTCATTTTCTTGCAGGCATTTTCAGAAAAAAGAAAAACAATAGAATTTCTATTAATTAACCATACACAAAGACTGACAACCAATGTGCAAAAGACAAATTTTGCAGAAAGAAATATACACTGCCTTGAAAAAGTGTTCAGCCTCCACAACTATTTTCACTTTATTACTGTAAATTCCGGACTATAAGCCGCTACTTTTTTCCCACGCTTTGAACACTGCGGCCTATACTACGGTGCAGCTAATGCATGTTTTTTTTTCATGCCACCAAAATCATTTTGCCTCGTAACAGTAGACCAATAAAATTGATGAGTAGTTCACAGAGGTCCAATGAAATTGTACGATAAATCAAGCACACTTTCACAATTAAATTATTGTAAATCAGTCATTTGTACTCACCCTCATCAACATGGAAAACTCTCGAAGAAAAGCATATGATGCAGCTTTTAAGTTAAAGGCGATCAATCTGGGTTGAAGAAGGAAATCGAGCTGCTGCACATAATCTTGGCATAAATGAATCGATGGTGAGACGGTGGAGACGCCAGCGTGAAGAACTGAGTCAATGCAAAAAGACGACAAAAGCTTTCAGAGGTAATCATAGCAGATGGCCCGAACTTGAAAACCTTCTTGAAGACTGGGTTAACACACAGAGAGCAGGCGGCCGCGGTGTTTCCACCGTGCAGATCAGACTGAAGGCTAAAGCAATCGCCACCAAAATGAAAATCGATGATTTTAGAGGTGGGCCCTCGTGGTGTTTTAGATTTATGAGACGAAAAGGCCTGTCCGTCAGGGTACGCACGACTCTGTGTCAGCAGCTCCCTCCCGACCACGAGGAAAAACTTGCTAACTTCCGCACATTCACTCAAACAAAGATAGCGGAGAATTCCATCGGGCCAGATGATATCATAAATATGGATGAAGTACCTTTGACGTTTGACCTGCCTCTCACTCGGACTGTTAATAAAAAAGGTGACTCGTCCATCACACCGAAAACAAGTGGCCATGAGAGAATGCATTTTACTTGTGTTCTGAGCTGCACAGCATCCGGACTAAAGCTTCCACCGATGGTGATTTTTAAGCAGCTGACAATGCCAAAGGAAAAATTCCCAAAAGAAATCATGGTGAAAGTCAATAAGGTTGGATGATGGAGAGTCTAATGAAGGATTGGCTGAGAGAGTGCTACGCCAAGCGACCAGGGGGATTTTTTCACAGAAAAAAACGGCGCTGCGCGTTGAGTGGGAGGCTTGGATGACGAGCGGTGAGAAATCCTTTACCAAAACAGGACGCATGCGAAGAGCATCTTTAACTCAAGTCTGCCAGTGGATCCTAAATGCGTGGAACCGTGTCACAACATCCACCAGCACCAACGGGTTTCGAAAGGCTGGACTGCTGCGTGATGAAGAGGACCGCGTGCGCTCAAGTGAGAGCGACAATGAAGAGACTGAAGTGAGTGACGAGATCCTGAGGTTGTTCAATTCGGACACTGAAGAAGAGGACTTTGATGGTTTTAGTGCGCAGGAGGAAGATGAAGAAGGCGATCAATAACTTTTCCTGGTAGGCTGCAGTATATATATTTTTTTACCAGTCGTTAGGAGATATTGGAATGTTGTTCGTGCACTGTTCAGTAAAAAAGTATACGCAACGTAATTTGTGTGTTACCGATACATATGTATACTTAAAAGTAGCTGTGTTACAGGCACTGTTCGATAAAAAGCATTTGCAATATGTATTTGTTTATGTTACCATACAGATTTAATTAAAAGTTAAAAAATCCTCACGTGTAATATCTTTCTGTGTAAATATCTCATATTACAACGTGGGACACCTGCGGCTTAAAATCCGGTGCGGCCTGTACAAGTACAAAATTGATTTTCTTTCTAAAATTAGAGCGTGCGGCTTTTAATCAGGTGCACTCTGTAGTCCGGAATCTACGGTATTTCATTTTCTAAATTTCAAATATCTTGAAGTAGGATTTGAGCTAATCTATCAAATATTGCGCATCATGTGAAATCAAAAGAAAAATTCTAAGACCTGTCAACAATTAAAAACCAAAATTGTGAGGCTGAAAAATTATTCATCCCCTTTATAATCATTAATCTAACTTCGTCAGGTGCAATATTCAGTATTACCATACCAACTTACTCAATTTGTTAATGCAGAAAATTGGAAGATCACCTGTTTTCAATGAATTCATAATAAATACCTCCTCTCTCTCTGCAAGGTCCAACAGTACAGTGTATTTTCAACAGACCAAACCAAAACAAAGACGAAACTGCATTCAAGTCAGGGAAGTGATAATAGAAAAGCACAGATCTGAGGAAGGGTACAAGACTAACATGAAAAAGTGGAAAAGATATGAAACCTCAGCTATACTGCCGAGATCAGGCTACCCCTCTAAATTTAGTCACTACAGAAGAAAAACACTCATAGTAGAGGCTACTGTGACGCCAACAATCATTCTGACTGATCTGCAGAAGTTAGTGGTTGAAACTGGAGAAGTTCAAGGTGTCACAATCTCCGAAGGCCGAGCAGAAAAAGGATATTTATGTAAGAGTGGCAAGGAAGAAAACACTAGATAAAAAACTATCCTTGCCTGTAAAGACTTTGCAAAGTGTCACTTAAAAGATATTATAAACATGCTAAAGAATGTTTTGTTGTCGGATGAGACTAAAATACAACTTCTGGCCTCAACACTAAGCAGTACCTGTGGCACAAACCTAATACTGCGTATCAGCCAGGCAATACCATCCTTATTGCAAAGTATGGTGGAGGTAGCATCATGCTTTGGGATGCTTTTCAGCACCAGGGACTAGAAATCTGGTCAGGACTGATGGGAAGATGAATGCTACTAAATGTAGAGAGATCCTGGATAAAAGCCCACCAGTCTCTGACAGAGAGCTTAAACAAGGGAAGAAGTTTGTCCTAGAGCAGGACAATAACCCAAAGCACACTGCCAGAGCAGCCATGGAATGGCTTCAAATGAAGAAATTTGATGCCCAAGTGGCCCAGAGTCCTAAACTTAACCCGATCGAACATCTCTGGCAAGATTTCACGATTGGGGTCCACCACCACTCCCCAACTAAAAGACTACTGGCTGTAATAGCTGCAAAAGGTGGTTTAACTAAGTACTGAGCAAAAGGGGATGAAGGGATGAATATTTTTGAACTGCTGACATTTCAGTTCTTGATTTTTTGTTTTTAATGCCTTGCAATTTCCAGTTTTTTAAAGCTCTACTGTGACGGGGGACGGGGGAATAGAAGGAGCATGTGATTCACAAATAATATTCTCAATTCAAAATCCCTGTAATATTCACATGAACAAAGGGTTGAAGGCTGAATACTTTTTACAAGGCACTATAATACTGGTAACATAACTTGTACAGTCTTTAATAGTGAGCCTGCAATTTATGGAATAAGTTCAGAGATGAGATGAGTGAAGTTATCTACGTTGATCCAGAAGCATGATGACTGAAGGAAAATAACAATGGTGGGGGACCCAAAGACCCTGCATCATCCTTCCCGATGGAAGCAGCAGTATGGCCGGGATGGTGGCGATTCATGATGATGGATGCTGCTTTCTTATGGTGGTGCTCCTTGTAAATGTGCACAATGGAGGGGAGGGCTTTGTCTCTAAACTTTTTCCATGCATGGAGTTTCCATACTAGGCGACTTGGGTTATTCATAGGGGATATTCTTTTATATATTTTTCTCTCCCCCCTCCTCTCCCTCTGCCTAATCATGGGACAATTTACAACAGCCAATTAACCTACCAAACAGTACGTCTTTGGACGATGGGAGGAAACTGGAACACCTGGAGGAAACTCAAGCAGTCACTGGGAGAACTTACAAACTCCTTTCAAGCCAGTAATCTTAAAAATCAGTACTCATTAGATATACTATGCTCCAGGTACTAATATCTATTGCTTAACTAAGTTGCAGAGATCTTGGATACAGATGGGGATCTATTTAATCAGGAGACAACAGATAGCTACTCATGGTACAGACATCCATCCTGAATTACTCAAATTGTTAAAAACCTGAGGGATCAAGTCACCTTGTTTTAATAATACTCATTGCTTGAGATTATTTGCACTACATAGTGGCTGCCCATATAAATTTAGCCATTCATTTGGTTACTGTGATCTTCAGTTAAGAAAAATGTGAAATTACTTGGCACCATTTGTCATGGAACATCTTCAATAAATATGGAATGCTACCAAATTTGTACCAAGTGGCATTACAGCAAGGTTACAGACACTTACAACTGCTTTCAACCATATTTTTGTTAAAGGTTAACAAAAGTAAGATGATTCTATCCATTGAAAATCTCTTGCAGTTGGCATATTTATTCTTTTAGCCTTCAATATTTTTAGCCATACAGAATTATGCAGATAGCAGGGAACTTTTCCCAATTGAGGGGCGACTATAACCAGAGAGCATTATCTTAAGGTGATGGGTGATCTCAGGAAAAATAAATTGAAATGAGGTTGGCTGCAACCTGGAATGTATTGATTGCATGAATGATAGAGGCAACTACTCTCACCAGGTTTAAGTAGTATTTGGATGAGAGCTTGAATCACTAAGAAACAGATGGATACAGATTAAGTGCTAGTAAATAGATGATGATTTCATGTATGGTGGAAAAATGGGGGAATGAAAGGCCTATTTCTGGAATCTATTACCTGATAAACTTTGAAAAATGAGATTACAAAGCAGCGCACTATACTAAAATATTCAAGTACAATAGTTGTCTCAGAAGACAAAAGAGAATGCTGATGCTTGAGCTAACAGCACTTGCCTTAAACCATATCTTAAGACAGTCTGTTAGAAAGTTATCAAAAGAATGATATCTTCACCACTTTGATTCCAAGACAATTCGTGATATATCTATTCATTGGAAATCTCGTGCATTTGATCTCTATGTTACTAATTTAAAATTCTGCAGAGCCAAAGGTGAAAGTTAACATTTCGGGTCAAGACATCTGGACTTAGGAGTTGTCATGACACATACCTAGATAAATGCAGGTAAAAATGAACTTTCAGTCATAGACAGACATAAAAGAATGAAACATTTTTAAATGCAGGGAGACATTTAGTATAAGGAAATCACATGAAACATGGAAGCGCTCTTTTATGAATTTTAAGCTTGGTTAAAGTTATGAACGCTAGACGCCAAGGGGAGATTTGATAAGGGTCTTATAAGTTTATGAGAAGCAAAGAGAATAGACAGAGAGTATGTGTTTTCCAGTGTTAAAATGTCTAATACCAGAGGGTATGCATTGAAGGGAAGGGGGAAAGTTCAAAGGGGATGTGAGGTAAGTTTTTTTTAAAACTCAGAATCATGGACTGAGCTGCCTGTAATGGTGGTAGAGGCACATACATCAGTGACTTTTAACAGACGCCTGGACAGGCACATGAATGCAAAGAAGATGGAAGGATATGGACATGGTGTAGGTAGGAGTGATTAGTGTTTGGGTGTTTTTGATTTGCTTTTTAGCTGGTTTGGCACAACATTGTGGGCCAAATGACTTGTGCCTATGCTGTACTATTCAAGTTCTATGTTCTAAAGAAAGCTAATGCATTATGATGACATAATCAAGCAGTGCCACACATCTATGACAAACAAGGTCCACTTGGGCTTACAGTGCGGGAGACAAGATACAGGCACTAACATCTGCCCTGTACCACACCTGATGCAACAGCTGTCAACTGATAAAGAAACACTGGAATTATAACATTCTTTCCCAGCCATGTTATATTCTTCCTGTCACTTCGAGTACCACAGTGCATAAAAGCCAAGTCATATTTGCCACACAAGCCTATATTACCTGCGAACTTCCATGTGAGACATTTGAGGAATGTTGTCGCTGCATCTGTGCTAACTGCTGCCTTTGCATCTGAACAAGTTGTTGTTGATGGGTGTGGTACTGCTCTTCCGTTATGCCACCTGTTAAGTAAATATCTTAATATCATGGTCTAATAATATTAGATGAAATCTAAAATAACCTTTAATATATTTTGTAAAGCTAGCCAATGACTGAGAAGAAAAAAATTCAGGAAATTCAGAAAAAAACATTAACCTACATGGTGGACCTGAGGTAATTTTTACTTCTTTTATTCCTCCCTTGCTGGTTGACCATTCTGTACCTCTGAAGTGAATTATATGCATTCCTGATTGCATTTATATCACAAAACATAAGGATTACAGTCAATAGAGAGAAAAAAAAAATCACACACTTTCAAATTTGAGCATTACAACTAATTGGATGCCATTATTAAGCTAAACTAATAAATCATAAAACAGTTACAATAATACCCAAATCTCAAAGCAACTCCACTATAACAAGAACCTCACAAGCTACTTCATCGTAGAAACACCATTAAATAGAAACAAAAATGCAGCAAGTCATATAGTGAGTTATTTGGAATGGTTAATTAAAGGATCAGCAAACACAGCAATAATAAATGAAAATGAACTACTTGCTTACCAGATATCCTATTCCTGCTGGTGATCATGCTACTTGATGATAAAATAGAAGACATTGGAATTCTCCTTTTATTCACATTCGGTCCTAACGTTTTGGAAGTACAGCGATTATCACTGTCCTGAAGCTGGGTTAATCGAGGCTGGAAGTGCCGTAATCGGCAAGCTTTAATATTGCTTAGTATTTCACTAAGTGACAGTCTATTTGTAAAGTCCTTATTGGAAGAAATGGTCCATGAGTCGTCAGATGTAAAAGCAGCTGGGGAGCATGGAGATGACAGCATTTCTGGGTCAATTTGCCGTAAAATGTGATCATGATCTGTGGATAAGCGATCTAGCAAAAACCTTAAAGGAAAAGACAGCTGGTTTACATTTCCATTGTTGATATAATCACAACATGGGCAAAGAACAATACTAAATTGGTTGCATTTTATTTTCACAGGCTTGAACTTAGCACTCCTGATGAATTCTGACTTTCTTTAGACTTTTCATAGACCGAGTTCTACTGCATTTTGTAACAGAAACTTTAAAAATTTTATTTCATGAACAGAACCTTTGAAAATATGTTTTTTCAAAATTACTCCCCTAAGCATAACATAGCACCACTGTCACCTTAAAATAAGTCAGCATTACTTTTATCATAATATAAACTGGAACATAGAAGGCCAAGAGGAAAACTTAATTGAACTGCATATTATGACGGAGCAGGACAGAACAAAATGAGAGACTGAAAAACAAGGGGCACAGATTTATTGTAACTGGAAGGATCAGAGAGAAAATAAAAAATATTTTTACCCAGAAGATCAAAAGTAAATAGGATTAGAATAGCAAGTAATTGATGACGAGCAGACATGAGCCTGTTTCTGTGCTTTATGATTATGATGACAAGGGTGATATGAGACAGAAACCAGCAACATATTTAAAAGATGTCTAAATCTGTACTTGAAAAGTCATGATCAAGTGTTAGGTGGGATTATGTAAAAGTACACTTTTATACCTGGCATGAACACATTGAGCTGAATGGCCTCTTCTTACATTGCAAATTGTCAATGAATATAACATGTAACTAAATTTTAAGCAGTACTAACTACGCAATTTAGAATGTATCTCATTTTCTTCTTTTAATAATTACATTGATTTATATTTACACAAATGGGAAAACTCATGCACAGGACTATAATCATACGCAAATTGAAGAAGCAACAGTTTTACTATAGCAATTTCAGAGGTGTCATTCCAACCTACCACAAGCTGGCAAGCATGAAAATATTTTTTATGCACTGTAGTTTATATTTAACTGCTCTCCAATCTTAAGATCAGCCACAGTGACTGTCAGTCACAACCAATCTAACCTAACAAAATTTGTTTTAAAGCAAACGAGGAGCAGTCAAGTCCTAATGCATAGAACAGTCCACCTCTCTGCGCCACTTTGACAACAAAGCAGGCAGAGGTAAGAGTCCAGAATTAAGGCTAAAATTTTAAGAGGGTGCAAAAACATTGAAGAAGCTGATGGACTGAGAGCCAATTAGGGCAGCAAACACAAGCTGGGTAAATAATAAATTCATATGCTAGAAAATGGGGATTTTTTTGGATGAATTTAGTAATTAATTGAAAGCAAATGATGGGAGAATGGGCATTAAGGCAATGAAATGACCAAAGGCAACTAAACCACGGATAAGATAGTCAGCAAAAAATGGGATCAAGTTAAGAGTAGGGATGGATGATGTTTGTTATCACATAGGTGGTTCTGCTCAGGGTTAAATGGGACACAGAAGCCACAACTTTACTTAATGGAATTCTACACTGTAGCCCACTATGCTATATCTGTCTCAAAAGTGCTGATCGCAGAAGAAAAGCAAATAACTTTTTAAAAATCATAGCAAAAATAGCTTCAGTTTTTAGCACTGCTCAGTATAATTTTCAAAAGGCAGGAAGGTACAAAGCAAAGCAGGGCACTGGGCTACCAAATCTGCTTCTACACGTCTAAAATTACATAGAAACATAGAAAATAGGTGCAGGAGTAGGCCATTCGGCCCTTTGAGCCTGCACCGCCATTCAGTATGATCATGGCTGATCATCCAACTCAGAACCCTATACCTGCTTTCTCTCCATACCCCCAATCCCTTTAGCCACAAGGGCCAGATCTAACTTCCTCTTAAATATAGCCAATGAACCGGCCTCAACTGTTTCCTGTGGCAGAGAATTCCACAGATTCACCACTCTCTGTGTGAAGAAGTTTTTCCTCATCTTGGTCCTAAAAAGGCTTCCCCTTTATCCTTAAACTGTGACCCCTCGTTCTGGACTTCCCCAACATCGGAAACAATCTACCTGCATTTAGCCTGTCCAATCCCTTTAGAATTTTATACGTTTCAATAAGATCCCCCCTCAATCTTCTAAATTCCAGTGAGTATAAGCCTAGTTGATGCAGTCTTTCTTCATATGAAAGTCCTGCCATCCCAGGAATCAATCTGGTGAACCTTCTCTGTACTCCCTCTATGGCAAGAATGTCTTTCCTCAGATTAGGGGACCAAAACTGCACACAATATTCTAGGTGCGGTCTCACCAAGGCCTTGTACAACTGCAGTACAACCTCCCTGCTCCTGTACTCAAATCCTTTTGCTATGAATGCCAACATACCATTTGCCTTTTTCACTGCCTGCTGTACCTGCATGCCCACCTTCAATGACTGGTGTACAATGACACCAAGGTCTCGTTGCATCTCCCCTTTTCCTAATCGGCCACCATTCAGATAATAATCCTGTTTCCCTGTTCTTGCAACCAAAGTGGATAACCTCACATTTATCCACATTAAATTGCATCTGCCATGAATTTGCCCACTCACCTAACCTATCCAAGTCACCCTACATCCTCTTAGCATCCTCCTCACAGCTAACACCCCCGCCCAGCTTCGTGTCATCCACAAACTTGGAGATGCTGCATTTAATTCCCTCGTCTAGATCATTAATATATATTGTAAACAACTGGGGTATATAAACAGCAATACAACAAATATTCAGGTCAAGTATTTCCACCATTTTCTGTAATCCTCCATTTCCTCAGATATAGTGCTTTTATTATTGCTGAATTAAATATTGTGATATTTCATCAAAAGTTCTACATTAAAGTTTAAATAAAACTATTGCCATTCTGAGATCTCATAATAAATGGTCAACATTATACAAATGAAGTTTCTTTTGTTGAACTATATTACAAAGATACTAAATGAATAATTCTCTGGCACAATTAAACACTTCGTTGTTGTCCAAAAAGGTGTTTGCTTACCTTCCCCCACGGCCTATGCGCCTCCGTGCTAAACCTATGCACCTTCTTGGAACGGTGAGTGTTGTCAAGCAGTATCTATAACGCGACTCACTTAACCCAGCTGATTCTGCAGTCTGACATGGACTGGAACTCATCTGATCCAAATGAGGCTATAATAGGCCAAAAGTTATGTAAAAAGTAGGAAATCTGTAAATATTCACTATTTTACCTTATTCCCACGTTTAGCATCCTTGAGGTCGAGTCACCATTGTGATGGAGAGGTTGCAAAGGAGATTCACTAGGTTGGTATAATTGAAATGCTATGTTAGCACTTCAGTTATACTGGAATGGCCAGTCTGTGTTCTTGGAGTAGAGTTAGTTAAAAGGGGATAATACAGATAAATAAACTTATGAGGGGTACAAATATGGCAGACTGCAAGAAGTATTTCCCCATACAGACAGGAGATTCTGTGGTCATGGCAGAGACTCCCAGATGGTTTGCTGCCTCCTGGGTGCCAGGGTCAGGGATGTCTCTGATCGTATGCACAGCATTCTGAAGTGGGAAGGTGATCAGCCAGCTGTCATGGTACACATCGGTACCAATGACATAGGTAGGAAGAGTCAGAGTTTCAGATTTCTAGATCATTGGGACCTTTTCTGGGGCAGGTGGGACCTGTACAAGACAGATGGGTTACACCTGAACTACAAGGGGACCAGTATACTTGCAGGGAGGTTTGCTAGTGTTATTGGGGAGGGTTTAAACTAGACTTGCAGGGGGATGGGAACCAGAGTGCCAGAATAGATAGTGGAACGTGGGTAAAAATAAATGATGTTAGTAGTTCATGCAAAATCACAAATAGTAAGGTTGGGTGTAGTGGTAATAATCTTCTGAGGTGTGTATATTTCAATGCGAGGAGTATTGTGGGAAAGGCAGACAAGCTGAGGGCCTGGATTGACACAGAATTATGACATCATAGCCATTACTGAAACTTGGCTACAGGAGGGGCAGGACTGGCAGCTCAATGTTCCAGGGTTCCAATGTTTCAGACATGATAGAGGCAGAGGGATGAAAGGTGGGGGAGGGGTGGCTTTGCTAATCAGGGAAAATATTACAGCAATGCTTCAGCAGGACAGATTAGAGGGCTTGTCGACTGAGGCCATATGGGTGGAGCTGAGAAACAGGAAAGGTCTGACCACATTAATGGGGTTGTATTCTAGACCACCCAATCAATAGTCAGCGAGAATTGGAGGAGCAAATCTGCAGAGAGATGGCAGACAACTGCAAGAGACAGAAAGTTGTGATTGTAGGGGATTTTAATTTTCCATACATTGATTGGGACTTCCATACTGTTAAAAGTCTAGATGGGTTTGAGTTTGTGAAATGTGTTCAGGAAAGTTTTCTAAATCAATATACAAATGTACCAACTAGGGAGGATACAATATTAGATCTCCTATTAGGAAATGAGTTAGGGCAGGTGACATAAGTGTGTATATGGGAACACTTTGGTTCCAGTGATCATAACGTCGTTAGTTTCAACTTGATCATGGATAAAGATAGATCTGGTCCTCAGGTTGAAGTTCTAAACTGGAAAAAGGCCAAATTTGAAGAAATGAGAAAGGATCTAAAAAGCGTAGATTGGGACAGGTTGTTCTCTGACAAGAATGTGATTGGTAAGTGGGAGGCCTTCAAAGCAGAAATTTTGAGAGTGCAGTGTTTGTATGTTCCTGTCAGGGTTAAAGGCAAAATGAATAAGAATAAGGAACCTTGATTCTCGAGGGATATTGGAACTCTGATAAAGAAGAAGAGAGAGATGTATAACATGTATAGGCAACAGGGAGGAAATAAGATGCTTGAGGAGTATAAAAAAAGAGTAAGTAAATACTTAGGAAAGAAATCATGAGGGCTAAAAGAAGGCATGAGGTTGCTTTGGCAGACAGGGTGAAGGATAATCCTAAGAGCTTCTACAGGTATGTTAAGAGCAAAAGGATAGTAAGCGATAAAATTGGTCCTCTTGAAGATCAGAGTGGTCAGCTACGTATGGAACCAGAAGAAATGGGAGAGATATTAAATGGGTTTTTTGCATCTTTATTTACTAAGGAAACTGGAATAGAGTCTATGGAAACAAAGCAAACAAGTAGGGAGGTCATGGAACTTATACAGATTGAAGAGGAGGAGGTGCTTGCTGTCTTAAGGCTGTCTCTGTCTTAAATCAGAGTAGATAAATCCCCAGGAACTTACAGGGTATTCCCTCGGACCTTGAAGGAGACTAGTGTTGAAATTGCAGGTGCCCCTGGCAGAAATATTTAAAATGTCAATATCCATGGGTCAGGTGCCGGAGGATCGGAGGATAGCTCATGTAGTTCCATTGTTTAAAAAAGGCTCAAAAAGTAAGCCGGGAAATTATAGGCCAGTAAGCTTGACATCAGTAGAAGGTAAATTATTGGAAGGAATACTAAGAGATAGGATCTACAAGTATTTGGATAGACAGGGACTTATTAGAAAAAGTCAGCATGGCTTTGTGTGTGGTAGGTCACGTTTAACCAATCTATTTTCAAGGAAAGTTACCAAGAAAGTGGATGAAGGGAAGGCAGTGGATGTTGTATACAGACTTCAGTAAGGCCTTTGACAAGGTCCCGCATGGGAGGTTAGTTAGGAAGATTCAGTTGCTAGGTATACATGGAGAGGTAGTAAATTGGATTAGACATTGGCTCAATGGAAGAAGCCAGAGAGTGGTAGTGGAGGATTGCTACTCTGAGTGGAGGCCTGTGACGAGTGGCGTGCCACAGGGATCAGTGCTGGGTCCATTGTTATTTGTCATCTGTATCAATGATCTGGATGATAATGTGGCAAATTGGATCAGCAAATTTGCTGATGATATAAAGATTGTAGGTGTACTGGATAGTGAGGAAGGTTTCCAAAGCTTGCAAAGGGATTTGGATCAGTTGGAGGAATGGGCAGAAAAATGGCAGATGGAGTTTAATGCGGACAAGTGTGAGGTATTGCACCTTGGAAGGTCAAACCAAGGTAGAACATACAAGGTAAAAGGTAGGACACTGAGGAGTGCAGTAGAACAGAGGGATCTGGGAGTACAGATACATAATTCCCTAAAAGTGGCGTCACAAGTAGATAGGGTTATAAAGAGAGCTTTTGGTACATTGGCCTTTATAAAGTACGGAGTATGAGTTGGAATGTAATGGTGAGATTGTATAAGACATTGGTGAGACCGAATTTGGAGTATTGTGTGCAGTTTTGGTCACCTAATTACAGGAAGGATATTAATAAGGTTGAAAGAGTGCAGAGAAGGAAGTGCAGAACAAGGATGTTGCCGAGACTTGAGAAACTGAGTTACAGAGAAAGGTTGAATAGGTTAGGACTTTATTCCCTGGCGCATAGGAGAATGAGGGGTGATTTGATAGAAGTGTATAAAATTATGATGGGTATAGATAGAGTGAATGCAAGCAGGCTTTTTCCACTGAGGCCAGGAGAAAAAAAAAAGATCATGGGTTAAGGGTGAAGGGGGAAAGTTTAAAGGGAACATTGGGGGGGCTTCTTCACACAGGGAGTGGTGGGAGTGTGGAATGAGCTGCCAGATATGGATGAGAGGGGTTTGGAGGGATATGGCCCAGGTGCAGGTCAGTGGGACTAGGCAGAAAAATGGCTCGGCACAGCCAAGAAGGGCCAAAAGACCTGTTTCTGTGCTGTAATGTTCTATGGTTCTATATCATATATGCCTATGAAGTGTATTCAAACCCCCCCCCCCCCATAGAGAAGTTTTTATGTTTCATTATTTTACAATAGTGAATCACAGTGGATTTAATTTGGCTTTTTTGGACATTGATCAACAGAAAAATAATTTTTTGCACCAAAAGTGAAACAAATCTCTACAAAAGTGATCTAAATTAATTACAAGTATAAAACATAAAATAATTGATTGCGTAAGTATATACACACCCTTCAAGTCAGTATTTAGTAGATACACCTTTGACAGCCATTACAGCCTTGAGTCTATGTGGATAGGTCTCTTAACAGTTTTGTACATCTGGACACTGCAACTTTTCCCCATTGCCCTTTACAAAATTGCTCAAGCTCTGTCAGACTGCATAGGGATCATGAGTGAAAAGCTCTTTTTAAGTCCAGCCACAAATTCTCAATTGATTTGAGGACTGGACTCCAACTTGGCCACTCCAGGACATTAACTTTGTTGTTTTTAAGCCACTCCTTTGTAGCTTTGGTTTTATGCTTGGGGTCATGACTTGCTGGAAAACAATTTTTTTCCCAAGTGGCAGGTCTCTTGCAGGCTACATCAGGTTTTCTTCCTCCAGTATTTTGCTGCATTCATTTTACCCTCTCCCTTCACAAGCCTTCCAGGGCTTGCTGCAGTGAAGCATCCCCACGACAATGTGCAGCCACTACCATGCTTCATGGTAAGGATGGTGTGTTTTGATTATGCACAGTGTTTGGCTTACACCAAATCTAGTGTTTAGTCTAATGGCCAAAAAGCTCAAATTTGGTTTCATCAGACCACAGAACCTCATCAAACCTTCTTTGAGCTTACTTCAGTCTCCCACGTCTTCTGGCAAACTCGAGTCAGATTTCATGTGAGTTTTTTTTTCCCCAAACAGTGACTTTCTCTTTGCCATTCTCCCATAAATCTACAACTGGTGATGCTTCCGGGCAATAGCTGTTGTTTGCGCAGTCTCTTCTATCTTAGCCACTGATGCTTGTAACTCCTCCAGAGTTGTCATAGGATTCTTGGTGGTCTCCCTCACTAGTCCCCTTCTTGCATGGTAAATCGGTTTTAGAGGACAGCCTGCTCTCGGCAGATTTACAGCTGTGCCATATTCTTTCCAGTTCTTGATGATTAACTTAACTGTGCTCCAAGGGATATTCAGTGACTTGGAAATGTTCTTGTATTTAACCCGACTTGTGCTTTTCAATAACCTTTTCGTGGAGTTGATTGAAGTGTTCTTTTGTCTTCATGGCGTAGTTTTTGACTCACCAGCAGTTGGACCTTCCAGATACAAGTGTATTTTTACTGCAATCAATTGAAACAGCTTCACTGCAAACAGATTATCTCTATCTGACTAATTATGTGACTTCTAAAGCCAACTGACTGCACCAGTGTGATTTGGTGTGTCACATTAAAGGGGAAGGATGAATACTAATGCAATCAATTATTTAGTGTCATATTTGTAATTAATTTAGATCATTTTGTAGAGATCTGTTTCCACTTTGACAGTGAAGTCCTTCTGTTGATCAGCATCAGAAAAACCCAAATTAAATCCACTGTGACTCAATGTTGTAAAACATTGAAACATGAAAACTTCTTTGGGGGGGGGGGGGGAGAGAGAGAGGTGTTGAACACATTTTATAAGCACTGAAAGATATAGATTAAGGGTAAGAGGCAAGCTATTTAGAGGGGATCTGAGGAATACTTTTACAAGCCAGAGAGTGACAAGTACCTGGAATGCACTACATCAGAAAGTAGTGAAAAGAACTGCTGACAGCATCAAAGAAGTGTTAAAACAAGGTGGCTATGGGCCAAACGCTGTAAGTTGGGATTCATACTACATGCCCAGCAGCACAGACATGGAGGGCTGAATGGCCTGCTTCCATGCAGTCTGAATTTATACATGTACCAATGCTTTCAATAATACAGGCTCAAGTACTTTCCACATTCATCAGAGTAATTGAATCTAGGAGAATGCCAAGCAACAATCTGGAAAACCTCAGTTATTTCAAAGTTTGAGAAAATATGGGTGTCAATTTGGCTCTACCAAGTTCCTCAAGCATTGCTAATGTTAAAAGGTCATTCTTTTTCCAGCAGCCTTTGGCATTTTAGTTTATAAATAAAAGCAGGCAGAAAAACAATACTTCTGTCTGAAGCTCTCTTCTTTCATTCAAAAACACAGAACTCAAATTGGTAAAAGTTCCCTGAAACAGCTATTTCTTCAGCCCCAATTCTGTATTTTTGTTAATTTTACAATTATGCTTACCGCCAACCCTCTAAAAGAATCAAATTTGAAAACAAGAATACAGCAGCTCTACTGAGATTTAATTTCTTTCATATTTTAAAAATCAATGAGAATATGTTTTAAAACAATTTCTATATAAACTTAAGTGACATTTCAAATTCTTTTCTCCTTCAACCCATTGTTGAAGAAAAAATGCATTTAACACATAAATGTAAGGTAAACTAAGATGGAGCCAGAGACAAACTATTCCTGCGTGCAACCTCATGCACTTCGCTAAAAGAGACTTGGGAAACAGAACCATCATGATTAGTCAAACACAAGGTCCAAATCAGCAGTACACCTGACTGGTGAACTTGTTTAAAAGCAGAGCAGTAATCTGCATGCACTATTCATTCAACACCTCAGTTTTATGACATGGAAGACTCATTCACTCATGAGGAAATATATATACAAAATTCCCCAAAATAAACCTAATTTAGCAAAGTGATTTAGAGATTTTGTTTCACATACTTACAAAATTGAAATAACTGAGACAACAGATTAAAATACACAACTTTTGAAAGCTTTGCTTTAAACTCGGAAGTTGCGTATGAGACAATTACTTACAGCATAGTACTGGCAACCAGCTTTCCTCTTGAAAGCAAAAAGCCCATCAGGGTCACTGTCTTCCTCAGTCTCTGACACTGGAGAAGGAACCTGTCAAAAACAAAATATGTCAATATTTAAGTTAACATCATTATGTGTGTAGAAATTAATTTTGTTAATAGTTTCAACTTGCAAATTTCCTTCTCTGAAATGAAAGTGCTGCAATTGACAGCTTCAAGACATAGCATATTCCCTTATAATCATGGCACAATCAGACATTGGAACAGAATTTGGCCATTTGGCCCATTGAATCTGCTTTGCTAATTGATCAGGGCAGAACAGAAATTCATAATCTTATTATTGTGGTTTTTAAGTTACTGGAAAGGAAAACACGTGTGTGTCAGCTGCGGGGTGAGAAGCAGACATCTGAACACACTGTATGCTGTTCTGGTCACTACATTAAAGAACATGGTTGTATGGAATTCATGTGACAGGATTGAAACTCGGCTATGAATAAACGCAGAATGCACAACACAGAACCAAGTCCTTCAATTTATGTTATCTGTATTGACTATGATGCCAATCAAAACTAATCCCATCTTTCTGCATGGGGTCAGTATCCCTCCGTTACCTGCCTGTTTATATACCCATTTAAACCACTTTACCTGATGCTTAATATTGTAAAAAACATCAATTCTAAAAATTATAGATACAAGTGAAGTTAACATTATCCCACTCCTGATTTAAAACAGGCTGTGAAGCTCAGGAGAACATCATCTCAATCCTATTTCGAGCTGTTACTTGTTTACTAAAGATTTTCTGTACCTGGGTGTAAGACTCTTCATCAGAACTGAGAAAGTCATACTGCTTAATATCCCTCTTTACGGGTGGCTGTGATTCTGTGCTAGGCTGATGGTGTAGAACAATACACTCTGAAGTTTTATGTTTCTTCTTCACATATTTCTTCTTTACACGAACAGCATCAGTAACTTCCTCTTTAAGTGTCATCAGATGTGGTGCCTGCTGCTTTAAAGGAAACATGGTAAAACTAAATTAAGCAAGTTATTTCCATGTACTGTAAACATGTTAAATGTAAACTACAGCAGTGTTTATTAAAATACTGCGTTCATGTTATCTTTAACCACAGAAATATTATGATGGAAGATTTCATATCAACAGTCCAGAATCAATATTATTTCTTTATTCTTTTACACAATAAGTCATAAAGCCCTTTTGCCCAAGCCGATCAAGTGTTTTCAAAGATTGAAATACTGAAAACGTTAGATAAACCAATTTTGGCAAGGATATTATACAAGTAATCTGGTACTGTCTTAAGGACACAAAAGGAGAACTTCTTAAAAATGTTTTTGCGAGAATAAGTCAGAAAACTTTGAAAACTGGAAACATTATAGTTGGTGCACTTATAAAGCAACTTACGCTTAGTTAACGGTGTGAGCAATTCAGGTGAAACAATTTGCAGCAAGAAAAATATTTCATCAAGAGCTGAACTCAGAATACAACTGTGAATATTCAAATTGATAGCTACAAAAGTTTAAAGGTAGGCACAGCATTTCATTACATAGTGCGTGCGGCAAAAAAAAGTGATGACACTGAAGCCATGGCAAAGTTCATTGATGAATTTTCAGCTAGTGGTAACGGAAAATTAATCTCCAAAATACCACTGATAAAGTCTAGTATTAGCATTGCAAGTCACAAAAATCCTTTACACAAAGTGTTCAGGCAGCTCAAACAGGGATAAAGGATTCTCAGGATAGACTCAAATCTCGACTGCAACTGGACATACATGGACAAGCTATTGTAAGTCAGTAAAAATGTGCCCGAGAGCCTTTAAAAGAGCATCATTTTTTCTCCCATTACCAAACAAGAAAGTGTGGATAAAAATGAAATCATGCCTTGAATCATTTGAAAATTATTTTCAATTGGAAACTGTTGGCCTCAAGTTCAAATTCATTTATTGTCATTCAACTGTACACATGTATACTACCAAATGAAACAATGTTCCTCCGGTCCAAGGTGCAGAATACATATAACTCACACACAACACATACAAGTAATATTACCACAAATAAATTAACAAATGATAAGGTGCATACACAAGTTAAAAAGTAAACAGTATACTGCTACTTGCACTTCATATAGGATGAGAACTTTGTGGTGACAGGGAGTTCAGTCGTCTTATGACCTGAGGAAGAAGCTGCTTCTAATGCTATGGACCTAGTAGTAGGGAATCATAAGATTGCTGGATGAATGGGAGATATCACTGACAATGCTAATGCCCTGTGTACACCACTGATAATAACTATCTGGGAAGGATGGAAAGAGACCTCGATGACCCCCTCAGTAGACCATGTAATCCTTCGTAGGGACTTGCAGTCAGATGCCTTGCAATCCACAGTGCAGAATACTTTGCTTTTACTCAGCCAACTCTCTAAAGCAAATCTTTTAGTTTAAAGTAATGCTAGTAGGTTGCGCACTTCTGATTCAGCCCTTTGACCAGAGCATATTGCAGTTGCAGAAAAGCAAATACAGAGTTCATACATCATTTGTGTGTTGCAGTTAAAAATGAGAAGCCTGCTGTTTCATTCTTAAAGAAGTTAACCTAAAGAATGCCACCTATTCACTTGTATCAACTTGGGATAAAGCTGAACAAAGAACGTTGCTGGCACAAACTCTAACTAACCTTAATGCTTGAGGAAGGGAAAGACAACAATCCTAACCTCATTGGATTTAGAGCTTCTAGTAAAAAGAAAATTACTCAAGAATTGGTGGAGTATGCCAAAAGTATGAGTGACCCAAAGCGTCTTGAGGTGTGACAGAAGAAATTCTAGGAGCGGATGAATGTCAATGATGAAGTGGCAATTGCTTATTATCCTCTGATAGAGAGATTATGGAAATGGTTCAGCAAAGTGAGAAGCAAGAAGAAAATTAAGTAAACTGAAAGAATTTATATGGAAACTTGTATCTAGTTGACTGAAACCTTGATTACAGGACTGGAACAAATTGGTCCTCGTTACAAAACGAGATAATATCAGTTTTGTTGATTTTAACAAATTAAAGAGAAAATACAGTACATAAAGCAAGCTACTTTGGAACAGTAGGGAAGACTTCTTCTAGAGAAGACCACCTCTTCTAATGATGTACAGGTATCTGATAACCCTGACACAATGTGGGTTTGCTTTAACCATTGGGACAAAAAGAGGTTGATGTATGGCAGAATTAAAAGTAAATTTAGTTTTCTGTTTTAATCTTTTCAACAGCTTTAAAATCAAAGCTTTATTCTACCTTTTGGGTCAAAGCAGAGTTAATTGGAAAGTTTATGGTTTAGGTATACATTTACATAAAGGAGTTATATTTACACAGAAAATTTCTGTGGTCTGGCATCAGTCAGGTCCCAAAGGTACTGGAACTAAAGTATTAACCTACATTTCATTTTCTTTAGTATAGGTTGAAGACCAGCCCAACTCTGAAAAATATAGTAAGGCTGATTAAACACTGCTTCCAAACAATCTGCTTAATTTTAAGGTAATAACTGAACACATCATTGCTTCTATATAACATCTGTGACCTCACTAACTGGAAAATTACAAGTTGATTCCAAGTTAAAAAAATGTCCCAAATTTTGGATATAGATTTGATCAACAAAATATAAACAAAAATGTTCAATACAAATATTTCAGTAGCAATTAATGCAAACTCAAGTGTTGAATCCACAAGGAAATATTTGACAAGGTTTTGTTTTTACCTTAACAATTTTGTTTTCTGGTGCTTTGTAATGATTGCCATTGTGAAGAGATGCTGGAGTGTTGGAGGCTACCTTCTCTTGTTTCAGAGTCTTCAGCTCACTCATAACTTCTCCACCAAAGTCGCCCATGTGGTACCTATTTAAACAGGATAACTTCAGCATCTCCTACCATTTTAAGCTGCTTTTGTACAGTAATCAACCAGTAAATCAGAATTCAAATCAGACAGTGACTATGGCAACATTTATGTAAGCATAATAAATTCTCATGATCATACCTCTTTTCAACCACACCCAGAGTAAGATGAAGCAAATCCCTTTTGGTTTTTTCCCGCCTTTTAATCATTTCTAGGATGGTAACTGCCCGACTGAACTCTCTACGCAGCTTCAACATTTTCTCATATGAAGCTTCGTCATTTTTACGATTCTGAGAACAAATTAAAACCATTAGTTTTATACGAGCCATCACATTTTACCAGAAACAAAAGACAGACGTTTTCACTCATGTTTTTTTTCCATTCGATTATAATGCAATAATAAAAAAAATCCCAATGAAACGAAAGCTTACAAGTCACTTTGTATTTATTCTAGTTGCTTCTTAAATACTGTGACAGTACTTGCCTCTAGCACAGGGGTCGGCAACCCGCGGCTCTGGAGCCACATGCGCCTCTTTCATCTCTGTGCTGCGGCTCCCCGTGGTTTGTTAGTTTTTGAAATGTAATTCGAAATTTGAAGATTATGGCGATCTTGTACAATCTAAATAAAACATTGTGGCAACACCATTTCCTGGCACATCCGAACCAGCTCACAATTAGCCACCGTTCCGGCTAAGGGAGATAGCCTATAGGGGTTTGTGAGTACGTGTCTTTTGGAGCATCCGCGCCCACGGGGGGGGGGGGGGGGGGCGGGTTGAGGGAGGCTTTAAAGCAAGGCTGTTTAGTTCGAATAAAGTTATCTTTGACTGCAGTGTCGTTATCTTAGCAGTGCGTGTAGCACACCGCCACAACGTGTTTTTTATTGCTATTAATATACGTCACCACTGCCAATCCCTGACACCTGCCAGTGCGCGATTTATTTTAATTTTTCGATCGAAGGTCGGCTAATTATGGAGTAACCTTCAACCCAACGTCTTTTTTTCGGAGTTCAAAATGTTTTTGTTGCATGCAGAAATGTAATTTCCTTTTCTCTGCAGGAGTTCATCAATTTCATAAATGTAACACATTATAGTTTGTTTATGCATAGCATAAAGGCAAAAAAAACTGTTGTATGCAGTGTTATTTCATTTTAAATGTCAAACGGGTTTTGTGGCTCCCAGTGTTTTCTTTTCTGTGGGAAATGGGTCCATATGGCTCTTTCAGTGGTAATGGTTGCCGACCCCTGCTCTAGCACATTCTCAGGCAGCGCATTACAAATGCCAATCATTCTGTGTGAGGAAACAATTCCCCCCCCCCTCCAATGTTGCTTTAAACCTCCTAACCCTCACTTTATATCTAAGCACTCTTGTTTTATATACTCCAACTAAAGGAAAAGATTCTAATAATTTTGTATAACTCTTCAGCTGCCTTTTTTTTTTGTACCATCCTTCAGACTCCACTATTCCAGGGAAAAAAACAAATTATCCTTCCACCTGAAAAATTACAATCCAGGTAGCATTCTTGTGAATTGTCTCTGTGCCCTCTCAAATGCAATCACATCCTTCCAAAGATGTTATACATACTACACCAGCTGTGGCCTAACCAGTGCTTTGGCATACTCCAGTAAGACAATTACAAATGGATGCATAAAGGTAGCTAGGCAACAACATCATCTCCTTTCCATTTATGCAGGAACAGTCTTCACTTCCAAAGAAACCAGTAGTTTACGCTGCATGAATGAGCAACACAATATGCTCACCTTCCTGGTCTGCATCTTCTCCGTTCTCCTCCGAAAGGCAACGTATGGATCATTGTTAGTGGAACCATCTCTTTTCTCCTGTTTAACCCAAGGGATAAGAGAGGGTGCCCGACAGTTTTTGCGCTTCCTTGCCCAGTAATCATGGACTGCTTTTATTAGGTAGTCATCTTCCTTCAAAAGCAGTTTGGCCTCTTGAATAGATACAAGCTGAAAAATAAAGTAATAAAAATAATTTAATGAATCTACTAGCAGAAATTGATGAGATTACAGCTTATGATTTCTTTGCTTATCTATTGAAACAAATACAACTCTAGACTATGTCAATATTAATCTTAATATTGAGACACCACTTTACCATACCAATATATTTTAATTCCAACCACAAAGAATAGATTATCACAATACTCCCTCATTTTACAACTTCCACACCAGCCATCATCATGGCCTGCAAATGTACAGTTTAGATGTTTTTAAAATAAGATTCATACATTTTAGAAAATTTTTTAAATGAATCAAATTATTTTACTTAACTTGATCATTTCAACCATCTGATATTTGACACATGTAGGTTATTACTGGTCTCATTTTGCAACACAGATCAAGTTTGAAATTGGTAATAGCAAAGCCTCAGAATCAGGTTTAATATCACTGGCATATATTAAATGTTGTTCTGCAGCAGCAGTACATTGTAACACATAACAACAACCGTATATTACAAATATATTTTTAAAAAATCAAATTAAGTAGTGCAAATAGAGAATAGAGTGTGAAAATAAATACTGGGTTGTTCATAGGTTCATTAACCATTCAGAAATTTGATGGTGGAGGGGAAGAAGCTGCTCCTGAAACATTGAATGTGTGTCTTCAGGTTCCTGTATCTTCTCCTTGATGTTAACAATGAGAAGAGGGCATGTCCTTGCTGATGGAAGTCCTCAATGATGGATGCCACCTTTTTTCGGGGCACCACCTTTCAAAGAGGTCCTGGATGCCAGGGAGGCTAGTGCCCATGATGTAGCTTAGAGTTTACGACTTATTGCACCCTTTTCTGATCCTGTGCAGTGGCTGTCCATACCAGATGGAAATACCAGTTAGAATGCTCACCATGGTACATTTGTAGAAATTTGCTAGTGTCTTTCGTGACACACAAATTCTCCTCAAATTCCTAATGAAATATAGCCACTGTCATTGTTTCTTCGTAACTGCATCAATATGTCAGGTCCAGATCTTCAGAGCTGCTAACACCCAGGAAGGTGAAACTGCTCACCCTTTCCACTGCTGATCCCTTGATGAGGACTAGAGTGTGTTTCCTCAACTTCCCTTTCCTGAGGTCCACAATCAATTCCTTGGACTTACTGACGTCGAATACAAGGATGTTGCTGTGACACCATTCAACCAGCTGATCTGTCTCGCTCTTATATGCCTCCTTGTCACCATCTGAAATTCTGTCAACAACAGTTGTAATTGGCAAATTTATAGATTGTGTTTGAGCTGTGTATAGCCACAATTGCAGTTGTGGAGATAGTAGAGCAGTGGGCTAAACACACATCCTTGAGTTAAGTCAGTATTGATTGCCAGTGAGGATATGTTATTTCCAATTCACACAGACTGTGGACTCCTGGTGAGGAAGGCAAGGACCCAGTTACAGGAGATACAGAGGCCCAGGGTTTGGAACTTGATTGGAACAGAGGGTAGGACTATGTTGAATGCTGAGCTATGATGAATAAACAGCAACCTGACATAGGTATTACCATTGTCCCAATGATCCAAGGCCAAGTGGAGAGCCAGTGAGATTGTATCCACTGTAGACCTATTGTCTGAAAGCAAATTAAAGCAGATAAAAATCCTTTCTTAGTCAGGAGTTGATTCTAGCCACAACTAACCTCTCAAAACACTTCATCACAGTAGAAGTGAGTGTCACTGACAATAGTCATTCAAGCAACTCACCCTGCCCTTCCTAGACACCGGTATGATTTGCACCCTTATGAAGCAGGTGGGAATCTCTGTCTGCAGCAGTGAGTGACTGAAGTTACTCCTAAACATTCCTTCCAGTTGGTTGGCACAGGTTTTCAGAGCCCTTCCAGATATACCATCTGGGATGATACCTTGTGAGGACTCTTGAAAGATGTCCTGATGTGGGTCTCCGAGACAGATCATATGGTCACCAGATGCCACTGGGATTTACTAAACAGTAGTTTTATTCCCTTTTTCAAAGCATGCATATAAAGCATTGAGTTCATCTGGGAGTGAGGCATCTCAGCCATTCATGGTGTTCAGTTTCACTTTGGTAGAAAGTAATGTCCTGAAAATCCTGCCAGAGTTGACATGAACCAACTGTCTCTAATGTCAATTGGAATGGTTTCTTCCACTCCCACAACCATAGGCTGTACCTGGACTTCTTGTATAGTTCTGTATCACCAGTCTTGAACATCACTTCTAACCTTTAGCAGACTGAAAATCTCCTGGTTCATTCAAGGCTTTTGGTTTGGGTATGTCCAGTATGTTCCCGATGGCAGACACTCATCCACATGGGTCATGATGAAATCGGGACAACTGTGGAGTATTCATTCAGGCCCAAAAGGTGAATCTCTGAATATTGCCCAGTCCACTGACTAAAGCAATCTTGTAAGCTCTCCTCCACCTCCCCTGACCATACTCCAGTGGTCCTCACCACTGGTGCTGCAGTCTTTAGTCTCTGCCTCTACATTAAGAGAAGTAGAGCCTGGTGATCAGACTTTCCAATGTGTGGGTGTGGAATGGCATGGTAAGTGCTCCTGATGATGCTACAACAATGGTCAATTGTGTTGGCTCCTCTGGTTCCACAGGTGATACACTGGTGGTAGTTTTTTTTTGGAGGACTTCTTCAAGCTGGCCTGGTTGAAATCTCCCACAAAAATCACAGTGCACAGATAATTACATTGCTCAGCTCCTCCAGTACTTGTCTGATGTTGGCCTGAGATGGAATGTACACTACTACCTGTATGATGGCATGTGGGCCCTGAAGCCTGCCAGTTTGGCTTTAACTGTTTATTCACTAGCATCACAAAACACACTCTCCAAGAATTACTTAACAGGGCATAGCAAGAAATTCTAGATTTCTAGAAAAATAACTAGAAATGGTATAAACACAGATGGGGCAAGTCGCAGGACATACTGAGAAACCATACATCTGCCAGGTATGGCACTAAATAATTTAAAATTAAGATAACAATACAAAATCTGTACCATTACTCAATAATAAATGATGCAGCGCTGTACCTGATTTCCACTAGCCTTTTCCAATCGGTCAAACATTTCTTCAAACTGTAATGGTTTAATCTCTACTTTTCTATTCAGACGATTGAACAAGATCTCATCTTCAGAATCCATGTCATAATCAGGTTGTTCACTATCTAAATTAATAGCTAAAAAAAAGAGTTTTTTTTAAATCTTCATATTTAAAAATATTTTAAAACCAATTCAAGCCATTTAATAAGAAACAAAATTTGCTAACAAGAATTACACAAACTCACTAATTTTGTAATATTTACATTAAAATCTCTCCTTATATTTAAAGGCCAGGATATAATCAATGGACTACATCGACCCCAATGGACTACCGGGAGGGAGGCGGGGGGGCAGAAGAAAGGAAACTACAGGCCTATTAGTCAGGCCTCAGTGGCTGGAGTCGATTATTAAGGATGATGTCTCAAAGTACTTGGAAGCGCATGATAAAATAGGCATGGTGCCCTCAAGGGAAAATCTTGCCCGACGGATCTATTGGAATTCTTTGAAGTCACAAGCAAGGAGAAAACTGGCTGATGTTATATACTTGGATTTTCAGGCCACTGACAAGGTGCCACACAAGGCTACTTAACAAGCCAAGAGCCCATGGTATTACAGGAAAGATTTTACCATGGATTAATCAGTGGCTGACTGGCAAGAGGTAAAGAGTTGGAATAAAGGGAGTCTTTTCTGATTAGCTGCTGGTGACTAGTGGTGTTCCACAGGGACCAATACTTTTTACGTTATATGGATAAAAGGATTGATGGCTTTGTTGCAAAGTCTGCAGGCGATATGAAGATAGCTGGAGGGGCAGGTAGTTTTGAAGAAGTAGGCTACAGAACAACTTAGACAACTCGGGACAATGAGCAAAAAAATGGCAGATGGAATAGTATTGGGAAGTGTATGGTCATGCACTTTGGTAGAAAAAATGATAGGGTTGACTATTTTCTAAATGGAGAGAAAATACAAAATATCGAGGTACAAAGGAACTTGGGAGTCCTTGTGGAGGATTCCCTAAAAGTTAATTTGAATATGTGGTGAGGAAGGTAAATGCAATGTTAGCATTCATTTCAAGAAGACAAGAATAGAAAAGCAAGAACGTAATGTTGTTGTGAAACTTTATAAAGCACTTTCGAGCCCTCACTTAGTGTATTGTGATCAGATTTTGGGCCCTTATCTTAGAAAGGATGCGCTGAAACTGGAAAGGGTTCAAAGGAGGTTCATGAAAATGATTCCCCGATTGAATGGTTTGATATGTGGCTGTATTCACTAGAATTCAGAAGAATGAGGAGTGACCTCATTGAAGCCTAGTGAATGGTGGAAGACCTTGATACAGTGGATGTAGAGAGGACATTTCCTGTGGTGGGAGAGTCTAAGACCAGAAAAGGCCGCCTCAGAATAGAGGAGAGACCTTTCAGAACGAAGATGAGAAGGAATTTCTTTAGCCAGTGGGTGGTATATCCGTGGATAAAGTTGATAGATTCTTGACTGGTCAGGGCATGAAGGGATACAGGGAGAAGGCAGGAGACTGGGGCTATGAGGAAAATTGGATCAACCATGATGAAATGGTAGAACAGATTGAATGGGCCGAATGACCTAATTCAGTTTCTGTATCTTATGGTTTTATGGACTAAGCTAAACCATCTCTTACAGTTTTACATTTTTAAATTTCACTGCACTGATTCCTTCAAAAATCAGATATGCAAACAGATACTGCAGATTATTGAAATCTTGAGAGTATCATATGACATTCCCACAATTATATGTCTGAATCTATATTTCAGAGAGGGGCTGAAATAACACTAAATTTTAAGAAACTGCAAACACCTCACTCTAAGCTTTGCTTTGCTACAGTAGTTAGAAAAATAAAAATAAAATTTGAAGCAATTTAATTCTTCATACAAATGTGCAACATTTTCCCCATTTGAAACACATTAATGAATACTTCCATGACAAAATTAATATAATCATGAACTTGAAAAGTTTAAAATGGGATATAATTTTAAAGCATACAAATATATTGTTTACCATCCCACTGAATGTTATGTAAAATTATGATCATAGAAAACAATACCTCTTGTATATCAAAATCAGATCTTAACTGTTCCAGAGCTTCAAAACATTACTGGTGAGGATGACTTGTCAATCATGAAATAATATGACTACGACTTACGTTGAATATGAATGAGTTGCTTAGGAACCCTGAATTCACCCCTGTATAGACGATCATAGTAAGCGACATTACTCTCTGCTTCAGGCACTGGAATAACCATATTCTCCCTTTTTTCTCTGAAGACCTGCTGGGCTGAAATTGCTCTCTGCAAATGATGTTCCTAAAAAAAAAAGTTAATTATTTTATAGCAAGGAAAAGAAATGTAGGGTTACCCAAAAAATGAGTAGCAGAAAACTACAAAATTATAAATGACATCCTTAGCATATTGCAATGTTGCACAACTCTAATAGGCGATTACAAATGGCATTTCCTAGCTAGGAATGAAGAGTAGAGAAAAAAACTCATATCCTATCGTCCTCAAAGTGTATACACATGCAGATGCAGACATCTGGAGTGATAAAGATTTGGAATTATTATAATAACCTATTTTAAAACAGCTAGATAAATTATGGGCACATTCCTGAAAAGCACGCTTAACTGTCACAAAATAATTATGCAGCCTTTGTAAACACATCGCAGCGCAAATCACCTTCAGGAAAGGGAAGAAGAAAATTGAATTTTCCGATATGTACGCAATACAAGAAAAGTTTGGGAAGTGGAGGCCAACACTTAAGTAGCATTCCTGTACAATTCAGCCTGCAATGGACATGAATGCTATCAATTTCATTCAAGACAATCAAATCATTCATTATTACCATTCTCTTAAGACAACATCAAGTTTATGCACAAGCTGCCTTCTCACCTTCTGGTGCACAAAGATAAAAGTGTAGCAGAGTTAATGTTCCAAAGAATGGAAAAGGTTCTGAAATACTGTCGACAACAGAGCTGAAGCTTATTACTTAAGTAGACATAAGGTCCTTCAGTTACCTCTTTTTCTGTTTAGTCTCTGCTTCATTTGTATGGGGTTGATTGTATAGAAAACTGGATCAGGACTAACTAATGAAGAGAATAGTGGGGTACGAAGCACTTTGAATACAAGTCTAAAAATGCCCAATTGTACTGGACTCCTGGTTGACTGTCAAAAGACAGAATACAACATGGGTTGAGTCACATCACTGATGAGAATGTGGCAAAAGGGTCAGTTATGATCGCTGAAGAGAGCACAAGCGAATAGGCCTTCCTTTTTAAAACACTTGGTAGAGGTGGAGGCAAAATGTAGTATTTGCTGTACAAACGAAAGTAACTAACTCATCTGCAGTGAAAACAAGGATCACCTCATGGGCATACAAAAGATGTTTCATATTACTTAAATCAGCACGTGAAAGCTCCCCCCCCCCAACAATAGCACGTTTATCTAGAAATTAGATTATTTACTTACGTACTTCAATGTTATTAGTGGGACTTCACTCTCT
Organism: Hypanus sabinus; assembly: GCF_030144855.1. Lineage (NCBI taxonomy): Eukaryota > Metazoa > Chordata > Chondrichthyes > Myliobatiformes > Dasyatidae > Hypanus > Hypanus sabinus. The sequence goes on along the minus strand of NC_082710.1, from coordinate 103,561,887 downwards.
GCAAAATCTAGGCTGTTGTCTGAGGTATCACTGACATTACCTCAGTGACAATACCTCAAAGCGACTTGATTCTCCAAAGCTTTTTGAAGCATCTTACTTTACTTTTCAACCCTATTGCAAATCTTATCCAAGAGCTTTGATGTACAATGTAAATCCAATGAAACAGATATACTAAAGTCAGAAAAACGCCGAAGTCTCATGAAATTTGCTGCTTCATTTTGCAGGTGGGAGCTGTAGTTATGTAATTAGTGAATGCTATTCCAGTGATATTTTATTTGGTAGATATGTACAAGTCACTGGAAGTCCTCTCAGTAACTGTTCCCCACAACGTCACACCACTCTTTTCCAACTTCAGAAAACTACATTGTATCTAATTCAATCAGTACCTTTGCTTATGGCAGCAATTTGATAAACAGGATAATTTAAAAAGGGAGTCTAAATTATTGGGTTTCAACTGTACCTGAAATTTGAAAGGTGTTTCCTAGCTCGTGTGCTGTGAAAGGATTGGCTTGAAAGCAGCTCATAAGCACCAGAGCACCAAAAGGTCCCACATAATTGTCTTTTATAATATAAACTGAGCAGCCCTGTAAAATGGGAAGTAAACAGGCAAAGTGAATGATTACAAGGTGGCAGCCCAAATATGTGAGGTAAAAGTTTTGCATCTAATGCACATCCATAGCACCCCACTTTCTAAAGTCAGATATTCACAAATCTACACCAACCTTTACCTCAAGGTAAAGCTTTTTAATACTTTGTTCACAAGAAGTTAAACAAACTTTATTCTTTATCATTCAAGTGCGCGTTTTCTAGTGTTATCAAAGAATACGTTCATATTACAAAAATGTCTAACAAGGTTTTCTTGGGACACTAATGAGGTCTTAGAACCCTTATCTTACTCTTGAATATAAAGAATTTCTCTTTACAGAAGCAGAATGAGGCAAGAGAACGAGATGGGGGAGGGGAGAAGAAAAGATAAAGGGGAGAAAACAGGAATGTTATATAAAAAAAAGGAGGGATTGAAATTCAATTAAAGCCCATGATTCTAATCACCTAGATACCATCTTAGCATATCACCTTTACATAATGAGGAACTGCCAGGAATTATACAAACACAGCTAATTATATTTTGTTATTCATTTTCAAAAATATGGCTTAAAACCATGAGAAAACTAATTTTTGCCTTGCATACAATTACACAGCTAAATTGCAAAACTGCGACATCCAAAGCGAATGGCAAAAAGAAAATCTCAATTACTTAAGCATTTTATTCCACTAGCACCAAAACAAAATTAGGTTGCCAATTTTTATGATGTGCATAGATGGGGCTCATGATATCATTCTAAGTTAATCTATAGTATGGACCAGACTACGTTGATCTGGTCTCCACATTTGGAACAACTGCCTGCAGTCTCGCCACTTTATAACTACCTAGTCGTGATGAAGAAAATGCAATTTGATGACCTGAAGCCTTCTGGATGGCGATAGCACCCCAGCAGCATTCTGATTGTACCCAACCTCACATAGCTGCTCTGAGAACTGAGCAGCTAAAAGCAGCAGCAATGTTAGCCAGCTGTTAAATTCTGAGGGACTTCTCATGAACAGCAAATTTAAATGAAATAATATTGATATTTGTGTAAGTATTTAAACAAAATTTAAAACATTATGGTGAGGCAAAATAAGTTGAGAACAGTCCTCATCAAAATAGGGGTTTTAATCATGAGCCAGGTCAAATATATGGTTTCAAGGTCTTACATATTTGACTTGTATAAAATTCTCGGACTTGTTGATGGTGAAACCAGTTAAGCCTGACCTATTATTTTCCCTTGTATGCCCTGCTCTTTGCACATAAAATTAATGTTCAAAAATGTTTCCCATTTGAGTAAGTTTTCAAAAAGGATCAATTTCTTATAATGTAGAAATGAAGTATTTTGTCTTCCTCACTCATATGAATTTACAGTACCAAGATTTTTCCTATAATTTTTTAAGTTTGTAATACCTTTCTGCCTTTTCTCTTCAATGAAACACAATACTTTTTCATAAACATGTTCTCTTCATAAGGGCAACTATAATAGTAAGCCCTACTCCAAGTTTCTTCTGTAGTTTTTAATCTTAGCAAGTGTTTAAAAGAGTTTGTTGTCCTGACATTGATCAGATTATGTCCTCTGCCACATTCATAGCTCACATTATCCTTTCAAGTATTAACCTTCGCAAATCTTATATTCCTTTCAAAAGCACAAGGTACATTTCCATTCCTACCTTCGTTCCTCTCTTTTGTTCCTTTGCTCCCCTTACCCCACCACTAACTACACCATGTGAGAAAAAAAGGTAACCATTTTGTAACGGACAAAGTAGTATTAGTTAAAGGGTTTTTAAAAATAAAAGTAGCAAGCAGCGACATTCAGTAAAGTAAAATTTTTGTTTCGCTAACATATATTTGAAATACACCTAGGGTGCAAAAATATACATGCCAAAATTGGAGTGTGGACTTCTTTTACATGAAGAAAAATAACTACGCGTGGGTCAGCAATGGACAAAGACCAAGCCAACCTTTCATTAACCACTAGCTAAATTCCACCCCCCAACCCTTACTCTGACAACCACGTTCCATGTTGCCATAAATTAGACCCAAATCCCAGTCACAACCCTACCATATCACCTCCTTCCAAAACCTTAGATGCCATTGCCCTTGATATTCATAAGATCATAAGACATAGGAGCAGAATTAGGCCATTCAGCACAATGAACCTGCTCTGCCATTCCATCATGGCTGATTTATTATACCTCTCAACCCCATTCTCTTGCTTTCTCCACGTAACTTTTGACTGCCTTACTAATCAAGAGCCTATCAACTTTCGTTTTAAATATACCCAATGATTTGGATTCCACAGCAATCTGTGACAATGAATTGCAAAGACGCACCACCGTCTGACAAAAGCAATTCCTCACTTTGTTCTAAAGGAGCATCCCTCTAGTCTGAGGTTATGCCCCTGTTCCTAGACTTCCCCACAATACAAAACATCCACTTCATATCCACTCTATCTAGGCCTTTCAGTACTCGAAATATTTCAATGAAACTCCCTCGTCCATTCTTCTAGATTCCAGTAAATGTAGACCCAAAGCCATCAAATGCTCTTCATACTTTAACCCCTTTTATTCCTGGAAGTATTTGAGCAAACCTTCTCTGGACCCTTTCCATTACCAGCACATCCTTTCTTACTTAATAGGCCCAAAACTGCTTACTGGATTCTGTGCAGTCTGATCAATGCCTTTTAAAGTCTCAGCACTACAACCTTGCTTTTATATTCGTGTCCCCTCTAAATGAATGCTAACATTGCATTTGTCTTCCTTATCACTGATAATTAATCCACAAGATTACCTTTAGGGAATCCTGTACAAGGACTCCCATGTCCCTTTGCACCCCTGATTTCTGAGTTTTTTGCCTGTTTTGAAAATAATCTACACCTTTATTACTTATATCAAAGTGCATGAACATACACTTCCCTACACAATATTCCATTTGCCACTTCTTTGCACATCCCCCCTAATCTGTCTAAATCCTTCTGCAGACTTCATGGTTCCTCAACACGACTGGCCCCTCCACCTATCTTCCTATCATACGCAAACTTGGCCACAAAGCCATCAATTAAGACATCTAAATTATCGCCATATAACATGAAAAGCAGCCATCCCAACACAGCCATATGCAGAACACCACTAGTCACGGGCAGCCAAACAGAAAAGGTCCCCTTTATTCCCACTCTTGCCGATTTTCTATCCATGTTAGATTGTTCAATGAGATTTGCCATCCCAACCACATCTCTACTCCAATGATTTCCAGCTTACCAGATTTCCTTTATAACTTCTTCCAGGGCTAGCACAAGAAAAAGATATCTGTCTGCATTGTGTGGAAGGCATTATGCACAATTCTTTGGCCTATTGTTCAACAGAACTTAGCTCCCGGGGGTAGACAGTTGTTGGTCTAATTTTGCTTAATGTACTGCTTTAGATAATAAAGAATTTCTAGGCCTGAAGCAAAATAGAGCAAAAGAAAAGGGAAATCCCATGGACAGTGATGAAATTGCAGAGATTGTGAAATAAGACAAGAGTTCCTAGTTTGCACAGAAGAGGATCACATTGCTGCACAAAATATCGAGTGAGCAAAAGAATATGCCTAGCAGGACAGACAATACACAAATGAGGAGGAAAGATTTTGATTCCACTCAAAGCAAAACAGGTAACAAAATAAGTAACTCCATAAAGGAGATAAAAGCATTAGGAGTTGTACGTTTATGACCCCCAATCAATGCTGGTAATGCTGGTCATAGTATGAATTAGAAATCAGAAATGCATGCAATTAAGTCAAGAAGGGCTTTTATCCTCACATGAATCAAACCACATTAGCCACAATAGAGTGGAGGATAAATTCATCTAGTGCATGAGATAACTTAAGACACAAGTACACTGAGGAGCTAAAGTGGGAATAAACTACCTTGAATCCAATCAGCTTGAAGGGAAGAGTTACCATCATGACAGCATTTTATATTAACGGAAAAACATCTAACTTAATCTGATACTAAGGTTTTAAATCTGAATAAAACAGTAAAAGGCACAAGGGAAAGTTGTCTATTGGTGGGTTAGTTAGCAACATTAAGAAGGTGTAAAAGTAAAAATTCAATCACTAACATGCAAGGTAATAATGTAAGCAACATACACAAAATGCTGGTGGAACGCTGCAGGCCAGGCAACATCTATAGGAAGTACAGTCGACGTTTCGGGTCGAGACCCTTCGTCAGGACTAACTGAAAGAAGAGATAGTAAGAGATTTGGAAGTGGGAGGGGGAAGATCTGAAATGATAGGAGAAGACAGGAGGGGGAGGGATGAAGCTAAGTGTTGGAAAATTGATTGGCAAAAGGGACACAGAGCTTGAGCAGGGGGAGGATCATGGGATGGAAGGCTTAGGGAGAAAGAAAGGGGGAGGGGAGCACCAGAGGAAGATGGAGCGCAGGCAAGGAGTGATTGTGAGAGGGACAAAGAGGAAAAAAACGGGGGAGGAGGGGCATTAACAGAAGTTAGAGAAATCAATGTTCATGCCATCAGGTTGGAGGCTACCCAGACGGAATACAAGGTGTTGTTCCTCCAACCTGAGTGTGGCTTCAACTTGACAGTAGAGGAGGCCATGGATAGTCATATCAGAATGGGAATGGGACGTGGAATTAAAATGTGTGGCCACTGGGAGATCCTGCTTTCTCTGGCTGACAGAGCATGGGTTTTCAATGAAACCGTCTCTCAGTCTGCATCGGGTCTCACCAACATATAGAAGGCCACACTGGGAGCACCAGACGCAGTATATCACACCAGCCAACTCACAGGTGAAGTGTCACCTCACCTGGAAGGACTGTCTGGGGCCCTGAATGGTGGTGAGGGAAGAAGTGTAAGGGCAGGTGTAGCACTCGTTCCACTTACAATGTTAAAAGCCGGGAGGGAGATCGATGGGAAGGGACGGGGGGACAAATAGACAAAGGAGTCACATAGGGAGCGATCCCTGCAGAAAGCGGGGGGGGGAAGATGTGCTTGGTAGTGGGATCCCGTTGGAGGTGGCGGAAGTTATGGAAAATTATATGTTGGACCCTGAGGCTGCTGGGGTGTTAGGTGAGGACAAGGGGAACCCGATCCCTAGTGGGGTGGTGGGAGGATGGGGTGAGAACAGATGCACGTTTATTGGGAGAGATGCATTTGAGAGCAGAGTTGTTGGTGGAGGAAGTGAAGCCCCTTTCTTTAAAAAAGGAAGACATTTCCTTTGTCCTGAAATGAAAAGCCTCATCTCGAGAGCAGATGCGGCAAAGACAGAGGAAGAGTCCAGGTAGCTGTGAGAGCCCATAGGCTTATAGTAGACATCAGTAGATAAGCTGTCTCCAGAGATAGAGACGGAGAGATCAAGGAAAGGGAGAGAGGTGTCAGAAATGGACCAGGTAAATTTGAGGGCAGGGTGAAAGTTGGAGGCAAAATTAATGAAGTCAACGAGCTCAGCACGTGTGCAGGAAGCAGCGCCAATGCAGTCATCGATGTAGCGAAGGAAAAGTGGGAGACGGATACTAGTATAGGCTTGGAACATGGACTGTTCCACATAGCCAACAAAAAGGCAGGCATAGCTGGGTCCCATATGTTTGGAGGAAGTGGGAGGAGCCAAAAGAGAAATTTTTAAGAGTAAAGACTAATTCCGGCAGACAGAGGAGAGAGGTAGTAGAGGGGAACTGGTTAGGTCTGGAATCCAAAAAGAAGTGGAGAGCTTTGAGACCTTCCTAGTGGGAGATGGAGGTATATAGGAACTGGACATCCATAGTGAAAGTAAGGCAGTGGGGGCAGAGAACTTAAAACCATTGAAAAAAATCAAGAGCATGAGAAGTGTCATGAACATAGGTGGGAAGGGATTGAACGGGGGGGGGGGGGATAAAACAGTGTTGAGGTATGCAGAAATGAGTTTGGTGGGACAGGAGCAAGCTGAGACAATGGGTCTACCTGGACAGGCAGGTTTGAGGATCTTGGGTAGGAGGTAGAAACGGGAAGTGGGAACTATGAGGTTGGTGGCAGCGGATGGCAGAGGCCAGTGCCCAAGATGGAGTTGACTAGATTTACAACCTTCTGCAGCTTCTTTCAGTCCTGTGCAGTAGCCACTCCATACCAGACAGTGATGCAGCCTGACAGAATGCTCTCCACGGTACAATGGCCTGGTGCTCCTTAGTGGGGTCATGTTTGAGGGGTAAATAAGAGGATGTATCAGCAAATTGTCAGTAGAGGTCAGTACGCCAGACTACAACAGCGTTCCCCTCCCCCCCACCTTATCAGCGGGTTTTATAGTAAGGTTAGGATTGGTGTAGAGGGAGTAGAGAGCAGAGCGTTCAGAAGGAGTGAGGTTGGAATTGGAACAAGGTGCAGTGAAGTCGAGATGGCTGATGTCCTGTCAGGAGTTAGCAATTTAAAGATCCAGAGCAGGCAGAAGACCAGAACATGGTGTCCATAAAGAGGAGGCTGGTTGAAGACTGAACAAGGGGTCATCCGTGGGGGTAGGAGAGTCCTTGCCGAAGTAGGCTCAAAGACGGAGCCAGCGGAAGAAGAGTTCAGCATCATGACGCACGCGGAACTTGCTGAGGTGTGGGCGAAGGGGGACAAAGATAAAGCCCTTACTGAGGACACAGCGCTCTGCCTCAGAGTGTTGAAGGTCAGAGGGAGATGGCAAAGACCCGGCACGGATGACAGCTGGGATTAAAGGGAGGAGGGAGGTTGGTAGTGTCAGTGTTTGTGAAGATAATAATGTAGTTAGTTAGTACATAGAAATAAAACAGGAAAGTTACAGACAGTGCCACATAAATAGTGGAGGTTTCATATGTTGCAGAGCAGCAGTAAGCGTATGGACTGCAAAATATTTCTAAGTCCAGCAAAAAAGGACCAAGACAATTGAAAAGCAGGCTCATAAGAAACAAAAGCAGACTGCAAGAGAATTTATAGATAAGAAAAAGGAAAACAGCTAAAAGTTACAATTTCTTACACTGAGGCAAGAAAAATAAGCAAATGACGGAGAAATTTAATAAGCATTCTATAACAAAAATATTTGCAGCAAAAAAAATGGTGAACTACCAGATGTAGACTAAACATAGAGCTGAAAAATTAGCATTTGTACAACATACTGGCAAAAGCAAACTGACTGAAAAAGACTTGAGAAAATCAACTGTGTGTATGCTAAGAGACAAGAATTTATATTTTGGAAAGTAATAATTTACTGCAAAGATCAATGGCTCTTTTATTTGCATATACATGATGATTCCATTGATCTTGTCATAGTTGACTCAATGTCCCTAACTTCAACCTTAATCATGGTGTAAATTCTATTTTCAATCTACACAAGGCATAGAGGCTGAAACTGTTCAGTAAGTGGTCTTAGACCATGGAATACCATCGAAAAGTGTCTGCTGAAGGAATTAATTCAGTAGATTTGTTGGTCATTAAGTAGGTAGTTAAATAGGACATCTGACTTTAATCTTTATCACATGAAATTTTGCACTGCAAATATGAACATGGATTCTAAAAGGCATTGTTGAATAAGTTACAGAGGGTCACTAATAAAACTTTTTCGCAACAGAAGAATTTCTGTGAAATGAATGGAACAAAATTAAGAAAATGACCCTTTTTAAAAAAAAATCAATCTCCTCTGCATCTAGTAGACAGAATTTTGCCTCTGCTTTCAGCTAAATATTCTCAATTGGGAATCGTTGCAATTCATCTTTTCTGCATCCTTTCCAAACTTTTGATACCCTCTGTATGAATGCATTCATCTGACCTAGAAAGCTTAACCCTTATTCTGAAACTAACACAATTATTAAAAAATTATACATTGTACTGTATCACAACATGTGCGAGTGACATCAAACCCACTTCTGATAATAACTTTGTCTTAAGCATATCAAGATAATACATTATAGACCTAGGATGATGCAGCACTGAGACCCTTTTATTTTTGTATCTTTTCTTTATTTAGAGATACAGCAGAGAAGAGGCCCTTTCAGCTCACCAAGCACAGTGCCTGGCAACCCACTGATTTAACCTTAGCCTAATAATAGGACAATTTACAATGACCAATTAACCTACTAACAAGTATGCCTTTGGATTTGAAAAGGAAAACCTAAACTTAAATAAAAGTAGTAATAAGATCAAGATTAAGCAAATAAAGGCTGAGCTGAGAAGACTAAAATGGCATTTTAACATCACTATTTTCAAAAGTGTAGAAAAACTACAATAGTTTAAAAAAAAGAATGTGAATATTTGAAGAAAAGTTATACATAATGTGCTAGTCGAAGATTAAGTTCTGTTTCTAGGAGTCGCCATCGATACACCTGACCAAACAGCTTCTTTGTAAAGTAATATTTAGATTACAGAAAAGTACTTCACAAGTACAGGCCCTTTGGCTCACCATGTCTCTGCCAACAAAGACGACAACCTTATCCTACCTGCTGGAACATGGTCTATATCTCTCAATCGCCACTGTCTAAATGTTTTAAATTTTGTTATTCTGTCTACTTCTACCACCTCCTCTGCATGTACATTCCAAGCACCTACCACCATAAATTGAATGCTATTTGGATGGCAAAATTGATGGCTTTGCGGCCAAGTTTACAGAGGAAGCAGGGATTCTCCAGGACTTAGATTAAGAGAATGGGCAAAGAGGCAGATGGAACATAGTGTGGAGAAGTATATGCTCATACACTTTGATAGAAGAAATAAAGGCATAGACTAGTTTCTAAATGGAGAGAAAACTCAGAGATCAGAGGTGCAAAGAGATTTTGGAGCCCTCGTGTAGAATTTCCTAAAGGTTAAGTCTATGGCAAGGAAAGCAAATCTAATATTAGCATTCATTTCAAGGCGACTGGAATATAAAAGCAAAGTTGCAATAGTGAGGCTATATACAGCATTGGTCAGACCAATTGCAAGCAGTTTTGAGGCCCTTATCTAAAAAAGGATGTTGTGGCTTTAGAGGGGGTTCAGAGGATGCTCATGAGAATGACCCCGCAAATGAAAGGGTTAGTGTACAAGGAGCATTTCTGGATCAGAACATAGTGAATCTACATACACCCCATCCTCGTTATATGCGCCTTCAGACTATGCAGATTCACAGTTATGCAAGGAGTACTGCTTTCCCACCAACATAAAGTCACCTGTGAGTTATGAGAGTCTTGCCTGTAAAGTTCTTTTGTTGCTTGACAATGTGCCAGCCCATCCTAAACATTTGGACAGCATTCATCCTTGCGTTTCCTGCCGCCTAACACAACATCACTAATTCAGCCACTGAACCAAAGTGTGATCCACATTCAAGGCGTATTTTTTTTTTAAAAAAGGCGAACTATCTCTCAGATGCTGCAAGCAACAGATGATTTTGAAAATCCCAGGAGTTTACCAACGGTGAA